>NC_138304.1:43055000-43410000 GCF_965601325.2 Salmo salar | reverse complement strand
ACAGACAGACAGACAGACAGACAGAGAGTGAGTGAGTGATGGAGACAGACAGACAGACAGACAGACAGACAGACAGACAGACAGACAGACAGACAGACAGACAGACAGACAGAGAGTGAGTGATGGAGACAGACAGACAGACAGACAGACAGACAGACAGACAGACAGACAGACAGACAGACAGACAGACAGACAGACAGACAGACAGACAGACAGACAGACAGACAGACAGACAGACAGACAGACAGACAGACAGACAGACAGACAGACAGTGATGGAGAGAGAGAGAGAAAGCATAAGACAGAGATGACTGAAAGAAAAGAGTAAGAGTGTCAGACCCAGTACTCCACTGTTTTCTCTACCACAGTAGATGGTTTTGAGTTACAACATGAGTGTGTGCCTGCTGTGTTATTGTGCAGACAGAGCCTTCATTGAGTGAAGGTTTGTTTAATAATCCTGTTTTGTAATGAAATTGTGTCATGAGGTGGAAGAGCTTGTCCATACACATTCTAGTTTTCTGCCAGAATAACTGCTATGTTGCAAGCCTTTGTAGCCTGAAACATTCGTACCATTCGATCTAGTTTTAATAGCATTAGTGAAGAAGCGAGTCACATACAGCCCTGTTTGTGTCCATAAGGAATTATTTGAAGGATGTTTGTTTGTGTACGATATACATAGGTCCATGTGAGTGTGTGTGATGAGTTCATCCACAGATAATTTTCTGTATGATGTCTTTATGTATTCTGTGTTACATGTTAGAGTATGTATGTGTCTTTATGTATATCTGTGTTACATGTTAGAGTATGTATGTGTCTTTATGTATATCTGTGTTACATGTTAGAGTATGTTTGTGTCTTTATGTATTCTGTGTTACATGTTAGAGTATGTATGTGTCTTTATGTATATCTGTGTTACATGTTAGAGTATGTATGTGTCTTTATGTATATCTGTGTTACATGTTAGAGTATGTATGTGTCTTTATGTATATCTGTGTTACATGTTAGAGTATGTATGTGTCTTTATGTATATCTGTGTTACATGTTAGAGTATGTATGTGTCTTTATGTATATCTGTGTTACATGTTAGAGTATGTGTGATGAGTGTTAGCAGATAAGTTGAAGTCTTTAAAGCCACATAGACATGTCTGGTTTTTAGACATCACTGGCTTCAACAGTGCTTTTCTCCTGTCACTGGTTTCAACAGTGCTTTTCTTCAGTCACTGGTTTCAACAGTGCTTTTCACCTGTCACTGGTTTCAACAGTGCTTTTCTTCAGTCACTGGTTTCAACAGTGCTTTTCTCCTGTCACTGGTTTCAACAGTGCTTTTCTCCTGTCTGTGGAGTTGTCTGGGTTAAGTATTATTTGACGCTGGGTGCCAGTTAGCTAGCAGGGAGGTGACGTGTCTCTCTCAAGAGTACCGTGTCAGTATCCAGGCAGATCAGAACAGGCATGGAGCCTGTCTGTCTGTCTGTCTGTCTGTCTGTCTGTCTGTCTGTCTGTCTGTCTGTCTGTCTGTCTGTCTGTCTGTCTGTCTGTCTGTCTGTCTGTCTGTCTGTCTGTCTGTCTGTCTGTCTGTCTGTCTGTCTGTCTGTCTGTCTGTCTGTCTGTCTGTCTGTCTGCCCTGCCAACAGAGTTTAGCGCCACACACCCCTGACCTCAGCTTCTGACCTATGACCTGCACTCATCATTACCAGTGCTATGTTTAAACAGAAAGGTATGGGGAAAGTGTGTTGGCTAGCATATTGACTCCCTGTATAAATAAAGGTCAAATGTAATTGAGTTTGATTTAGAGCTAGAATATTCTGAAGTTGAACTATAAAGGATGAAGGATTGTTGACAGTACCACAGAGGGTGAAGTTGAATTATAAAGGATGAAGGATTGTTGGCAGTACCACAGAGGGTGAAGTTGAATGATAAAGGATGAAGGATTGTTGACAGTACCACAGAGGGTGAAGTTGAATTATAAAGGATGAAGGATTGTTGGCAGTACCACAGAGGGTGAAGTTGAATTATAAAGGATGAAGGATTGTTGGCAGTACCACAGAGGGTGAAGTTGAATGATAAAGGATGAAGGATTGTTGACAGTACCACAGAGGGTGAAGTTGAATTATAAAGGATGAAGGATTGTTGACAGTACCACAGAGGGTGAAGTTGAATGATAAAGGATGAAGGATTGTTGACAGTACCACAGAGGGTGAAGTTGAATGATAAAGGATGAGGATTGTTGACAGTACCACAGAGGGTGAAGTTGAATTATAAAGGATGAAGGATTGTTGACAGTACCACAGAGGGTGAAGTTGAATTATAAGGATGAAGGATTGTTGACAGTACCACAGAGGGTGAAGTTGAATTATAAAGGATGAAGGATTGTTGACAGTACCACAGAGGGTGAAGTTGAATTATAAAGGATGAAGGATTGTTGACAGTACCACAGAGGGTGAAGTTGAACTATAAAGGATGAAGGATTGTTGACAGTACCACAGAGGGTGAAGTTGAATTATAAAGGATGAAGGATTGTTGACAGTACCACAGAGGGTGAAGTTGAATTATAAAGGATGAAGGATTGTTGACAGTACCACAGAGGGTGAAGTTGAATTATAAAGGATGAAGGATTGTTGACAGTACCACAGAGGGTGAAGTTGAATTATAAAGGATGAAGGATTGTTGACAGTACCACAGAGGGTGAAGTTGCAGTGAATCGCTCCCCCCAACCGAAGGAGATCACGTCATAGCCCTGGCATGCACTTTCCAAACAGTGAGGCAGATAGGGCACCATTCAGATGGTTTACTGAGGTCATTGATATTCAGTGGCCTTTAACAAGTTATTTCTGTTCTTAAGAAGAACGTGTATTTTGAGTATTTTGCCAGGTAGATAAGTACAATCATGTGAATAAAGTATGACATATTACACATTGTGAATTACGCTGTGAAGTGTACTGCCTTCTCTTTTTCACTATAGTCATAAATCAAACTGACTGGCCTGGATTGTAGTGTTGCTGAGTTGTATCTCATTGCTGTCTCGTTTTTTCACCTGCATTGTCTATGTTCCTCTGTATTAGAGCTGTGTTGTCTATGTTCCTCTGTAGTGGAGCTGTGTTGTCTATGTTCCTCTGTAGTGGAGCTGTGTTGTCTATGTTCCTCTGTAGTAGAGCTGTGTTGTCTGTGTTCCTCTGGGGTGGAGCTGTGTTGTCTGTGTATCTCTGTAGTAGTGCTGTGTTGACTTTGTTCCTCTGTAGTAGAGCTGTGTTGTCTGTGTTCCTCTGTAGTGGAGCTGTGTTGTCTGTGTTCCTCTGGAGTGGAGCTGTGTTGTCTGTGTTCCTCTGGAGTGGAGCTGTGTTGTCTGTGTTCCTCTGTAGTAGAGCTGTGTTGTCTGTGTTCCTCTGTAGTAGTGCTGTGTTGTCTTTGTTCCTCTGTAGTAGTGCTGTGTTGTCTTTGTTCCTCTGTAGTAGTGCTGTGTTGTCTATGTTCCTCTGTAGTTGTGTTGTCTGTGTTCCTCTGTATTAGTACTGTGTTGTCTATGTTCCTCTGTAGTGGTGCTGTGTTGTCTATGTTCCTCTGTAGTAGAGCTGTGTTGTCTGTGTTCCTCTGTATTAGTGCTGTGTTGTCTATGTTCCTCTGTAGTGGTGCTGTGTTTTCTATGTTCCTCTGTAATAGAGCTGTGTTGTCTATGTTCCTCTGTAGTAGAGCTGTGTTGTCTGTGTTCCTCTGTAGTAGAGCTGTGTTGTCTGTGTTCCTCTGTAGTAGAGCTGTGTTGTCTGTGTTCCTCTGGAGTGGAGCTGTGTTGTCTGTGTTCCTCTGTAGTGGAGCTGTGTTGTCTGTGTTCCTCTGTATTAGTGCTGTGTTGTCTATGTTCCTCTGTAGCTGTGTTGTCTGTGTTCCTCTGTAGTAGAGCTGTGTTGTCTGTGTATCTCTGTAGTAGTGCTGTGTTGACTTTGTTCCTCTGTAGTAGAGCTGTGTTGTCTGTGTTCCTCTGGAGTGGAGCTGTGTTGTCTGTGTTCCTCTGTTGTAGTGCTGTGTTGTCTTTGTTCCTCTGTAGTAGAGCTGTGTTGTCTATGTTCCTCTGTAGTAGAGCTGTGTTGTCTGTGTATCTCTGTAGTGGAGCTGTGTTGTCTGTGTTCCTCTGTAGTAGAGCTGTGTTGTCTATGTTCCTCTGTAGTGGTGCTGTGTTGTCTATGTTCCTCTGTAGTAGAGCTGTGTTGTCTGTGTTCCTCTGTATTAGAGCTGTGTTGTCTGTGTTCCTCTGTAGTGGTGCTGTGTTGTGTAATGTTGTTCTGGAATAGTGCTGTGTTGTGTAATGTTGTTCTGTGTAGTCTTTCTGTGCTGTCTTATTTCTCCACAGTGACTAGTGTTAGGTTTATTTTGATGAGTCTTGTTACTGTATTGTTGGTTTATTACTGTTCTCTCTCGCTTTCTCTCTCTCTCCCCTCCTTCCATCTCCCTCTCTCCACCTTCCTCCATCCCTCTATCTGCAGGTCGACTGGCTACTCAGAGGTGATTGTGGTGGTGGGGGGCTGTGAGAGGGTGGGAGGGTTCAACCTGCCCTACACAGAGTGTTACGACCCTGTGACGGGAGAGTGGAAGGCCCTAGCCAAGCTCCCAGAGTTCACCAAGTCAGAGTACGCCGTCTGTGCCCTGCGTAACGACATCCTGGTCTCAGGTGAGCTCCTCGTCTGTTGGCTGACAGTCTGCCATCCTAAACAACGATTAGTCATGCAATATATCATCATGAATTGGTTGTGTCTTGGTTGTGTCATGAAAGAGATCTGGAAATACCAGGAAGTATACATGGGAGCCATTTGCTTCAATTGGTTATTTGTAGTAACATCCTTTCCTTGTGTTATCTGCTGAATGACCAGAGATAGCTAGAAGGATTGGATAGGGCTCTACCTATCACTATCACCTATCCTTCCGGTCCAGATGGCCATTAATAGAGACAGGAATTGCTGATCCGACCAGGAAAAAGGAAAAACTCAGTCATTCAAGAAAGACCAGCTAAGGGAATAATTATTTTACAGCCTATTGAGACACAGCTGTAGAGTACTCAGCTGTCTTCCCTCTCTGTGGAGTGAAGAACAGGGAGTAATGTAATGTTTGCCATGTCTTTTTTTTATTTTATAAGAGGAAAATGTGAGAGCAACATCTGGACAGAATCTGCAGGCGCACTGCCCAGGGAGGCCCTTATTGGCCAGCTCACTCATTCCATCTCTTCCCATTGGCCAAGAGTCAGGGTCACACGGCTCTTTGCGCTTTATAGCTTTCGAGGATAAAATTGCTCATAAATGCTGATCTATAGTCAGTCTCAGTCTTACCCTCTAATGGTTGAGGTTAGGATTTACAGAAGGTAAGCTGTTCCTAGATCTGTGCCAATGGGGAACTTCTACCCAGGGCCTTTATAGTATTTTGACCGGGCTGGTTAGTACTGGGAGAAGTGTGCTGACCAAGTGTGGCGCAGACTGCCCTTTTTAAAGCCTCACTGGGCCCAAGTTTAACAGGGCAGCAATAGGATAATATCACCTACAGTCCCTGACTTTCCCTGTAAGTTCACAGTCTGGTCTAGAGGGAAAGAGTTCAGTGTTTATATCTTTCCCTGTAAGTTCACCGTCTGGTCTAGAGGGAAAGAGTTCAGTGTTTATATCTTTCCCTGTAAGTTCACAGTCTGGTCTAGAGGGAAAGAGTTCAGTGTTTATATCTTTCCCTGTAAGTTCACAGTCTGGTCTAGAGGGAAAGAGTTCAGTGTTTATATCTTTCCCTGTAAGTTCACAGTCTGGTCTAGAGGGAAAGAGTTCAGTGTTTATATCTTTCCCTGTAAGTTCACAGTCTGGTCTAGAGGGAAAGAGTTCAGTGTTTATATCTTTCCCTGTAAGTTCACAGTCTGGTCTAGAGGGAAAGAGTTCAGTGTTTATATCAGCCTTCCCTGTAGCTCAGTTGGTAGAGCATGGTGTTTACAACACCAGGGTTGTGGGTTCGATTCCCACGGGGGGCCAGCACAGGATTTTTTTTTAAATGAAATGTATGAAATTGTATGAAATGTATGCATTCACTACTGTAAGTCGCTCTGGATAAGAGCGTCTGCTAAAATGATTTTATTTTTATTTTTTATTTTTAATTTGTAATTTTTATTTATATCTTTCCCTGTAAGTTCACAGTCTGGTCTAGAGGGAAAGAGTTCAGTGTTTATATCTTTCCCTGTAAGTTCACAGTCTGGCCTAGAAGGAAAGAGTTCAGTGTTTATATCTTTCCCTGTAAGTTCACAGTCTGGTCTAGAGGGAAAGAGTTCAGTGTTTATATCTTTCCCTGTAAGTTCACAGTCTGGTCTAGAGGGAAAGAGTTCAGTGTTTATATCTTTCCCTGTAAGTTCACAGTCTGGTCTAGAGGGAAAGAGTTCAGTGTTTGTATCTTTCCCTGTAAGTTCACAGTCTGGTCTAGAGGGAAAGAGTTCAGTGTTTATATCTTTCCCTGTAAGTTCACAGTCTGGTCTAGAGGGAAAGAGTTCAGTGTTTATATCTTGTGCTCTACATGTCCTCAAGTGTGCGCTATCAATCTGCCCACAAGCCATGCCTGGAAATGTCAACATAATGTCCCCCCTCCCTCTCATCTCCCTCTCTCTTTCGGGTCACTCATTCCTCCTCTTATTATTTATAACCCTCTTTCTCTCCCTCTCTCCTTCCTCTCTCCTTCTCTCTCTCCTTTCCTCTCCCTCTCTCGCTCTCTCTCTCTCTCTCTCTCTCTCTCTCTCTCTCTCTCTCTCTCTCTCTCACACACACATACTCTGGTAGGTGTCCATCAGTACAGCTGCAGTAAAGCCCAGTTTGTCTGAACCGTGACTGTGACCATGACCCTAAACATGATTCTGGAAGGGACAAGTGACTGCATACTTCAGCTCACAACACTCACTGTCTATGACCCCAATATGACCTAACGGTTCACCTCTCCACTCACCGCTGTGGGAATCCTAACCTTGACCACATTAACCAACCCAACGAAAACTCATTTCACTGGATTCTTGCAAATTTCACTGGATTCTTACAAATCCAGGAATTTCAGAAGACACCATTGATTGTATTTGACAGTAGTTGGAATGTTCAGAATAACTCAAAGATCAAATGTAATGATCTACTGTACTGTACACACATTTCTGAGAAAGCTGTCCAATAAATCACCTTTTCATCCCGTGTCTCGGCATGCCCCTCTCCTTGACTTTTCCTACGGGGTGTTTTTAACGCCACGGTCCGTCCTCCTGTGTAGGAGGGTGAACAACACTTCCTTCCTGAGAGAACAGACCTGGAAGCCTAATGAGTAGGTTCAACGTCATGGTGCACTTTAAAGTATTTGAAGTTTATTTGTTTCGTTTTGTCTTGAAAACTGGTTGTTATCATATGCTCTGTTTGTTCTATGGAGATAGACAGGAGCCAGACTGTGGTAGCCTGTAGAGGGCTCCCGATTGGCACAGCGGTTAAGGCACTGCATCTCAGTACTAGAGGCGTCACTACAGACCCTAGGGTTTGACCAGTGTAGGGTTACATTGTAAATAATAATTGGTTTTTAACTGACTTGCCTAGTTAAATAAAGGTTAAATTGAAAAAATGTAAAGGCTGTTTACTATGCCTCCATCTGCTTTGTCCTATCCTCCGTCTTCACCTAAAATACTTGTCAGATGGCAGCCATCGTTTTCACCCCCCCAATTTTCTGGTGGACAGAAGGGAAGTCGGGACATTTGAGAGGACTGGGACATATAGCAGCTCCTGTCCGTTCTGTGACGTCAGGATAAAACACTAGCCTATATATTGATAGTAGTCTCAGTACCTCAGAGGTTTGACACAATGGGCAACATGAATGCAACCAATAAACCGGCTTGGCTGAATGAAAAAATTAAACCAACACATTTCTTTTTTCTGGCCAGTCTCTGAGGTTATGTTGCTGCTCACTACAGTACACAGCCAGTCTCTGAGGTTATGTTGCTGCTCTCTACAGTACACAGCCAGTCTCTGAGGTTATGTTGCTGCTCACTACAGTACACAGCCAGTCTCTGAGGTTATGTTGCTGCTCACTACAGTACACAGCCAGTCTCTGAGGTTATGTTGCTGCTCACTACAGTACACAGCCAGTCTCTGAGGTTATGTTGCTGCTCACTACAGTACACAGCCAGTCTCTGAGGTTATGTTGCTGCTCACTACAGTACACAGCCAGTCTCTGAGGTTATGTTGCTGCTCTCTACAGTACACAGCCAGTCTCTGAGGTTATGTTGCTGCTCACTACAGTACACAGCCAGTCTCTGAGGTTATGTTGCTGCTCTCTACAGTACACAGCCAGTCTCTGAGGTTATGTTGCTGCTCACTACAGTACACAGCCAGTCTCTGAGGTTATGTTGCTGCTCACTACAGTACACAGCCAGTCTCTGAGGTTATGTTGCTGCTCTCTACAGTACACAGCCAGTCTCTGAGGTTATGTTGCTGCTCACTACAGTACACAGCCAGTCTCTGAGGTTATGTTGCTGCTCACTACAGTACACAGCCAGTCTCTGAGGTTATGTTGCTGCTCACTACAGTACACAGCCAGTCTCTGAGGTTATGTTGCTGCTCACTACAGTACACAGCCAGTCTCTGAGGTTATGTTGCTGCTCACTACAGTACACAGCCAGTCTCTGAGGTTATGTTGCTGTTCTCTACAGTACACAGCCAGTCTTTGAGGTTATGTTGCTGTTCTCTACAGTACACAGCCAGTCTCTGAGGTTATGTTGCTGTTCTCTACAGTACACAGCCAGTCTCTGAGGTTATGTTGCTGCTCACTACAGTACACAGCCAGTCTCTGAGGTTATGTTGCTGCTCACTACAGTACACAGCCAGTCTCTGAGGTTATGTTGCTGCTCACTACAGTACACAGCCAGTCTCTGAGGTTATGTTGCTGTTCTCTACAGTACACAGCCAGTCTCTGAGGTTATGTTGCTGCTCTCTACAGTACACAGCCAGTCTCTGAGGTTATGTTGCTGCTCACTACAGTACACAGCCAGTCTCTGAGGTTATGTTGCTGCTCTCTACAGTACACAGCCAGTCTCTGAGGTTATGTTGCTGCTCACTACAGTACACAGCCAGTCTCTGAGGTTATGTTGCTGCTCACTACAGTACACAGCCAGTCTCTGAGGTTATGTTGCTGCTCTCTACAGTACACAGCCAGTCTCTGAGGTTATGTTGCTGCTCACTACAGTACACAGCCAGTCTCTGAGGTTATGTTGCTGCTCACTACAGTACACAGCCAGTCTCTGAGGTTATGTTGCTGCTCACTACAGTACACAGCCAGTCTCTGAGGTTATGTTGCTGCTCACTACAGTACACAGCCAGTCTCTGAGGTTATGTTGCTGCTCACTACAGTACACAGCCAGTCTCTGAGGTTATGTTGCTGCTCACTACAGTACACAGCCAGTCTCTGAGGTTATGTTGCTGCTCACTACAGTACACAGCCAGTCTCTGAGGTTATGTTGCTGCTCACTACAGTACACAGCCAGTCTCTGAGGTTATGTTGCTGTTCTCTACAGTACACAGCCAGTCTCTGAGGTTATGTTGCTGTTCTCTACAGTACACAGCCAGTCTCTGAGGTTATGTTGCTGTTCTCTACAGTACACAGCCAGTCTCTGAGGTTATGTTGCTGCTCACTACAGTACACAGCCAGTCTCTGAGGTTATGTTGCTGCTCACTACAGTACACAGCCAGTCTCTGAGGTTATGTTGCTGCTCACTACAGTACACAGCCAGTCTCTGAGGTTATGTTGCTGTTCTCTACAGTACACAGCCAGTCTCTGAGGTTATGTTGCTGCTCTCTACAGTACACAGCCAGTCTCTGAGGTTATGTTGCTGCTCACTACAGTACACAGCCAGTCTCTGAGGTTATGTTGCTGCTCACTACAGTACACAGCCAGTCTCTGAGGTTATGTTGCTGCTCTCTACAGTACACAGCCAGTCTCTGAGGTTATGTTGCTGCTCACTACAGTACACAGCCAGTCTCTGAGGTTATGTTGCTGCTCACTACAGTACACAGCCAGTCTCTGAGGTTATGTTGCTGCTCACTACAGTACACAGCCAGTCTCTGAGGTTATGTTGCTGCTCACTACAGTACACAGCCAGTCTCTGAGGTTATGTTGCTGCTCACTACAGTACACAGCCAGTCTCTGAGGTTATGTTGCTGCTCACTACAGTACACAGCCAGTCTCTGAGGTTATGTTGCTGCTCACTACAGTACACAGCCAGTCTCTGAGGTTATGTTGCTGCTCACTACAGTACACAGCCAGTCTCTGAGGTTATGTTGCTGCTCACTACAGTACACAGCCAGTCTCTGAGGTTATGTTGCTGCTCACTACAGTACACAGCCAGTCTCTGAGGTTATGTTGCTGCTCACTACAGTACACAGCCAGTCTCTGAGGTTATGTTGCTGTTCTCTACAGTACACAGCCAGTCTCTGAGGTTATGTTGCTGTTCTCTACAGTACACAGCCAGTCTCTGAGGTTATGTTGCTGTTCTCTACAGTACACAGCCAGTCTCTGAGGTTATGTTGCTGCTCACTACAGTACACAGCCAGTCTCTGAGGTTATGTTGCTGCTCACTACAGTACACAGCCAGTCTCTGAGGTTATGTTGCTGCTCACTACAGTACACAGCCAGTCTGAGGTTATGTTGCTGCTCACTACAGTACACAGCCAGTCTCTGAGGTTATGTTGCTGCTCACTACAGTACACAGCCAGTCTCTGAGGTTATGTTGCTGCTCACTACAGTACACAGCCAGTCTCTGAGGTTATGTTGCTGCTCACTACAGTACACAGCCAGTCTCTGAGGTTATGTTGCTGCTCACTACAGTACACAGCCAGTCTCTGAGGTTATGTTGCTGCTCACTACAGTACACAGCCAGTCTCTGAGGTTATGTTGCTGCTCACTACAGTACACAGCCAGTCTCTGAGGTTATGTTGCTGCTCTCTACAGTACACAGCCAGTCTCTGAGGTTATGTTGCTGCTCACTACAGTACACAGCCAGTCTCTGAGGTTATGTTGCTGCTCTCTACAGTACACAGCCAGTCTCTGAGGTTATGTTGCTGCTCACTACAGTACACAGCCAGTCTCTGAGGTTATGTTGCTGCTCACTACAGTACACAGCCAGTCTCTGAGGTTATGTTGCTGCTCTCTACAGTACACAGCCAGTCTCTGAGGTTATGTTGCTGCTCACTACAGTACACAGCCAGTCTCTGAGGTTATGTTGCTGCTCACTACAGTACACAGCCAGTTTCTGAGGTTATGTTGCTGCTCACTACAGTACACAGCCAGTCTCTGAGGTTATGTTGCTGCTCACTACAGTACACAGCCAGTCTCTGAGGTTATGTTGCTGCTCACTACAGTACACAGCCAGTCTCTGAGGTTATGTTGCTGCTCACTACAGTACACAGCCAGTCTCTGAGGTTATGTTGCTGCTCACTACAGTACACAGCCAGTCTCTGAGGTTATGTTGCTGCTCACTACAGTACACAGCCAGTCTCTGAGGTTATGTTGCTGTTCTCTACAGTACACAGCCAGTCTTTGAGGTTATGTTGCTGTTCTCTACAGTACACAGCCAGTCTCTGAGGTTATGTTGCTGTTCTCTACAGTACACAGCCAGTCTCTGAGGTTATGTTGCTGCTCACTACAGTACACAGCCAGTCTCTGAGGTTATGTTGCTGCTCACTACAGTACACAGCCAGTCTCTGAGGTTATGTTGCTGCTCACTACAGTACACAGCCAGTCTCTGAGGTTATGTTGCTGTTCTCTACAGTACACAGCCAGTCTCTGAGGTTATGTTGCTGCTCTCTACAGTACACAGCCAGTCTCTGAGGTTATGTTGCTGCTCACTACAGTACACAGCCAGTCTCTGAGGTTATGTTGCTGCTCTCTACAGTACACAGCCAGTCTCTGAGGTTATGTTGCTGCTCACTACAGTACACAGCCAGTCTCTGAGGTTATGTTGCTGCTCACTACAGTACACAGCCAGTCTCTGAGGTTATGTTGCTGCTCTCTACAGTACACAGCCAGTCTCTGAGGTTATGTTGCTGCTCACTACAGTACACAGCCAGTCTCTGAGGTTATGTTGCTGCTCACTACAGTACACAGCCAGTCTCTGAGGTTATGTTGCTGCTCACTACAGTACACAGCCAGTCTCTGAGGTTATGTTGCTGCTCACTACAGTACACAGCCAGTCTCTGAGGTTATGTTGCTGCTCACTACAGTACACAGCCAGTCTCTGAGGTTATGTTGCTGCTCACTACAGTACACAGCCAGTCTCTGAGGTTATGTTGCTGCTCACTACAGTACACAGCCAGTCTCTGAGGTTATGTTGCTGTTCTCTACAGTACACAGCCAGTCTCTGAGGTTATGTTGCTGTTCTCTACAGTACACAGCCAGTCTCTGAGGTTATGTTGCTGTTCTCTACAGTACACAGCCAGTCTCTGAGGTTATGTTGCTGCTCACTACAGTACACAGCCAGTCTCTGAGGTTATGTTGCTGCTCACTACAGTACACAGCCAGTCTCTGAGGTTATGTTGCTGCTCACTACAGTACACAGCCAGTCTCTGAGGTTATGTTGCTGTTCTCTACAGTACACAGCCAGTCTCTGAGGTTATGTTGCTGCTCTCTACAGTACACAGCCAGTCTCTGAGGTTATGTTGCTGCTCACTACAGTACACAGCCAGTCTCTGAGGTTATGTTGCTGCTCACTACAGTACACAGCCAGTCTCTGAGGTTATGTTGCTGCTCTCTACAGTACACAGCCAGTCTCTGAGGTTATGTTGCTGCTCACTACAGTACACAGCCAGTCTCTGAGGTTATGTTGTTGCTCACTACAGTACACAGCCAGTCTCTGAGGTTATGTTGCTGCTCACTACAGTACACAGCCAGTCTCTGAGGTTATGTTGCTGCTCACTACAGTACACAGCCAGTCTCTGAGGTTATGTTGCTGCTCACTACAGTACACAGCCAGTCTCTGAGGTTATGTTGCTGCTCACTACAGTACACAGCCAGTCTCTGAGGTTATGTTGCTGCTCACTACAGTACACAGCCAGTCTCTGAGGTTATGTTGCTGCTCACTACAGTACACAGCCAGTCTCTGAGGTTATGTTGCTGTTCTCTACAGTACACAGCCAGTCTCTGAGGTTATGTTGCTGTTCTCTACAGTACACAGCCAGTCTCTGAGGTTATGTTGCTGTTCTCTACAGTACACAGCCAGTCTCTGAGGTTATGTTGCTGCTCACTACAGTACACAGCCAGTCTCTGAGGTTATGTTGCTGCTCACTACAGTACACAGCCAGTCTCTGAGGTTATGTTGCTGCTCACTACAGTACACAGCCAGTCTGAGGTTATGTTGCTGCTCACTACAGTACACAGCCAGTCTCTGAGGTTATGTTGCTGCTCACTACAGTACACAGCCAGTCTCTGAGGTTATGTTGCTGTTCTCTACAGTACACAGCCAGTCTCTGAGGTTATGTTGCTGCTCACTACAGTACACAGCCAGTCTCTGAGGTTATGTTGCTGCTCACTACAGTACACAGCCAGTCTCTGAGGTTATGTTGCTGCTCACTACAGTACACAGCCAGTCTCTGAGGTTATGTTGCTGCTCACTACAGTACACAGCCAGTCTCTGAGGTTATGTTGCTGCTCACTACAGTACACAGCCAGTCTCTGAGGTTATGTTGCTGCTCACTACAGTACACAGCCAGTCTCTGAGGTTATGTTGCTGCTCACTACAGTACACAGCCAGTCTCTGAGGTTATGTTGCTGCTCACTACAGTACACAGCCAGTCTCTGAGGTTATGTTGCTGCTCACTACAGTACACAGCCAGTCTCTGAGGTTATGTTGCTGCTCACTACAGTACACAGCCAGTCTCTGAGGTTATGTTGCTGTTCTCTACAGTACACAGCCAGTCTCTGAGGTTATGTTGCTGCTCACTACAGTACACAGCCAGTCTCTGAGGTTATGTTGCTGCTCACTACAGTACACAGCCAGTCTCTGAGGTTATGTTGCTGCTCACTACAGTACACAGCCAGTCTCTGAGGTTATGTTGCTGCTCACTACAGTACACAGCCAGTCTCTGAGGTTATGTTGCTGTTCTCTACAGTACACAGCCAGTCTCTGAGGTTATGTTGCTGCTCACTACAGTACACAGCCAGTCTCTGAGGTTATGTTGCTGCTCACTACAGTACACAGCCAGTCTCTGAGGTTATGTTGCTGCTCACTACAGTACACAGCCAGTCTCTGAGGTTATGTTGCTGCTCACTACAGTACACAGCCAGTCTCTGAGGTTATGTTGCTGCTCACTACAGTACACAGCCAGTCTCTGAGGTTATGTTGCTGCTCTCTACAGTACACAGCCAGTCTCTGAGGTTATGTTGCTGCTCACTACAGTACACAGCCAGTCTCTGAGGTTATGTTGCTGTTCTCTACAGTACACAGCCAGTCTCTGAGGTTATGTTGCTGCTCACTACAGTACACAGCCAGTCTCTGAGGTTATGTTGCTGCTCACTACAGTACACAGCCAGTCTCTGAGGTTATGTTGCTGCTCACTACAGTACACAGCCAGTCTCTGAGGTTATGTTGCTGTTCTCTACAGTACACAGCCAGTCTCTGAGGTTATGTTGCTGCTCACTACAGTACACAGCCAGTCTCTGAGGTTATGTTGCTGCTCACTACAGTACACAGCCAGTCTCTGAGGTTATGTTGCTGCTCACTACAGTACACAGCCAGTCTCTGAGGTTATGTTGCTGCTCACTACAGTACACAGCCAGTCTCTGAGGTTATGTTGCTGCTCACTACAGTACACAGCCAGTCTCTGAGGTTATGTTGCTGCTCACTACAGTACACAGCCAGTCTCTGAGGTTATGTTGCTGCTCTCTACAGTACACAGCCAGTCTTTGAGGTTATGTTGCTGTTCTCTACAGTACACAGCCAGTCTCTGAGGTTATGTTGCTGCTCACTACAGTACACAGCCAGTCTCTGAGGTTATGTTGCTGCTCACTACAGTACACAGCCAGTCTCTGAGGTTATGTTGCTGCTCACTACAGTACACAGCCAGTCTCTGAGGTTATGTTGCTGCTCACTACAGTACACAGCCAGTCTCTGAGGTTATGTTGCTGTTCTCTACAGTACACAGCCAGTCTCTGAGGTTATGTTGCTGCTCTCTACAGTACACAGCCAGTCTCTGAGGTTATGTTGCTGCTCACTACAGTACACAGCCAGTCTCTGAGGTTATGTTGCTGCTCACTACAGTACACAGCCAGTCTCTGAGGTTATGTTGCTGCTCACTACAGTACACAGCCAGTCTCTGAGGTTATGTTGCTGCTCACTACAGTACACAGCCAGTCTCTGAGGTTATGTTGCTGCTCACTACAGTACACAGCCAGTCTCTGAGGTTATGTTGCTGCTCACTACAGTACACAGCCAGTCTCTGAGGTTATGTTGCTGCTCACTACAGTACACAGCCAGTCTCTGAGGTTATGTTGCTGTTCTCTACAGTACACAGCCAGTCTCTGAGGTTATGTTGCTGTTCTCTACAGTACACAGCCAGTCTTTGAGGCTCTATAGCCACCCTCCCTTAATTATGGGTAAACAGCCATTCTAAGCCCAACAGACCGTGACGGATTGAGAAATCATTTCATTTCATTGTTACGAGATAAGCCCTAGCATTGTATGAAGTCTTTTTGTTCATTCAGCTGCTCCTCAGATGGAGCAGGTGTGGAGGAGTGACATGAAGATGGGGCTTCTGATCTTAATGTTTACCAGCTTAGCAATTATATTTGATGTATCATATATTGTCATTAAGACACATGATTATACTGGTCATGGTCATGAATATGACTTATCATCTGATTTAGTTGTTTCCCCACTGGGCACAGATGTCAATTCAATGTGTTTTCCACGTTGATTTAACGTAATTTCATTGAAATGACATGGAAACAACGTTGATTCAACCAACGTGTGCCCAGTGGGTTGTTATTGTTCATATCGTTGTTTTGTGATTCTGTTGATGCTGAGTCTGGCTAACATCCATGGCCCCCTGGTTAATATTTTCTCCTGTACACTCTCTCTCTCTCTCTCTCTCTCTCTCTCTCTCTCTCTCTCTCTCTCTCTCTCTCTCGCTCTCTCGCTCTCTCAACACAGCTTCACAAACACTGAACTAGCTGTTTGTTTAGAAGAAATCCGTTTGCCCTGAGCCAGTAGGATGATTCTGATGAGGGTTTTCTTTTTATGACACTCAGCATTCATGTCAATCTCCCAACATCTTCATATCAAGTCAGAGGGAACTCATGTACTCTCGAAAAACTTGACCTACTTCTCGACTTCTCTCGAAAACATAGTCATGTTAAACATCAAAATAGTAAAACATGATTTGTTGAACTGTCTGTTTACACTGCATCTATTCTGTTGTTTTTATTGTGTTAGCAAAAACAGCCTGTTGGTTTAGTGATGTCTTTGTTTTTACAAGGATCACTGGGGCCTTTTGATTGACTCAGGCTGTGCAGTAACATCAGGCAGGTGCTGAGAGAGAGAGAGAGAGGAGAGAGAGAGAGAGAGAGAGAGAGAGAGAGAGAGAGAGAGAGAGAGAGAGAGAGAGAGAGAGAGAGAGAGAGAGAGAGAGAGAGAGGAATGGAAGGAGAGAGAGAGGGAGAGAGAGCAATCGAGCGAGTGATAAAGGGATGGCGAGAGAGACAGAGAAAGAGGGATAGAGTGAGAAAAATGTATTGTGTCAGAGCTTGCTAGCAACATGTCTGCAACCTGGTTGGCTTAGCTACACGTTGTTGTTGCTTCTCGCCAAGGAGAAGAGAGAAAAAAAGAGTTCCTTAAAGTACATGTTTGCCCAGAGACAGGGAGTAGAGAATCATCCAACTGCTGCTTTATAAAGAACAAAGAGATCCTGTTTCTCTTTTATAGTGTTGTAATAGGCCAGGGTGTGTGTCTGTGTGTGTGTTTATGTGTGTGTTGTATTTGAAAGCCCTGTAATTTCTTCTTTTTTTTAAGTCAGGTTGCATGTGTGTTTTTGTTTGCTCAATGTCAGAGTAGACTTTGATCAGCAGGATTACCCATAAAGCCTAGCTCAAATGTTTTACTTAGATTAGACAGTGTCAGCTGTGCCTTACTAAATGTGACCTTGACATTTGAGCCCAAATACATAACCCATGCACAGTTTGGATGTTGTTCAAGATCAACTTATTCTATTTATGAAGACATGTTTTTATTAGATCAATTTGGATTGAATTGGCACCAAGGACTGAATTTAGGAATGATTCTAGCTTTGGTTTTTGGGTTCTGCTCTCAGGCAATACAGTTTTCAGATGCGTAAAAACAGCCAAAGAAAACAATGACAAGACAACAAAATGACAAAGTTGAAACACTGGTGTAGCAGAGGTGGTTCGGTGAACTGTACTCTCATATGATGAGTCACCTTGCCTGAGACCTTTGTGCAACCTCCCAGTGTTAATGTCTAGGCTTTAGCTGAGTAGGCTAACACCGACCAGAGTCACACAGACTCCAGGCTAACGGACTCCGGGCTAACGGACTCCGGGCTAACGGACTCCGGGCTAACAGACTCCGGGCTAACAGACTCCGGGCTAACAGACTCCGGGCTAACAGACTCCAGGCTAGCAGACTCCGGGCTAGCATCCGGGCTAGCAGACTCCAGGCTAACACCGACCAGAGTCACACAGACTCCAGTCTAACTGACTCCAGGCTAACGGACTCCGGGCTAACGGACGGCTAACAGACTCCGGGCTAACAGACTCCAGGCTAGCAGACTCCGGGCTAACATCCGGGCTAACATCCGGGCTAGCATCCGGGCTAGCAGACTCCAGGCTAACACGACCAGAGTCATACAGACTCCAGGCTAACAGTGTTGTGTATGTCTGCATTTGTGTGTTCCAGGGGGTCGTATCAATGGCAGAGACGTGTGGATGTACAACTCCCAGCTCAACCTGTGGATCAGAGTGGCTTCACTCAACAAGGGACGCTGGAGACACAAGATGGGCGTCCTACTGGGGAAGGTAAGCAGATTACCCAACCCCCCTTTATTTACTCATCTTCCTGTTTATGTGTTCATTGTCCCCACATTGAAATCTGTGAGGGGACTGTGGATCTGTCTCCGTCTGTTAGTACGTTCGTACGTTCGTCACACGCCATATCTCAGACAGCGCTGGCCCCATTTTGACAAAACTTGCGTGAATGATGCATCTTGCCATAGAGATCCGGCATTTACAAAATTACACCGATTGGCCAGATGGTGACTCTATAACAAGCGATTGAAAATGCAAACTTTGAAAGATCACACCCCTCACTGTTTGACCTAAAGTCATGACATTCAGTACATAGGTCCCTCTCCTCACAAGGAACAAATTTGCATCAGGGGACCTATAAGATCCGCCATGATGGATTTTCCTCCATTTACAATTAGAACTCTACTCCTCTGGCACCGAAGGACCGATCATTACAAAACTTGATATGTGGCATCTATGGACAAAGGACCCTCAACGCAATATTTTCCAGACTAGTACCTAAAACAACATGGCCACTATTGATCAATAAACATTTATGTGGGTGTGGTCTGGGACATAAATGCATATAAATCAGTCAAGGATATTTGTATTGTAACACAATTTGGTACACATGTTGCAAACACTGTCAAGACTCAACATATGCAAGAACATTCATATCGACCACACGGTGGCGCTACAATGGAAACATGTTTTGTTTCTGTCATTATAGTCTAGTTTGAATTGTTGTCACTAATTGGCTAATTGGCCCGAGGGCTGCATCATTCTTAGGGGACTGTTGCCTGGTTTTTTGTTATCGTTATTCATTATTCACTATATATTCTTTATATATCCATTATCGTTCTCAATGCTGGGCAAAGTACATATATATGATCTTAATTTGATCACTCTTTTGTTGCTGAGAATTTTGTTTTTGGTATTTTTTAAGGATCCCCCTTAGCTGTTGCAAAAGCAGCTACTCTTCCTGGGGTCCAAAAATAAAAAAAGAGGGCCTAGAGAGCTGCCCTGCGGTACACCACACCCTGTATGTTTGGCATTAGAGAAGCTTGAAAAGCCATAAAACATATGTTTCTCAACAATAGGTTATGGTCAATAATATCAAAGGCTGCACTGAAATCTAATAGCACAGCTCCCACAATCTTCTCACTATCAATTTCTTTCAACCAATCATCAATCATTTGTGTCAGTGCAGTACATGTTGAGTGCCCTTCTCTATAAGCATGCTGAAAGTCTTGTCAATTTGTTTACCGAGAAATAGTATTGTATTTGGTCTAACACCATTTTTTCCAACAGTTTACTAAGAGCTGGTAGCAAGCTCTTGTTAATTTACTGCTGCTCTTTAATTATTTGTTACTTTAATTTTTTTAATGTTTTACTTATCTATTGTTTTCTTAACACTTTTCTTAAAACTGCATTGTTGGTTAAGGGCTTGTAAGTAAACATTTCACTGTCAGGTCTGCACCTGTTGTATTTGGCGCATGTGACAAATAAAATTTGATTTGATTTGAAGCTGATATGTCTGCTGTTAGAACCAGTAAAGGCTGCTTCACCACTCTTGGGTAGTGGAATGACTTTGGCTTCCCTCCAGGTGAGCCTCATGATTTACATAAATTAACTGAAAACACACAATAACACATAGCAGTATTAACAGTTAATGTATTAACAGTTATTAACACATTAACTGTCTTGCACTTTTAATGTAGCCTAATTTTGCCCAGCTAATAGCCTAACCACCAGTCAAGCAACATTATGGATTTATCATCCTGTTGCTGCAGGATTATTTTTGCTGCGACAATACTGGTCAAATGAAGATCCTACATCTGTAAGCAGGTGATCTCCCTGTACCTCTCAATGGGATAATTTTGTCCTATTTGAAAACTTGAAGGATGCATCCTTACTTTATCCCCTTCCTTGAATCACTTATTTGACATGATTGAGAAATTGTAGCAATATTGAACATTTGGACATACAGTTGAAGTCGGAAGTTTACAGTTGTGGCCAAAACTTTTGAGAATGACACAAATATTAATTTTCACAAAGTCTGCTGCCTCAGCTTAAATGATAGCGATTTGCATATACTCCAGAATGTTATGAAGAGTGATCAGATGAATTGCAATTAATTTCAAAATCCCTCTTTGCCATGCAAATGAACTGAATCCCCCAAAAACATTTCCACTGCATTTCAGCCCTGCCACAAAAGGACCAGCTGACGGCTTTGTGATGGCCACTCCAATACCTTTACTTTGTTGTCCTTAAGCCATTTTGCCACAACTTTGAAAGTATGCTTGGGGTCATTGTCCATTTGGAAGACCTATTTGTGATCAAGCTTTCACTTCCTGACTGATGTCTTGAGATGTTGCTTTAATATATCCACATCATTTTCCTTCCTCATGATGCCATCTATTTTATGAATTTCACCAGTCCCTCCTGCAGCAAAGCACCCCCACAACATGATGCTGCCACCCGCGTTCTTCACGGTTGGGATGGTGTTCTTTGGCTTGCAAGCCTCCCCCTTTTTCCTTCAAACATTATGATGGTCATTATGGCCAAACAATTATATTTTTGTTTCATCAGACCAGAGAACATTTCTCCAAAAAGTACAATCTTTGTCCCCATGTGTAGTTGCAAAGCGTAGTCTGGCTTTTTTAGGGCAGTTTTGGATCAGTGGCTTCTTCCTTGCTGAGTGGCCTTTCAGGTTATGTCGATATAGGGCTCGTTTTACTGTGGATATAGATACTTTTGTACCTGTTTCCTCCAGCATCTTCACAAGGTCCTTTGCTGTTGTTCTGGGATTGATTTGCACTTTTCGCACCAAAGTTTGTTCATCTCTTGGAGACAGAACCCGTCTCCTTCCTGAGTGGTATGATGGCTGCGTGGTCCCATGGTGTTTATACTTGCATACTATTGTTTGTACAGATGAACGTGGTACCTTCAGGCGTTTGGAAATTGCTCCCAAGGATGAACCAGACTCGTGGAGGTCTACAATATTTTTTCTGAGGTCTTGGCTGATTTCTTTTGATATTCCCATGATGTCAAGCAAAGAGGCACTGAGTTTGAAGGTAGGCCTTGAAATAAATCCACAGGTACACCTCCAATTGACTCAAATGATGTCAGTTAGCCTAACAGAAGCTTCTAAAGCCATGACATAATTTTCTGGAATTTTCCAAGCTGTTTAAAGACAGTCAACTTAGTGTATGTAAACTTCTGACCCACTGGAATTGTGATACAGTGAATTATAAGTGAAATAATCTGTCTGTAAACAATTGTTGAGAAATGCCTTGTGTCATGCACAAAGTAGATGTCCTAACCGACTTGCCAAAACTATAGTTTGTTAACAAGAAATTTGTGAAGTGGTTGAAAAACAAGTTTTAATGACTCCAACCTAAGTTTATGTATACTTCCGACTTCAACTGTAGCATTTGGACATAGAGTAAGTGCTACTGAATGTGTGTGTTAATGAATTGGTACACTAGCAATGCCAGATGTTTTCCCTAACTACTAAGCCAAACTGCTTGCCGCTACTGTATGGTACAGTAGGTATGGTAGCTGGCAGCAGTTAATTAGCAGTTAGGGAAGATGTCTGGCATCGGGTGTATCCATGCAAACAGTCAATTAGAGCCTTCTTCACCACGCTGTCTGTGTGGGTGGACCATTTCAGTTTGTCCGTGATGTGTACACCGAGGAATTAAAACTTTCCACCTTCTCCACTTCTGTCCCATCGATGTGGATGCGGGGGATTCTCCCTCTGCTGTTTCTTGAAGTCCACAATCGTCTCCTTTGTTTTGTTTACGTTGAGGGTGAGGTTATTTTCCTGACACCACACTCCGAGGGCCCTCACCTTCTCCCTGTAGGCCGTTTCGTCGTTGTTGGTAATCAAGCATACCACTGTAGTGTCGTCTGCAAACTTGATGATTGAGTTGGAGGCGTGCATGGCCACGCAGTCATGGGTGACCAGGGAGTACAGGAGAGGGCTGAGAACGCACCCTTGTGGGATCAACGGGGTGGAGATGTTGTTTCCTACCCTCACCACCTGGGGGCGGCCCGTCAGAAAGTCCAAGAGACCCAGGGTCTCAAGCTTATTGACGAGTTTGGAGGGTACTATGGTTTTAAATGCTGAGCTGTAGTCAATGAACAGCATTCTTACATAGGTATTCCTCTTGTCCAGATGGGTTAGGGCAGTGTGATGGCGATTGCGTCGTCTGTGGACCTATTGGGGCGGTAAGCAAATTGGAGTGGGTCTAGGGTATCAGGTAGGGTGGAGGTGATATGATCCTTGACTAGTCTCTCAAAGCACTTCAGGATGACAGAAGTGAGTGCTACATGGCATTAGTCATTTAGTTCAGTTACCTTTGCTTTCTTGGAACAGGAACAATGGTGGCCATCTTGAAGCATGTGGGCACAGCAGACTGGGATAGGGATTGATTGAATATGTCCATAAACACACCAGCCAGCTGGTCTGCGCATGCTCTGAGGACGTGGCTAGGGATGCCATCTGGGCCGGCAGCCTTGCTAGGGTTAACACGTTTTAATGTTTTACTCACGTTGGCCACTATAAAGGAGAGCCCACAGGCTTTGGTAGCGGCCCTTGTCAGTGGCACTGTATTGTCCTCAAAGCGAGCAAAGAAGTTGTTTAATTTGTCTGGGAGCAAGACGTTGATGTCGACGGTGCTGGTTTTCTTTTTGTAATCCGTGGTTGACTTTAGACCCTGCCACACACGTCTCGTGTTTGAGCTGTTGAATTGCGACTCTACTTTGTCTCTATACTGACGCTTTGCTTGTTTGATTGCCTTGAGGAGGGAATAGCTACACTGTTTGTATTCAGTCATGTTTCCAGTCGCCTTGCCATGATTAAAAGTGTCAGTGGGTACCACATCACCAATGCACTTGCGAATGAACTCGCTCACCGAGTCAGCGTATACGTCAGTGTTATTGTCTGAGGCTACCCTGAACATATCCCAGTCCACGTGATCAAAGCAATCTTGAAACGTGGAATCCGATTGGTCAGACCAGCGTTGGCTAGACCTGAGCATGGGCGTTTCCTGTTTTACTTTCTGTCTATAGGCTGAGAGCAACAAAATTGAGTCTTGGTCAGATTTTCCGAAGGGAGGGCAGGGGGAGGGCTTTGTATGCATCGCGGAAGTTAGAGTAGCAATGGTCCAGAATGCTACCAGCCTGTGTCACGCATTCGATATGCTGATAGAATTTAGGAAGCCTTATTCTCAGATTAGCTTTGTTAAAACCCCCAGTTACAGTAAAGGACCTGACATCAGTTGAAATCAACTGAAATGACCTGAAATAAGTTGAAATCAACTGAAATGACCTGAAATAAGTTGAAATCAACTGAAATTAAATGAAGAGGGTGTATTATAGTAGAATGAGAACAAGTGGATATGCAGTAGTTGTCCACTTCCTGGATGTGATGTGTCATTGGTCAGCCACAGGCAGAGAAAAAAAGGTTAGTCATGTCCTCTCCCTCCATCCTCTTAATAGGTGTCCTCTCCCGCTATCCTCTTAATAAGTATCCCCTCCCGCTATCCTCTTAATAGGTGTTCCCTCCCGCTATCCTCTTAATAGGTGTCCCCTCCCGCTATCCTCTTAATAGGTGTCCCCTCCCCTTTATAGGTGTTCCATCCCCTTTATAAGTGTCCCCTCCCTCCATCCTCTTAATAGGTATTCCCTCCCCTTTATAGGTGTTCCATCCCCTTTATAAGTGTCCCCTCCCTCCATCCTCTTAATAGGTGTCCCCTCCCCTTTATAGGTGTTCCATCCCCTTTATAGGTGTTCCCTCCCCCCATCCTCTTAATGGGTGTTCCCTCCCCTTTATAGGTGTTCCATCCCCGTTATAGGTGTCTCCTCCCTCCATCCTCTTAATAGGTGTCCCCTCCCCTTTATAGGTGTTCCCTCCCCTTTATAGGTGTTCCATCCCCTTTATAGGTGTTCCCTCCCCCCATCCTCTTAATAGGTGAGCTGATTCCTAAAGCTAACTGCCATATTTGGTTTGATCCAATCCAGCTGTTTCACCATGTCTCACTCTCCATCCCAGCTAAAACCATGACCATTACTTGCATCTTGCCAACGTGAAGTGAATTGGAGTGAAACAAATGTAACAGTGGGTCCAATTTATTTGTATGTGTTTCCTCTGTGCCTAGTGGTTTTCATTAGTGAATATCTCATTGGATCAGACTGTAAGTCTGAATGTATTGTAATGTTTTTAAAATTGTATAAACTGCCTTAATTTTGCTGGACCCCAGGAAGAGTAGCCTTGGCAGCAGCTAATGGGGATCCATAATAAATACAAACTGAAAACCTGACTGGTTCTCAACAGTGTCCTATTATAGTGAAATAGAATGACAAGCTGATTGGAAACCATAGCTGCCCTGTTGTTTTAACCATGCCTTTGTTTTTAAAGTATGTACTTTAATTGCTCTGGTGTGTCAGTTTCGCTGGTTACTTCACTGTATAACACTGGTGTGTGTGAGTGCCTGTGTGAGTGCGTGCATGTGTGTGCGTGGGCAGCGTGTTTGCATATTGTGTAGCTGGTTACTTCATTGTATTGTGGTGAGCCGTGCCTGTAGGGTGTTGTCATGATAAGACCAATGCAGACTGGCCTCATTCAGGCCTTGATGAGCCAGAGAAAGCCTGTTTGCGCAATTGCTGCAAATCACAACACACCGCCCATGTGATGCCTTTACTGACAGCCCATGTTGCACCAATTCAGCCCAAATTCTTCCAAGGACCTTGTAGAGATGTGCGTATCGGACCATTGACATCTTCTGAGTTTACATCTTCTGAGTTTACATCTTCTGAGTTTACAGCCTGCTTTCTCTGACTCAGGCTATTAAAATGTTGTTTCCATTTGTCATCTAGACATTTAGTCAACATTACTAGAGTACCAGGTAATAACAGCATTCTTACACTAGTGGCCTTTCTTTGTCTTTCTGTCTGCCTTTCATTGTCTTTCTTTCTGTATGTCTTTCTGTTCTCCCAGGACCCTTATCCTTTTTTCTGTTTTTCTGTTTTTTCTCTTTTCGTCTCATTCCCTCTTCTTTTCTGTCTCTCTCTTCCTGACCAGATCTGAGAGGGAGCTTGTTTGATGTCCTTAAAGGTTCTGTCTATTCAACAATCATTTTTTACTGTAGCTCTGTACCTTAGTAAAGGGTTTGAACAATCGGAAAGAAAATGTATTTATACACCCAATCTATCCTGTTTTTTAATCTCTGCTCCCCCTTATCTCAAGCCCTCTATCTCTTCTGCCGTTATGGTTTTCCCGTATGTTTGTTCCTCTTCTCCAAAGGCTCTCTGGATGAGTATAATGCTGTGTTCTTAGTAATTTCCTCTTTAGATTTTTGTTCCTATTGCTAGAGGGCTGGAGCCACCAACTTCCCTGCTGTTACTGTCCTGCTGTAAACTGTTATTTTGGATTTCTCCAAAGAGGAGTTATATAGAGATCAAATTGAATACATTGTGCAGACTGATTGGCATCACATACCGTTTTGAGCTGACCCTTGGATGGCATTGTAACCCAATAAACTTGATAGAAGTTATACACACAGAGAGACACACGATTGTAGGAGCTGTGTGTCGTGACTGCAGTCCTTGTCTTCCTCCCAAATGTCTTCCTCTATTCCCTATGTAGTGCACTACTTTTGACCAGAGCCCTATGATCCCATGGTCAAAAGTAGTGCACTAAATAGGGAACAGGGCACCATTTTGGAAACTGTCCCCTAACTTCCTGCTGGACTGGTTTCCTGCCAGAGATAGTAATGTAGGTCAGCTCTTGTTTTGCTCTCTCTGGAACATGCTGTGCCCAGCCACGGCTGTCCTCCTCTCTCCCACTGATGCTGCACTGTGTTGGACATGCTTAACTATACTGGATCAGAAGTCCCCAAAACAATACTAAACAAACTAAAATTCTACCAACTGGGGACATTTTGTTTGTTTGTTTCTAGGGGGTTTAGGGGTTAAGTTTAGAATTTGTGTTAGTGTTAGGAGTTAAAGGTTAGGATTAGTGGTTAAAGGTTAGGGTTAAGTTTAGGTTTTGGGGTTAGGGTTAGGTGAAGGATTAGGGCTAGGGGTTAGCAAACGTAGGATTCTGAATGGGAATCAATTGTGTGTCCCCACAAGGTTAGTTAAACAATACTGTGTGTGTGTGTTTATCGAGGGTGTGAGGTGTTTATGGTGAGTGTGTGAGTTGTATGAGATGGAGGGGGAACTGATCCAACCCTGCCCTTCCTCTCAGCCCCTAAAGGCTGTTTGTCTATCCTCAGAGAGGGGAAGAGGGATCCAGCCCTGCCCTTCCTCTTAGACCCTAAGGGCTTCGGCATGCTTCGGTTTGGCTGGCTCCTAGGCAAACCAAATTAGTATGCTCGCATACCTTCGACCTTCGCTTGAAAAGACCTTCGCTTGAAAAATTAGAAAAAACATCAATAGTACTGTTTGTCCATCTTGAGACACCGTAGCCAAAATAGTCCAAATTAATGTAAAATAATCTAAGATAACTCTAAGAAATCTGATTAATTTTGATTTTAGTCGAGCAATTTTACATCTTACTAGGATGTTTGGTGCAGTATTTCTCAAGTGAAAAATGTGCATGAAAACGATTCATGTATCGTTGAATTCCAATACTTCCTTGAATAATCCCTACTGTTGACCAATCACCGACGAAGGGGCGTAGACTTTGACTTCCGAACTTCGACTTGCCTCTAGAATTTTTTATGTTTGTACGAACAGCCAAAAAAAAACCTTGCTGTAGGCCAAAAAGACAGTGCATTCGGAAAGTATTCAGACCCCTTCACTTTTTCCACTTTTTATTACGTTACAGCCGTGTTCTAAAATGGATTAAATAAATTACGTTCCTCATCAATCTACACACAATACCCCATAATGACAGAGGGAAAACAGGTTTTTAGAAATTGAAGCAAATTTATCAAAAAAAGAAATATACAAAATACCTTATTTCTATAAGTATTCAGACACTTTGCTATGGGACTGGACGTTGAGCTCAGGACGCTCCTGTTTCCATTGATCATCCTTGAGATGTTTCTACAACTTGATTGGAGTCCACCTGTGGTAAATTCAATTGATTGTACATGATTTGGAAAGACACACGCCTGTCTATATAAGATCCAACAGTTGACAGTGCATGTCAGAGCAAAAACCAAGCCATGAGGTCGAAGGAATTGTCTGTAGAGCTCCGAGACAGGATTGTGTCGAGGCACAGATCTGGGGAAAAGTACCAAAACATGTCTGCAGCATTGAAGGTCCCCAAGAACTCAGTGCCCTTCATCATTCTTAAATGGAAGAAGTTTGGAACCACCAAGACTCTTCCTAGAGCTGGCCGTCCAGCCAAACTGAGCAATCGGGGGAGAATGGCCTTGGTCAGGGAGTTGACCATCCTCCCATCTCCTCTGTGGAGATGGGAGAACCTTTTTGGAGGACAACCATCTCTGCAGCACTCCACCAATCAGGCCGTTATGGTAGAGGCGCCAGACAGAAGCTACACCTCAGTAAAAAGCACCACAGTCCGCTTGGAGTTTGCCAAAAGGCACCTAAATGACTCTCAGACCATGAGAAACAAGATTCTCTGGTCTGATGAAACCAAGATTGAACTCCTGAATGCCAAGCGTCACGTCTGGAGGAAACCTGGCACCATCCCTATGGTAGAACATGGTGGTGGCAGCTTAATGCTGTGGGGATGTTCTTCAGCGGCAGGGACTGGGAGACTAATCAGGATTGAGGGAAATATGAACAGAGCAAAGTACAGAGAGATCTTTCATGAAAACCTGCTCCAGAGCGCTCAGGACCTCAGACTGGGGCAAAGGTTCACCCTCCAGCAGGACAATGACCCTAAGCACACAGCCAAGACAATGCAGAAGTGGCTTCGGGACAAGTCTCTGAATGTCCTTGAGTGGCCCAGCCAGAGCCTGGACTTGAACCCGATCAAACTTCTCTGGAGAGACCTGAAAATAGCTGTCCAGCGACGCTCCCCATCCAACCTGACAGAGCTTGAGAGGCTCTGCAGAGAAGAGTGTGAGAAACTCCCCAAATACAGGTGTGCCAAGCTTGTAGTGTCATACCCAAGAAGACAAGAGACTGTAAGCGCTCCCAAATGTGCTTCAACAAAGTTCTGAGTAAAGGGTCTGAATACTTATGTAAACTTTAAGGACTTTAATACAGGCTAACTTAAATCCGTTTTACCTCATTTCTAGCAGCATATCACATGTGCAACCAGAGGGAAAAAAGACTCTAGACCACCTTTACTCCACACACAGAGATGCATACAACGCTCTCCCTCACCCTCCATTTGGCAAATCTGACCATAATACTATCCTCCTGATTCCTGCTTAAAAGCGAAAACTAAAGTAGGAAGTACCAGTGACTCGCTCAATACGGAAGTGGTCAGATAACGCAGATGCTATGGTACAGGACTGTTTTGCAAGCACAGACTAGAACATGTTCCGGGATTCATCCAATGGCATTGAGGAGCATACCACCCCAGTCACCGGCTTCATCAATAAGTACATTAACGCCGTCATCCCCACAGTGACTGTACGTACATATCCTAACCAGAAGACATGGATTACAGGCAACATCTGCACCGAGCTAAAGGCTAGAGCTGCCGCTTTCAAGGAGCGGGACACTAATCTGGACGCTTAAAGGAAATCCCGCTATGCCCTCAGAAAAACCATCAAACAGGCAAAGATTGAATCCTACTACACCGGCTCTGACGCTCTCCGGATGTGGCAGGGCTTGGAAACTATTGCGGATTACAAAGGGAAACCCAGCCACGAGGTGCCCAGTGGCACGAGCCTACCAGACAAGCTAAATGCCTTTTATGCTTGCTTCGAGGCAAGCAAAACTGAAGCATGCATGAGAGCACCAGCTGTTCCGGATGACAGTGTGATCACTCTCCCCATAGCCGATGTGAACAAGACCTTTAAACAGGTCAACATTCACAAGGCCGCGGGGCCAGAGAGATTACCAGGACGTGTACTCAGAGCATGCGCAGACCAACTGGCAAGTGTCTTCACTGACATTTTTTACCTGACCGAGTCTGTAATACCTACATGTTTCAAGCAGACCACCATAGTCTCTGTGCCCAAGAAAGCAAAGGTAACCTGCCTAAATGACTACCGCCCAATAGCACTCACATACAGTGCTTTGAAAGGCTGGTCATGGCTCACATCAACACCATCATCCCGGAAACCCTATACCCACTCCAATTCACATACCGCCCCAACAGATTCACAGATGATGCAATCTCAATCGCACTCCACACAGCCCTTTCCCACCTGGACAAAAGGAACATCTATGTGAGAATGCTGTTCATTGACTACAGCTCAGCGTTCAACACCATAGTGCTCACAAAGCTCATCACTAAGCTAAGGACCCTGGGACAAAACACCTCCCTCTGCAACTGGATCCTGGACTTCCTGACGTGCCGCCTCCAGGTGGTAAGGGTAGGCAACAACACATCTGCCACTCTGATCCTCAACACCCGGGCCCCTCAGGGGTGCGTGCTTAGTCCCCTACTGTACACCATGTTCACTCACGACTGCGTGACCAAGCACGACTCCAACACCATCATTAAGTTTGCTGACGACACAACCGTGGTAGGCCTGATCACCGACAACGATGAGACAGTCTATAGGGAGGAGGTCAGAGACTTGGCAGTATGGTTCCAGGACAACAACCTCTACCTCAACGTAAGCAAGACAAAGGAGCTGATTGTGACTACAGGAAAAGGAGGGCCGAACACGCCCCTATTCACATCGACGGGGCTTTTGTGGAGTGGGTCGAGAGTTTCAAGTTCCTTAGTGTCCACATCACCAGCAAACTATCATAGTTCAAACACACCAAGTCAGTCGTGAAGAGGGCACGACAACACCCTTTCCCCCTCAGGAGAAAGAAAAGATTTGGCATGGGTCCCCAGATCCTCAAAAGGTTATACAGCTGCACCATCGAGATCATCCTGACTGGTTGGTATGGCAACTGCTCGGCATCCGACCGTAAGGCGCTACAGAGGGTAGTGCGTACGGCCCAGTACATCGCTGGGACCAACCTTCCTGCCATCCAGGACCTAAATACTAGGCATTGTCAGAGGAAGGCCCAAGAAATTGTCAAAGACTCCAGTCACCGAAGTCATAGACTGTTCTCTCTGCTACCGCATGGCAAGTAGTACCGGAGCGCCAAGCCTAGGTTCAAGAGGCTTCTATACAGCTTTTACCCCCAAGCCATAAGACTGCTGAACAATTAATCAAATGGCCACCCGGACTATTTACATTGACCCCCCCCCCCCCCCCCCCCCACGCTGCTGCTACCCGCTGTTTATTATCTATGCATAGTGACTTTATCCCTATCTACATGTACACATTTCCTCGACTAACCTGTACCCCCTGCACAAAGACTCGGTACCCCCTGTATATAGCCTCGTTATTGTTCTATTTTCTTAACTCTATTTCTTGAACTGCATTGTTGGTTAAGGGCTTGTAAGTTAGCATTTCACAGTAAGTTCTATACCTGTTGTATTCGGCGCATGTTGATTTGATGTGACATTTCATAATTTATTTTTTTAGACATTTGCAAAAATTTCAAAATACCTGTTTTTGCTTTTTCATAATGTGTCAATTTTTTTTAAATAGGCTGTAATGTAACAAAATGTGGAAAAAGTCATGGGGTCTGAATACTTTCAGAATGCACTGTATACACAAACTGTATGTCTGTCCTTGGGGGGGAGAACTAAAGAGTCCCTTTGTCCTTCTGAGAACTGTGATGCTTTGTTTGCAGCACATGGCTACTCTTGACTCCTGTGTGTAGCATGGTGCGTGGTTTGAACACACACACACACACACATTTCTCTTGCTCTCCCTTTCTCTCTCTCTTTTTCTCCCTCCCTCACTCCCACCATGTCCCTGGTTAAAGCCAAGTGTGGCGTAGGGGCTGGAGAGAGAAAGAGTCAATGGGTTTGTTGATTTTGATTTTTCTCTCTCTGTCTCTCCCCCCCCCCCCCCCTATTTTTGTCAGTTCGGAATGTAGGCAGAGTTAGGAACTGCCTCAGTTGCTATGCAGATAGCCAGGGGTCCATTCTGCTGTCCCTGGCTACCCACACAGATCCTCCAGTTGTTCCTCTACCTTACTGAATTGCTTTATTGAAGAGATAGAACAGTTTTAGAAAGATATGGGAAAGGTCAAAGGACAGTGGGCCAGATTCATACCCATGCCGGCTCTGGGATACATGTGTGCCAGGGTCAGCAGCTGTAACCACCGGACCACATAGACCACGCAGAGGCTGTAACCACCAGACCACACAGGCCCCGGTCAAAGGTTATGTTGTTCTGACCTCACTGTTGTTGTCATCTGCTAACCGTAACAATAACACACAGCAGAAAAACATTCACATAACTTCACATTCACATATCACCACGTATCATCAATACACCACATATCATTACATAACATCTTCATCTTCGGTTTTGCTGCTTCAATTCATTAACTGATACTCATAGGAATGTAATTGCTAATAGGACTGTGATGTTTAACGGCTTGTTGTGGTCCGTGTCTGTCTCGTATTGTAATGAGTTTCTGTGTGATTGATACTCCCCAGAGCCCCTAGAGACTGGATGGATTTTGATGCCAGACCTCAGAGAGAGTGTGTGTTTGATAATAATAATATTTGTCCTATATCAACACATGTACAAGTGTGTGTTAATATATTATTCATTTGTGAATTGTTTTTCATATCCCACTCTCTCTGAGACGCCCTCGGAGAGTGGGGTGACGACCAAGGTCTGCCGTGTTAACTTTTACTTTTACTCCACTACATTCCTAAAGAAAGTAATGTACTTTTCACGTGATAAATTTTCCCTGACACCCAAAAGTACATTTTGAATGCTTAGCAGGACAGGAAAATGGTCCATTCACGCACTTATCAAGAGAACATGCCTGGTCATCACTACTGCCTCTGATCTGGCGGACTTACTAAACACACATGCTTTGTTTGTAAATTGTCTCTGAGTGTTGGAGAGTGCCCCTGGCTGTCCATGAATTTAAAAAACAAGAAAATGGTGCCGTCTGGTTTGCGTAATTTAAGGAAGTTTAAATGATTTATACTTTTACATTTGACACTTAAGTATATTTCAGCAAATACATTTACCACGCAGAACGAGGAAGAGCTCAGTTTTGTTGTTTTGAAAAGGTTGTTGTTTTGAAAGTGTATTGTAAAGTTCTTAGTAGCTAGCTAACTTTTTAGTTTGGACCCCACGACGCAGTTGGCATCAGTTGCTGTGACTGCTAGTCTCTGTCCAGTGATCCTGCCGACCAAGGACAAGTCTGAGGAGCTATTTGGCGTTGCAGCTAGCAGGGTTTTCTTGAGGGCTTGAACGCAGCCCGTGACTCGGTTAGCCATTGTGGCTGGGACCGCAGATTGTCCCGGGTTTGTGGCTGTCTAGATCCCTGCTGTTTGTTGCTTTCAATCTTTCCTGTGACCTGCCCTGTCGGGACAAAAATAGTTCTACAAGCAGTTGTTACAACAACAAGAAAATAGCTTCAAGTGTTTCGATGAGTTTCGATGAGAGAACAGCAAGATGACAGCAATCTGTAAGTCATTGAGAGAGGACATCAGTTCTGTGTGTGAATCCATGATAACATTGAAGGGTAAATCCGACTATCTCGAGGGATCGTCAAGGCAGAACAACTTAGTTGTGAACAGAATTGCAGAATCTCCACATGAGACCTGGACGGAGTCTGAGGACAAAGTGAGGGAAATGATCTCTGAGAAATTGAAGATGGACCACAGGAAGATTGAGGTGGAGCACACCCACAGGACTGGAAAACCCACCACCGGCCCAGGTGACAGGCCCAGGCCGATAGGGGTCAAGTTCCTGAGGTTCAAGGACAAGGTAGCTGTTCTGGAAAGAGCCAAGAACTTGAGAGGAACGTGAATCTTCCTCAACGAGGACTATCCTGAAGCTGTGCGCCAGAAGAGGAAAGAACTGATCCCAGCCATGAAAGTTGCCAGAGCCCGTGGGGACATTGCTTATATCCGCTATGACCCAAGAGTGTCTATAAGCTTGCTGCCAGCTATTAGCAAACTGTTGGGAACAATTGTGTTTGACCAAATACAATGCTATTTCTCTGCAAACAAATTAACAACAGACTTTCAGCATGCTTATAGAGAAGGGCACTCAACATGTACTGCACTGACACAAATGACTGATGATTGGTTGAAAGAAATTGATAATAAGAAGATTGTGGGAGTTGTACTGTTAGATTTCAGTGCAGCGTTTGATATTATTGACCATAATCTGTTGTTGAAAAAACATGTGTTATCGCTTTTCAACCTCTGCCATATTGTGGATTCAGAGCTATCTATCTAATAGAACTCAAAGGGTTTTCTTAAATGGAAGCTTCTCTAATGTCAAACATGTAAAGTGTGGTGTACCGCAGGGCAGCTCTCTAGGCCCTCTACTCTTTTCTATTTTTACCAATGACCTGCCACTGGCAACCACAGCTAATGATGTCACTGAAACCCTTAACAAAGAGTTGCAGCCTGTTTTGGAATGGGTTGCCAGTAACAAACTGGTCCTGAACATCTCTAAAACTAAGAGCATAGTTCCCTAAGTTCTAGACCTCAGCTGAATCTGGTAATGAATGGTGTGGCTGTTGAACAAGTTGAAGAGGCTAAATTACTTGCCGTTACCTTAGATTGTAAACTATCATGGTCAAAACATATAGATTCAATGGTTGTAAAGATGGGTAGAGGTCTGTCCGTAATAAGAGATGCTCTGCTTTTTTGACACACACATGGGCTGATGGCTTCCTGTAAACAAACCTGTCTCTATGCCACAGACAGTGTCACTGTGGGTTGGATGTGTCAGTACATTAAGCCTATTTGAACAGGATTGTGTGTGCACAGATGAACACCCTCGCCATGGGAGTTCCTAACACAACTGACTCCAATACAATAATCAACTAATCTTCAGTTTAGAATGCAATTAGTTTAATCAGCTGTGTTTGCTAGGAATGTGGACAAAGAGTGACACCGTTCCGGCCCCTGAGGACTTGAGTTGCCCTTCTGTGATGTAAACTGTAGTCAGTATTGTCTTGTCTTACCACTGTGATTGTATACCTGTACAGGTCTATGCAGTGGGAGGGTATGACGGCCAGAGTCGTTTAAGCAGTGTGGAGTGCTATGATTCCTTCTCTAACCGCTGGACAGAGGTGGCTCCCATGAAGGAGGCAGTCAGTTCCCCGGCCGTGTCCAGCTGTGCTGGGAAACTCTTTGTCATCGGCGGAGGGCCAGACGACAACACTTGCTCTGACAAGGTGGGTAGAACCATAAACATGGATAACTGGCAAGGTGGGTAGACCCATACACATGGATAACTGGCAAGGTGGGTAGACCCATATACATGGATAACTGGAAAGGTGGGTAGAACCATACACATGGATACCTGGCAAGGTGGGTAGACCCATACACATGGATAACTGGCAAGGTGGGTAGAACCATACACATGGATAACTGGCAAGGTGGGTAGACCCATACACATGGATAACTGGCAAGGTGGGTAGACCCATACACATGGATAACTGGCAAGGTGGGTAGAACCATACACATGGATAACTGGCAAGGTGGGTAGAACCATACACATGGATAACTGGCAAGGTGGGTAGACCCATACACATGGATAACTGGCAAGGTGGGTAGAACCATACACATGGATAACTGGCAAGGTGGGTAGAACCATACACATGGATAACTGGCAAGGTGGGTAGACCCATACACATGGATAACTGGCAAGGTGGGTAGAACCATACACATGGGTAACTGGCAAGGTGGGTAGAACCATACACATGGGTAACTGGCAAGGTGGGTAGAACCATACACATGGGTAACTGGCAAGGTGGGTAGAACCATACACATGGATAACTGGCAAGGTGGGTAGAACCATACACATGGATAACTGGCAAGGTGGGTAGAACCATACACATGGATAACTGGCAAGGTGGGTAGAACCATACACATGGGTAACTGGCAAGGTGGGTAGAACCATACACATGGAAAACTGGCAAGGTGGGTAGAACCATACACATGGATAACTGGCAAGGTGGGTAGAACCATACACATGGATAACTGGCAAGGTGGGTAGAACCATACACATGGGTAACTGGCAAGGTGGGTAGAACCATACACATGGATAACTGGCAAGGTGGGTAGAACCATACACATGGATAACTGGCAAGGTGGGTAGAACCATACACATGGGTAACTGGCAAGGTGGGTAGAACCATGCACATGGGTAACTGGCAAGGTGGGTAGAACCATACACATGGATAACTGGCAAGGTGGGTAGAACCATACACATGGATAACTGGCAAGGTGGGTAGAACCATACACATGGGTAACTGGCAAGGTGGGTAGACCCATACACATGGATAACTGGCAAGGTGGGTAGACCCATACACATTGATATACAGTTGAAGTCGGAAGTTTACATACACTTAGGTTGGAGTCATTAAAACTCGTTTTTAGACCACTCCACAAATGTCTTGCTAACAAACTATAGCTTCTGATAGGCTAATTGGCATCATTTGAGTCAATTGGAGGTGTACCTGTGGATGTATTTCAAGGCCTACCTTCAAACTCAGTGCCACTTCGCTTGACATCATGGGAAAATCAAAGGAAATCAGCCAAGACCTCAGAAAAAATATTGTAGACCTCCACAAGTCTGGTTCATCCTTGGGAGCAATTTCCAAACGCCTGAAGGTACCACGTTCATCTTTACAAACAATAGTACGAAAGTGTAAACACCATGTAGCCGTCATATCGCTCCGGAAGGAGATGTGTTCTGTCTCCTAGAGATGAACGTACTTTGGTGCGAAAAGAGTAAATCAATCCCAGAACAACAGCAAAGGACCTTCTGAAGATGCTGGAAGAAACAGGTACAAAAGTATCTATATCCACAGAAAAATGAGTCCTATATCGACTTAACCTGAAAGGGCCGCTCAGCAAGGAAGAAGCCACTGCTCCAAAACCACCATAAAAAAGCCAGACTATGGTTTGCAACTGCACATGGGGACAAAGATTGTAATTTTTGGAGAAATATCCTCTGGTCTGATGAAACAAAAATATAATTGTTTGGCCATAATGACAATCGTTATGTTTGGAGGAAAAAGGGGAGGCTTGCAAGCCGAAGAACACCATCCCAACCGTGAAGCACGGGGGTGGCAGCATCATGTTGTGGGGGTGCTTTGCTGCAGGAGGACTGGTGCACTTTACAAAATAGATTACATCATGAGGAAGGAAAATTATGTGGATATATTGAAGCAACATCTCAAGACATCAGTCAGGAAGTTAAAGCTTGGTCGCAAATGGCTCTTCCAAATGTACAATGACCCCAAGCATACTTCCAAAGTTGTGGGAAAATGGCTTAAGGACAACAAAGTCGTTGTCCTTAAGGTTGTGGAAGGCTAACCGAAACGTTTGACCCAAGTTAAACAATTTAAAGGCAATGCTACCAAATACTAGTTGAGTGTATGTAAACTTCAGACCCACTGGGAATGTGATGAAAGAAGTACAAGCTTAAATAAATTATTATCTCTACTATTATTCTGACAATTCACATTCTTAAAATAAAGTGGTGATCCTAACTGACCTAAGACAGGGAATATTTACTAGGATTAAATGTCAGGAATTGTGAAAAACTGAATTTTAATGTATTTGGCTAAGGTGTATGTAAACTTCTGACTTCAACTGTACATCAACAACCCCCCAAACCCACCATTCCCTGTCCTTCATCACAGTTATATTTACAGTATACGTACATTAACAACCATCCATCAGCAGATGTAAAAGGGCTTATACAGAAACCCAGCCTAAAACCTCAACAGCAAGCAGTGTAGTTGTAGAAGCACGTGACTAGGAAAAACTCCCTAGAAAGGCAGGAACCTAGGAAGAAACCTAGAGAGGAACCAGGGGTGGCCAGTCCTCTTCTGGCTATGCCGGGTGGAGATTATAAGAGTACATGGCCATTAAGGCCAGATCGTTCTTCAAGATGTTCAAACATTGTTAGATAATAACTTCCTGACTGATATTACAACACATGGGTCTCTAATAACTTCCTGACTGATATCCTCTCTGGGCTAGGTGGGACGAAATCGTGGCAAACCTCCGGTGAATTTACTAAATTACTCACGATAAACGTTCACAAAAAACATAACAATTATTTTAAGAATTATAGATACAGAACTCCTTTGTGCAATCGAGGTGTCCGATTTTAAAATAGCTTTTCGGTGAAAGCACATTTTGCAATATTCTGAGTACATAGCCCAGCCATCACGGCTAGCTATTTAGACACCCACCAAGTTTAGCCCTGACCAAACTCCGATTTACTATTACAAAAGTTTGATTACCTTTGGTGTTCTTCGTCAGAATGCACTCCCAGGACTGCTACTTCAATAACAAATGTTGGTTTGGTCCAAAATAATCCATCTTTATATCCAAATAGCGGCGTTTTGTTCGTGCGTTCAAGACACTATCCGAAGTGTAAATAAGGGTCACGAGCATGGCGCATTTCGTGACAAAAAAATTCTAAATATTCCATTACCGTACTTCGAAGCATGTCAACCGCTGTTTAAAATCAATTTTTATGCCATTTTCTCGTAAAAAAAGCGATAATATTCCGACCGGGAATCTGCGTTTAGGTAAACAGACGAAAGAAAACAAAGCATGAGGTCGACTCGGGCACGCGCCTGAGTCTCACAGTACTGTAACCAGCCACTACCCAAACGCGCTACTTTTTTTCAGCCAGAGCCTGCAAAGCCACGATTCAGCTTTTTGCCGCCTTCTGAGAGCCCATGGGAGCCGTAGGAAGTGTCACGTAACAGCAGAGATCCTCTGTAATGGATAGAGATAATCAAGAAGGGCAAGAAATTGTCAGACAGGGCACTTCCTGCATGGAATCTTCTCAGGTTTTGGCCTGCCAAATGAGTTCTGTTATACTCACAGACACCATTCAAACAGTTTTAGAAACTTAGGAGTGTTTTCTATCCAAAGCTAATAATTATATGCATATTCTAGTTTCTGGGCAGGAGTAGTAACCAGATTAAATCGGGTACGTTTTTTATCCGGCCGTGTCAATACTGCCCCCTAGCCCTAACAGGATATTACAACACATGGGTCTCTAATAACCCTCTGACTGATATTACAACACATGGGTCTCTAATAACTTCCTGACTGATATTACAACACATGGGTCTCTAATAACCCTCTGACTGATATTACAACACATGGGTCTCTAATTACTTCCTGACTGATATTACAACACATGGGTCTCTAATAACTTCCTGACTGATATTACAACACATGGGTCTCTAATAACCCTCTGACTGATATTACAACACATGGGTCTCTAATAACCCTCTGACTGATATTACAACACATGGGTCTCTAATTACTTCCTGACTGATATTACAACACATGGGTCTCTAATAACTTCCTGACTGATATTACAACACATGGGTCTCTAATAACTTCCTGACTGATATTACAACACATGGGTCTCTAATAACTTCCTGACTGATATTACAACACATGGGTCTCTAATAACCCTCTGACTGATATTACAACACATGGGTCTCTAATTACTTCCTGACTGATATTACAACACATGGGTCTCTAATAACTTCCTGACTGATATTACAACACATGGGTCTCTAATAACCCTCTGACTGATATTACAACACATGGGTCTCTAATAACTTCCTGACTGATATTACAACACATGGGTCTCTAATAACTTCCTGACTGATATTACAACACATGGGTCTCTAATAACCCTCTGACTGATATTACAACACATGGGTCTCTAATAACTTCCTGACTGATATTACAACACATGGGTCTCTAATAACCCTCTGACTGATATTACAACACATGGGTCTCTAATAACTTCCTGACTGATATTACAACACATGGGTCTCTAATAACTTCCTGACTGATATTACAACACATGGGTCTCTAATAACTTCCTGACTGATATTACAACACATGGGTCTCTAATAACCCTCTGACTGATATTACAACACATGGGTTGAATAAGGTTGGTTTGAATAAGGTGGCTGTTTATCCAGTTCAAGTACTGTACAGTGAATCCCTATAGCTGGAGGACAGAGGACTAGATACAATCAAAACACCTCCCTATAGCGTTTTGGTTCCAGGTCGAACACTTTGGTCTACATGGAACCAGAAAGGGTTCTCCTATGGAGACAGCTTTTAATGTATATCAAATGTACACAGAACAGACAGGGCTTTCCTGACATACAGGATGTTGTTTTTATCTCCCTTTTGATACCCCCTATCTAAGGGGCACCCCCTATGGCATCAATGATGTACAGTCCCTCAATGATATAGTCCTGTGTGGCTCAGTTGATGGAGTAAGGTGCTTGGTTCGGTTCCCACAGGGAGCCAGTACGGAGAAGGAAAAAAAAGTATGAAATGTATGCACTCATCTCCCTCAGCAATTCTGTGAGAGAAAAGAACACTCTGGATAAGAGTGTCTGCTAAATGACAAAAGTTTTGTTTTTTACAAAGTGTCTTAGACTCGGAGTGCTGATCTAGGATCAGTTTTCCCTTTCAGATTATGATGAGTAAGACAGTGGACCTGATCATAGATTAGCACTCCTACTCTGATATGAATACGGGTCCAGGACAGTGATATCTCCTGGATGTAGTGCGGCAGTCGGTTTTCTCTCTCCTCTTGGAACCAGTGGTGATGTCTGATAAATTAACACAGACAAAGGCTGCATTGCTCTGTCTCTGTCTCGGGTAGTACAGATATCACACTTGGGCTCTGTTCTAATAGTATTTTAAAAGTTATATTTCCTTTCCTAGTCCCCTTTGTCTCTTTTCCTTGAAATGTTTCACCTTTCCTATAGTCTCATTTGTATCCTTTCCAAGAAAACGTGTCACCTTTATCTAATCCCCTTTGTCTCCTGTCCTAGAAAATTGTCACATTTCCTATAGTTTAATTTGTCTCTTGTCCTTGCCGCCTCTTTGCATCGCATGTTGATATTTATTGTCATGAATCTTGCTCTAGCAGAACTGAGCCAGGCAGAACTGAGCCAGGCAGAACTGAGCCAGGCAGAACTGAGCCATTTCCGCTAGATGGGCCAGCTGTAAAAAGTATTAAAAGCACCTGCTCTGTTTATGACTGTTAAAGTGAGAAAAAACAGGCAGGAAGAGAAAGAAGGGCAGGGAGGGAGGGAGGGACTCATGGTTTGGCCAGGAACCCTCATAGTGTTTTGCATATCTTGCTGTAACACTGAAAGGATAAAAAAATAGGTCAACTGAAATATTATTATTATTGATTAAACTGAGATGTATATGTGTTAACATGTCCAATTCCATATCTCTTGCTTGTACAATCTGTCTGTCCAACGTTTCTGCACGTTCCAAGTGTTTCTAAGTGTTTTACCAAGATCCAAGTAGGAAATAAATTGTTGTACTGCATAATGTTTTCATATGTTATGCTCTGAGTCCATGTATCCTTGCACAGCTATACTTTTCAAACCACAGTTTTTGAACCTAACATAATGAATCAATCATTAATCCATGTGATCTCTCTAGGTCCAGTGCTATGACCCAGAGGCAGACACCTGGGCACTAAGGGCAAGCATCCCCATCGCGAAGCGCTGCATCACGGCGGTCTCCCTGAACAACCTGATCTATGTGTCAGGAGGTCTCACCAAGTCCATTTTCTGCTACGACCCTGCAGAGGACTACTGGATGCACGTGGTGCACACCTTCAGCAAACAGGTAATGATGACATCAGCTATGGTACTGGGAGACTTTAATTTCAACTTCAGAGCTGCTATGAGGTAACAATAGTTTATGAAAACAAATAGTGTTCACATTACATTAGAACTGGAGATTTTTGATTTCACCCTAAAAAAAGGAGGCAACAGTGATGAAGAACATTTCCCCTCTCTCTCTCTCTCTCTCTCTGTCTCTCTCTCTGTCTCTCTCCAGGAGAGCTGTGGCATGTCTGTGTGTAATGGGAAGATCTTCATCCTGGGTGGGCGGGGTGAGAACGGAGAGGCCTCAGACACCATCCTGTGTTACGACCCGGCAACAGGCATCATCACCGGGGTGGCCGCCATGCCTCGCCCCATCTCCTACCACGGCTGTGTCACCATCCACCGTTACAACGAGAAGTTCCTCCACCGGCCCTGACCCCACACACACACACACACAGAAACACACAGGCTTATACATAAACACGCTTTCAGACACACTGAGAAAAAAAAATGCATTGAGACACACTCTCTTTAAAAAGGCTGCAAACAGACATGCACGCATAATCACCCCACTCACACACACACATTCTTTATTCATCTCAAGAAGCAACTTGTTTAGAAATTCAGACCACCTACAGCCCCAGTTTCTGATTAAATTATTCACTCATTGTCCTATGTAGCAACTGTCTCTGTGGTTGGTATCATGGAATTCCTGCTATGCTACTGCAGATCCATCTCTGTCAGTTGTTGTTTTCTGGAGAACCAAATCACAGACCATCTGTTAGGCCTCCAGATGCTACATCAGTATGTCAGCATCAGTGTGTAGGCTGTGGGCATTCCTGGGCCAGTAGCAGCTCCTCAGCTGCTCTTCCTAAGAACCAGAGATTCTGGTCTTTCAAAATAAACAAAGTGTTGCTTTTCGAGATGATGTATGTTGTCAGGTGCTGACAGGGAATAGTGATAGTAATCAAGAACAAATCTCTGATTCAGACTTGAGGGAAATTAATATGAACCTAGCTCTGACTGACTAGGGGGTGGTACAGGAAGGGTTTTAAAAGGCAAAAGGTTATACTCATCACTCCATTGGCTGTATTCCAACTGTCTTAAAATGGCCTTAAAATCACTTGATAGTATCATGGAAACTTGTAACAGTACATGTACCATGGAATGTATGGGAGTCCTTTTACCTGGAAACCCAGAGGGTAGTGATGGAAGCTAGAGGTTAAGAATGTGGTCGAACTGAGTTTCATGACTTCAATTTGATATGCAGTTAAGCAGTGATTGTTCGGTATAATTATACAGTACCAGTCAACAGTTTGGACACACGTGCTCATTCAAGGGTTTTTCTTTATTTTTACTGTTTTCTACATTGTAGAATAATAGTGAAGACATCAAAACTATGAAATAACACATATGGAATCATGTAGTAACCAAAAAAAGTGTTAAACAAATCAAAATATATTTTAGATTCTTCAAAGTAGCCACCCTTTGCCTTGATGACAGCTTTGTACACTCTTGGCATTCTCTCAACCAGCATCATGAAGTAGTCACCTGGAATGCATTTCAATCAACAGGTGTGTTAATTTGTAGAATTTATTTCCTTCTTAATGCATTTGAGACAATCAGTTGTGTTGTGACAAGGTAGGGGTGGTGTACAAAAGATAGCCCTATTTGCTAAAAGGCCCCAAAAATATATTTTGATTTGTGTAACACTTTTTTGGTTACTACATGATTCCATATGTGTTATTTCATAGTTTTGATGTCTTCATTATTATTCTACAGTGTAGACAATAGTAAAAATTAAGAAAAACCCTGAAATTAGTAGGTGTGCCCAAACTTTTGACTGGTACTGTATATATTTTAATAGCTGATTGGAAAAACAGAGGCCATGTCCAAATAGTATGAAATGTCTTACTTCCATTGTCAATTACATGATTGAAAGGAGGCAAGGAAAGGAAGTCATATGAGAGCATTGGGACACAGCCAGAACCTTTGCTGTTGTCTCGGCTCCTCTCCTCCTGCTGTGGTCTGAACTCTGAATCTGCTCTCTCCTATTTCCATTTCCTGTCAGAGCTTCCCTCTACTTCCTGTTTCCTTATCATCTCTTTTCTCCTCATATCCTACCTCTTACATTTTCATCATCTTTCCCAGTCGCACTCCCTTTAATCTTTGGTACACACATACACTACCGTTTAAAAGTTTGGGGTCACTTAGAAATATCTATTAAAATAACATCAAATTGATCAGAAATACAGTGTAGACATTGTTAATGTTGTAAATTACTTTTGTTGCAGGAAACAGCAGATTTTTTATGGAATATCTACATAGGCGTACAGAGGCCCATTATCAGCAATCATCACTCCTGTGTTCCAATGGCACGTTGTGTTAGCTAATCCAAGTTTATCATTGTAAAAGGCTAATTGATCATTAGAAAACCTTTTTGCAATTATGTTAGCACAGCTGAAAACAGTCGTTCTGATTAAAGAAGCAATAAAACTGGCTTTCTTTAGACTAGTTGAGTATCTGTAGCATCGGCATTTGTGGGTTCAATTATAGGCTCAAAATGGCCAGAAACAAAGAACTTTCTTCTAAAACTCATCAGTCTATTCTTGTTCTGAGAAATTAAGGCTTTTCCATGCGAGAAATTGCCAAGAAACTGAAGATCTCGTACAACGCTGTGTGCTACTCTTTTCACAGAACAGCTCAAACTGGCTCTAACCAAAATATAAAGAGGAGTGGGAGGCCCCGGTGCACAACTGAGCAAGAGGACAAGTACATTAGAGTGTCTAGTTTGAGAAACAAACACCTCACAAGTCCTCAACTGGCAGCTTCATTAAATAGTACCCGCAAAACACCAGTCTCAACGTTAACAGTGAAGAGGCGACTCCAGGATGCTGGCCTTCTAGGCAGAGTTGCAAAGAAAAATCCATATCTCATTTCATGTATGTTATCATGTAAAACAAAGACCTAAGTGACCCCAAACATTTGAACGGTAGTGTACCTATATACACACAAATAAACACACACAGACATTTTTTTTATTTTGGAATTTATTAAATTATATTTAGTCTTTTTTTTACCATTGGATATTTGTACTGGTGTAGCTTTACCTGTGTGCTTGTTGCTCCATGTTTTTGGATAGTTGATCTGGATGTTGGGTGTGTGGGTGATGTAGTCCATTTCAGATGTCTTTGTATATCAAGACTGTTCTGAATGACTGGTACAGTATATCATGTGACTTTTACCATATGTAAACCGCGTTGCGTCATAATAGACTGTTTGCTATTGTGCCGCTTACCAAGTGGCCTTGCTTCATATTTGCAAATTCTATAGAACTCTGTGCCATACGTAGACGGTGTCACCTCTCACCGGTATACTCATGTAATGTACAGCTCATGTACACAGTGTAGCTCGGGGTAACCATGGTGACCTCCAGGTGTGTGTGCCGTCTGCTCAGGTAATACACTGACACCAGTGTATTACCTCACACAGGATATGATCGATTGGCAGGTGTGACGGCAGAAATGTCTTTGTGTTGATTCTGGTCAGTAAAAGTCTCCTTTTACTTTTGGTGTCATTAGAATAGAGATGTATTGCTGTGAATTGGGTAACTTTAAGCCTTTTTATTTACTCCATTTTGATTTAAATGTATCTGTCTTCGTTGATTGTGTCTTTTTGGTGTTTTTTTGTATCCGAGAGCCCCAATTGTGCACTTTCACTATTATAAGTAGAGTGAAAATGAAAATATCACAATGTAAATATGATTTTTGATTTTCTTTGTTTACTGTATCAGTAAATGTTCTTTGCTTTCATGTGACGTATGATGAATGGAGCCAGTCAGCGCCTCCTACTGGTCTGTGCCTGCTATTTCTCTGATTCCTCACAAATAGCACAACTATAATATGTGAGATGAAGATCAATACAGGGAGAGAGAAGGGGGGGTGCACTCCGTTATTGGGTAATGGGTAAGGGACGGTTTTGTTACTCAATTATGATTTTACAAAATAAAATTTTATATAAATTTAAACAAAAGTAACGTAAGATGCAATATAATAATATTAGGATATATCTGGATCTGTCAATCAAAGTGAAATGAAATGCTTGTTGGCTTAATCTACATTCCAGACATTCATGTGGATGGCTGATTTGATTTTTATGTGAAATTCACAGTGGTAAACCACCGGAAGCAATATTGGATGAGAGGAATGTTGGAATTCTTCAGAACCCCTCAAGTGTAACCTCATTCTCTCCCAGAATTGCTAGCTCAGGGTTTTAACTCAGTGGCACACAACCAGAGGAGGCTGGCAGGCGAGAGAAAGAGAGTGTGTGAGTGCGTCTGTGACTTCATTGAGTATTTACCATAACAGGACAAAACAACATTGTCCTCATGTCTATGTATCACCATGATTTATGTTTTTCATTGTTAGCAGTGTAGAGGTTTTCATATGTTTCTGCCTTGTTGAGATTATCCTTTTGTTCTGATCATATTCTTACTCTTTCTATAGCTGTTATTGCGGTGAGTGCTGGGATAAGGGTTAGGATTGTGTGTGATTGTGTGATGCTTGTTTATTGACAATCTGTCCCATGCAAATGGTCTCAACTCTATTTTGGATGACTCTCAGTGGGCAAGGACTGGACAGGGGAGAAGTGATTGATGGATGTGAATGCAGCATTAGGCCTTCGGCTCAGATCAAATCCTTAAGGTGACGTTGTTTTGAACCTGCTTCTATGAGAACCTGGATTTCAACTGTGGATTTGATGAACTAGTGCAGCCTAAAGTACTTGTGTACAAGATGGGGGGGTAGTACTGTCTGGAGAATGCAGTCCTTTATACCTTAATGGAATAAGCCATTATTGGATTAAAGTATGTATGATGTGATGTTTGAACCTTTTGTTTTTCTGTTTGTCGCTGAAAATTAACTTGGACTGTCTGAGCTACAGTATATCAGACTGTAATTGCTCACTTGTGTAAATGAAGCATCAATAAAGTTCTTCTTTATAATGAACTTGGTGTACAGTTCTATGATATATTGCAATACAATATATAAAATACCATAGCTTAAAAACATGAATGGCAGCAATACTATGATATAGTGCAACTGTAGTAGATAAAGCAAGACATACACTAGTCTTATAATCACAGTGATTGGAAGAATGTAAAGATATGTGTCTGTCTGCCTGTCTACCACCCCCACTAAACCTATAGCCTGGAACGGAGAGGAGATTCCAAAGAAATGACACTACTATTACACACGGTACAGGGTGGTTATTATTGTCGGTGTCAATTACCTGTCAATCGTCCAAGGGATGTTACCTGGGGAGGATGTTAAATAGAAATGCCTTATCGCACTTTAATCAAATGATGACTGGTTCAAGATTCCAGAGAATAATTCCACTACTTTGGAAAAGTGTTTTATTGTGGCTTTAGACTGAGGCTTTGTTCATGGATATCTGCTTTGCTCTTGGCATTTTCACATAGGCTACACATGTAGAGCTGTACACTCTCAGAAAAAGGGCTCCAAAAGGGTTCCCCGGCTGTCCCCATAAGAGAACTCTTTTTGGTCCCAGGTAGAACTCTTTTTAGTTCCAGGTAGAACCCTTTTGGCTTCCATGTAGAACCATCTGTGGAAACGGTTCTAAATGGAATACAGAAGGGTTCTACCTGGAACCAGAAGTGTTTTACCTCGAACCAAAAAGGGTTATCTTAAGGGGACAGCCAAAGAACAATTTTAGGTTCTAGATAGCACCGTTTTTTCTGAGTGTAGGCTACACATGCGAATGCATATGTTGATAAACCCAGGACGATAAACCCAGGGGAAACCATCTGTTGTGCTGGCAGAGACTGGAGATTGGCTACAACAGGTGGCGTGATGATAGCCTGGGTACCGGTCTGTTTAGCTATCATTCCACTGATTGTCATGTCAAACAATGTTTGGCTTGGCAATTCAATCAGGAGTTGGCAAGAGAGCAGAAACAGACTGGCATCCATGCTCGTGTGATGATGGAATTCATGGATAGGATGAAGTTGTCCCTAGCCAGTGATCTAAGGTCAGTTTTGAGTCCCATCCACCCCAGAGCCATCTGGCTCTGATCCACCCTAGCCCTCACCGCAATACACCCCTAGGATAGGATGGGGGTAATCTGATCCTAGATCTGTGCCTATGGTGTTTATATGTTTCCTTACAGGCTCTTCCCAACAATGTAGAGAGAAAGAAAATAGAGAAATAATAGAAAAGTAAAAAAAAACGTATTAATAAATAAATAATAAATACACCATAACACTATACACGGGGTAACAGTACCCAGTCGATGTGCAGGGGTACAAGGTCATTGAGGTAGATACAGTTGAAGTCAGATGTTTACATACACTTAGGTTGGAGTCATTAAAACTCGTTTTTCAACCACTCCCCAAATTTCTTGTTAACAAACTATAGTTTGTCGGTTTGGACATCTACTTTGTGCAGGACACAAGTCATTTTTCCAACAATTGTTTACAGACAGATTATTTCACTTATAATTCACTGTATCACAATTCCAGTGGGTCAGAAGTTTTTGTATTTTAAGTTGACTGTGCCTTTAAACAGCTTGGAAAATTCCAGAAAATTATGTCATGGCTTTAGAAGCTTCTGATAGGCTAATTGACATCATTTGAGTTAATTGGAGGTGTACCTGTGGATGTATTTTAAGGCCTACCTTCAAACTCAGTGCCTCTTTGCTTGACATGGGAAAATCAAAAGAAATCAGCCAAGACCTCAAAAAAAAAATTGTAGACCTCCACAAGTCTGGTTCATCCTTGGGAGCAATTTCCAAACGCCTGAAGGTATCACGTTCATCTGGTCAAACAATAGTACGCAAGTATAAACACCATGGGACCACGCCGCCATCATACCGCTCTGGAAGGAGATGCGTTCTGTCTCCTAGAGATGAACATACTTTGGTGCGAAAAGTGCAAATCAATCCCAGAACAACAGCAAAGGACCTTGTGAAGATGCTGGAAGAAACAGGTACAAATGTATCTATATCCACAGTAAAACGAGTCCTATGTCGACATAACCTGAAAGGCCGCTCAGCAAGGAAGAATGTAAATGTAAGCCACTGCTCCAAAACCGCCATAAAAAAGCCAGACTAGCGTTTGCAACTGCACATGGGGACAAAGATCGTAATTTCTGGTCTGATGAAACTGTTTGGCCATAATGACCATCGTTATGTTTGGAGGAAAAAGGGGGAGGCTTGCAAGCCGAAGAACACCATCCCAACCGTGAAGTGGGGGGTGGCAGCATCATGTTGGGGGGGTGCTTTGCTGCAGGAGGGACTGGTGAACGTCACAAAATAGTTGGCATCATCAGGAAGGAAAATTATGTGGATATATTGAAGCAACATCTCAAGACATCAGTCAGGAAGTTAAAGCTTGGTCGCAAATGGGTCTTCCAAATGGACAATGACCCCAAGCATACTTCCAAAGTTGTGGCAAAATAGCTTAAGGACACCAAAGTCAAGGTATTGGAGTGGCCATCACAAAGCCCTGACCTCAATCCCATAGAAAATGTGTTGGCAGAACTGAAAAAGCGTGTGCGAGCAAGGAGGCCTACAAACCTGACTCAGTTACACCAGCTCTGTCAGAAGGAATGGGCCAAAATTCACCCCTTATTGTGGGAAGCTTGTGGAAGGCTACCTGAAACGTTTGACCCAAGTCAAACAATTTTAAGGCAATGCTACCAAATACTAATTGAGTGTATTTGACCCACTGGGAATGTGATGAAAGAAATAAAAGCTGAAATAAATTATTCTCTGTCCTTTTATTCTGACATTTCACATTCTTAAAATAAAGTGGTGATCCTAACTGACCTAAGACAGGGAATTTTTACTAGGATTAAATGTCAGGAATTGTGAAAAACTGAGTTTAAATGCATTTGGCTAAGGTGTATGTAAACTTCCGACTTCAACTGTATGTACATATAACTAGGAAAAAAGTGACTAGAGGTCCTGGATGGCAGGGAGTTTAGCCCTAGTGATGTACTGGGCCGTACGCACTACCCTCTGTAGTGCCTTGTGGTCGGATGCGGAGCAGTTGCCATACCATAAACATAAACATAGACCTATCATACTCTGTGTATACAACCTTCAACTAACTGTAACGATATCATATCATTTACGAGGTAGTGGCAGGACTGAATGTTATCTGTTTGACAAAATGCCATTTGGTTATTATTAAAGGTTGGCATACCACCGTTGCTCATACCTTGAATGTTATTCTAATACAAAGTGTTTACATGAAAACCTCAGACATACTCCTCTGGTTGTATGGCAACAAACCCACATGGATTTAATAGCGGAGAATGAAACAGTGGCTCAGAGGTTCATCAGGTTCAATTTCAAATCAGCAATGCTGTCTTTCAAATGAATGACTGTGTGATCCAATAAATCCAGTATAGAAAGAAGATATTTGGCAACAGCTTGCGATTCTTCTCACATCTTGTCTCAACCACACACAAACTGCCATGAACCAGAGACTTCCTTATCTATACATGTATACTCTCTCTCTGGCGTACATCATGTCATTTCAGGACATTAAAATATTGTTATGGTTACTGTGTGAAACAAAACTGATAAATAAAGCAGGCTATGTTCTTCGAATTAGAACACCTTGACTACTGTATAGTGGTTCACAAACTATTTGAAGTGTGTAACTCTGACACAGAAAATTTGACAGAAAGCAAAAAGCCAACAACGATGAGTAAAGATGTTTCAATAACAGAATTGATTACGTGTGATGTGTTTTTTAAACTTTGTTATGACATCAGCAACATTTTACGTCCATGAGGTTAATAATTATTGACTCATTTCTTCAGCATGAAGCTAAGATTATTATACTGATACTGAGATGCAGTGTTGGGCAGGTTACTGTATTTTTATTTTTATTTTACTGGGAAAGCCAGTTAAGAACACATTCTTATTTACAATGACAGCCTACCCCTGTGTAGTGTTGCAGAATTCGAGGAACGTTCAATAAATTCCCTCGGTTGGAGAGGGAATAAGTAAGAATCCTGGTATCAAGAGGGAATAAGTTGGAAATCCGGAACCTCCAACCAGGATTTCTGGAAAAACTGAATTCATTGAAAGTTCCAGGAATTTTTCAACTCTAATTCTGTGCAATTTGAATTAAGATTCTGTTTTTATAGCGCCCTCATCTGGTTCGTCGCAGGAATTGCAAGGCCCATCTGTGTTGGCGTTTAGCAAGTGGCTAGCTAGTTCGAGATTCTAGCTATATACACACTAAAACGTTAGCTATCCCAGTTAGCTTTAAATGAAAACTGAACTTGATATAGAAACGTCCATTCAATGCACCTCGCAGAAAATTAATTATCAAGCTACATAAGCAGGCTAAATGCTTGCTTGCAAACACAATCACTTCACACGTTCAGCTAGCTAGCCTGCTAGCATCTTTCTGCAGCACGAGCGTGAGGTAGGGTTTATTATCGAACATGGGGGTAGCTAGCTAGCTATGTTGTGATTCTGGTAGCTAGCTATCTATGTTATTCTGCAAGCTAGTTAGCTATGTTGTGATTCTGGTAGCTAGCTAGCTATGTTGTGATTCTGGTAGCTAGCTAGCTATGTTGTGATTCTGGTAGCTAGCTAGCTATGTTGTGATTCTGGTAGCTAGCTAGCTGCTTGCTAATATTTAATTCAAAGGCCTAACTATACATCGGTGTTGAGTGGGAGAGTGAATCCGACTTGCAGCTCTATTTTACGCTAACTAGCCAAGTAACTAGCATGTACCACCTAGCTATGCTAAATGCAAACGTTTTGCATAGAGCTCCAGTTAGATGGCTAGATAGCTAACTAGCTAGATGCTAAATTAGTCGACATAGCTAGCTAGCCACTCTAAATATAGCTATGTCGCAAATCTAGCCATTCAAATGAATGCCATGTTTTGTGGGATTTGTTTTTGGAAATAGATAATGTTTCTATTTAGCACATTCCTATTTGGCAGCTTATGTTTGCTAGGTAACATGCTACACTAGCTAGTGCAGTGACATTGTTTATAAATTGCACAAATACCCAGTGCATTGGTGTAAAGTACTTAAGTAGAAAATACTTTAAAGTACGATTTAAGTCGTTTTTTGGGGTATCTTTACAATGTATATTTTTGACAACTTTTATTTAACGACATTCCTAAATAAAATTATGTACTTTTTACTCCATACATTTTCTCTGACACCCAAAATTACTTGTTACATTTTGAATGCTTAGCATGTTCCAATTCACGCACTTATCAAGAGAACATGCCTGGTCATCCATACTCCCTCTAATCTGGCAGACTCACTAAACACACGTTTCATTTGTAAATTATGTCTGAGTGTTGGAGTGGGCTACTGGCTGCCCGTAATTAAATAACTTTTAAAATGTTTTTATTATGCCGTCTGGTTTGCTTAATATAAGGAATTTGAAATGATTTATACTTTTACTTTTGATACTTAAGTATATTTTAGCAATTACATTTACTTTTGATACTTAAGTATATTTAAAACCAAATACTTTTAGACTTTTACTCAAGTAGTATTTTACTGGGTGACTTTCACTTTTACTTGAGTCATTTTCTATTAAGGTATCTTAACTTTTAAAAATAAAAAGTAACACAATAAAATAACAATAATGAGGCTATATACAGGGGGTACTGGTACGGAGTCAATGTGCAGGGGTACAGGTTAGTCGAGGTAATTTGTACATGTAGGTTGGGGTAAAGTGACTATGTATAGATAATAAACGGCGAGTAGCAGCAGTGTAAAAACAAAGGGATTGTAAATGCAAATATATATACACTAAAAGTATGTGGACACCCCTTCAAATTAGTGGATTTGGCAATTTCAGCCACACCCATTGCTGACAGGTGTATAAAATCAACCACACAGCCATGCAGTCTCCACAGACAAACATTGGCAGTAATTTGGCCTTACTGAAGAGCTCAGTGACTGTCATAGAATGCCACATTTCCAACAAGTCAGTTCGTCAAATTTCTGCCCTGCTGGAGCTGCCCCAGTCAACTGTAAGTGTTGTTGTAAAGTGGAAACATCTAGCAGTAACCACGGTTCAGCCATGAAGTGGAAGGCCACACAAGCTCACAGAACGGGAGTGCTGAAGCGCGTAGCGTGTAAAAATTGTCTGTCGGTTGCAACTCACTACTGAGTTAATTTTTTAAAAAACGAGCAGCTGCACACAAGCCTTAGATCACCAGGCGCAATGCCAAGCTTCGGCTGGAGTGGTGTAATGCTTGCCGCCATTGTACTCTGGAGAAGTGGAAATGCGTTCTCTGGAGTGATGAATCACGCTCATTATCTGGCAGTCCAACAGACGAATCTGGGTTTGGTGGATGCCAGGAGAACGCTACCTGCCCGAATGCATAGTGCCAACTGTAAAGTTTGGTGGAGGAGGAATAATGGTCTGGGGCTGTTTTTCATGGTTCGGGCTAGGCCCCTTAGTTCCAGTGAAGGATAATCTTAACGCTACAGCATGCAATGACATTCTAGGCGATTCTGTGCTTCCAACTTTGTGCCTACAGTTTGGGGAAGACCCTTTCCTGTTTCAGCATGACAATGCCCCCGTGCACAAAGCGAGGTCCATACAGAAATGGTTTGTCAAGATCGGTGTGGAAGAACTTGACTGGCCTGCACAGAGCCCTGACCTCAACTCCATCGAACACCTTTGAGATGAATTAGAACGGCAACTGCGAGCCAGGCCTAAACGCCAAACATCAATGTCCGACCTCACTAATGTCCTTATGGCTGAATGGAAGCAAGTCCCAGCAGCAGTGTTCCAACATCTAGTGGAAAGCCTTCCCAGAAGAGTGGAGACTGTTATAGTAGCAAAGGGGGGACCAACTCCATATTAATGACCATGATTTTGTAGAAAAAGCCCATGGAGTTGGTGGAATAATCCTTTAATTCATTGCCACTTACTCAGCTGGGCCAGGGGCGCTTTAATTAGGTCAGGTGGAAATGTCTGACAGATCTCCACTCCATAAAAGGAGGAAATTGCCATCGCCCGATCGCGCTGCTTTCTCTTCCTTCACTCTGTCTAATCCAGAAATTCAGTGCGTCCATGAATCCACTTAAATCCACCGAATCTGTTACCTTTCATCTGAACTATCTGTTGCGATCGGGAGAGTGGGCCATCAGTTGTTATTTAGAGTTATTACCGCGGAGCGCGGCTTGGAGCGCACGCTCCAAACATATTGTGTAATGTGAATGGTCAATGATCACGGCCCTACGGATCACAATAGGCCAATTATGCAATCGATATGGTTAATATGTCATGAAATTACATGTACACATGAAGACACTTGAAAGGGTGAAATAAGAAAGTCATTGTTTGTTGAATTGATCGACTCTGATATCCAACTAATGGCGATTATGGATTGAATAACCGATCACTGTTTGTATTATTCTTTCATGATTTATGATAAATAGTTACGAGCCTAAATTACTCACCGATGATTCCTATTGACTTATTAATGAACTGGATTGTTGAATTCCCTAAATGATGTTAATAATGAATGATTGTTATGATTTGATTTTTGTGATTATGAATTTGATTAGATACCTGTTATTCTGTTTCCTTTGTTATGCAGCACAGACTACCCAGTAAATATACCACTTTATGGTTAAAGGAATTCCTGCCTCAGTCTCATCCATTCCTCTGTCACCTGACCCGTGACCACCTGTTCACCCTCACTGGCAGTCATCCTACCTGTCCAGCTACCCACACAGATTCCACTCATCTTACAAGTTTGGAATGAGATGTTCGACAAGCAGGTGTCCACATACTTTTGGCCATGTAGTGTATCTACATTCGTATTCTTAGAGCAAGCAGCCGAGACATGGTTTCCAAATTGCACAGATTAATCAACAAGAGTTTCAATTGACACTTTTCTGTTGTCTCCATCTACAAGACAAGACATGTCAGGCATCAAGAGGAAGGCTGACGAGAAGGACCCAGATTGTGAGGACATCGCACTGGTTCAGGAGAACAAGCGACACAGTAGTGAAACAAAATGGTAAGACTAGAACCAGAGGATTGAGACGAAGCACTATCGACAGTGAGGTCCGAAATTATTGATAAATATGAGCAGTAATGTCTGTATAAAATAAATAATTGTTTTGTGCCCAATGGTAAATAATGTATGGTGTCATTTTGGAGTCACTTTCACTGTAAATAAGAATATAGTATGTTTCTAAACACTTCCACATTAATGTGGATGCTACATTGATTATCGATAATCCTGAATGAATCTTGAATAATGATGAGTACCCCCAAGAGATGCTAACCACTCACCGTTAGTAATAACAGGGAAGGTTAGCATGTCTTGGTGGTATGATCTTTGACCCTCTGTAACTTTCTCACTCATTATTCACTCATCATTTAGGATTATCCAGAATCATGGTAGCATCCACATTAATGTAGATGTGTTTAGACACATATTCTATTCTTATTTATAGCAAAAGTATCGCAACCAATATAATAACAACAAATGCATCCAACAAGTTTGTAGAGTCACAAGCTTGGTGTAGTCATTGTGTGCTAAGAATGTGGGACCAAATACTACATTTTTGACCACTTTTATAAGAATCTTTAGGGGTGTCAATAATTTTGACATTTACCTTTATTTAATTACTTTATTATTACTTGTTAAACAATATATATTTCTCTGAGCAGTTGTATTAGTATAAAATAATATAATTTCCCTTTTTTTTTAGCATACAATATAGCTCAGTAATATAATGATTATTTTCTAAAGTTTATTATTGCTCATATTTATTAATTAAGGGTGTCAATTTCAGACCACGTTGTAGATGTTTGATAAACACATGCTTTTGTACTATTGCAGCCTTCCTGTGTTTGTCTGGACTGTATGAACACAGTATCTCTATGGTGATGCTAAGATGTGACCTACCGTCTCTCCTTCTGTCTTTTCTCATACTTTTTTGAGACTTGCCAGTGAGGGAAGCTACGGTGCAGAAGATTGAGGCCGTCATCAAAGATCAGTTCTCTTTGGAGATGAAGAACAAAGAACATGAGATGGAAGTGATTGTACAGGTTACTGTTGACCTCAGCTACAGAATGAGTATCATATCGCCATAGGTGAGCCTTAACATAACTACGAGTGGACAAAAGTACTAACACCTCCAATGCATACTAGCAGCCTGTTTTCATTACATGTTTATTGCCTTTCATTGTTTGTAATTAATTACATGCTTATACTGCAGGACAAAGCTTCAGTGTCTCCGTTGATGTCCGTTTTAGTTCATCTGTAACCAATTCACACCATGTATTCTACAACTTCCCTATTCGTTCAGCTGCCTATTATAGCTGTATCTTTCTTTGTCTGAAGGAAAGGATATCAAGGTGGAACATCCCCTCTCCTTTCCTACGTTTCCCAGCATGCCTCCAAGAGTGACCCGGCGGTGCTGAACCACCCGGCCATCAAGCATTTCCTGGAGTTGCCCTCCCACTCCTCGTCCCCCCTCGACCAGGGCTCGGACGCCCACTATCTGGGGCCCTCGGTGACCCTGTCCCAGCAGGGCGAGGGGCCGGACAGGAGGCTTGGAGGGAGGATGGGGGCCGGCCGAAGCGAGGCCGGGCCGCAACACAAGGAAGTGGAGTGAGGAGTTAAGGACCACATCTCAATTGGCTGATGTGGCTTTCTCTCCTCGTCTTCTTTCCTTCATCCGTACTGATCTGAAAGACTTGGCCAGATGAGAGCAAATTGCCTCCACCTCTCCTGTCTTTTCAGGTTAGTATAGGAGACAAGGAGAGGGAGGCACTGTAGACTATTGTGACGCACACAAGTCAAAAAGCTAATATTATCAATGAGTTTTCCAGTTTTTTACTCAGTAGAATCTGAGAGCTTTTCAAGACAATAAGCATGTTTCCATTGACCCAGGTTTATTCGACAAAAGCAATGTCACCTATTTTTTGTTGTTGTTGAGACATGTATAATGGAAAAGACACATATAAAAGACATTTTCTAAAAATCACATTTTTATCTGTTCGACAACGGTGGATTTTTATTTTGTCAAACTTTCTTTATTGCGACAAATGATGGTGGAAACTCTGTTTTTCTAATAAATGATGATTGCCAAATACTTTTGAAGGTATGCGGGGCACGTGATGTAGGCTAATTACGCAACTATAAGCTCCACTCCACATTTAATTATAAATGCCTACTGCTTGCAAGTTTTACCATGGCACGGACTGTGGCGATACGTTTGGCACATGAGAATTATTAGATTATGGCAAGTCAATTATTGCATTTTATTTTTGGAAACTCACCCTAGCAGACAATCGCATCTGTTTTCTATGCAAACTTTGTAAATGTCGACAAAAAAAATCACTGGACAAGTTGATGGAAACAAAGCTAGTGGTTCCCATAATTTTTTTGTGACACAGTGAACTTTCTAAACCCTTTCACAATGTATCTAGTCCTTTGTGACAGACACAGGGAGATATGAACAACAGAAGTGTGTTGCAAGCCTTTGGTATACAGTTGAGTTTCTCAGTACTGTAAGCATTTAGTCAGCACACCTTGTTTTTGTTCCCTCACGTTACAGCGAGCAGTTGGGTCACTGGGTGCATGTTATGCAAGCCCGATCTTGATACAGCACATTAAGAGTCTCTGTGTCCTGATCACTGACATGTTTTCCCCCTGGATCTCAAGCCTGTTTAGGGGTTACAGGGAGACACTATACCAGAACACAACAAGGCTATGACCTCTGTCATAAGGTGTCATAACAGTGACATAAAACAGTAATTACTACTTCTGTCACCTGACTTCACAAAGTAACTAGACTCCCTGTCTGAAAAAGCTTTATCATGTACTACCATGGCCTATGAAATATATTTGGAATTGGTTTACTCTTTTTTTTGTTTTTTTTTAAGTGTTGAAAGGTTTAAGTGCCCTATTTCTCTGGGATCCCATTAACGAGAAAGACACTCTCTCTCTTTTTATCTCCCCCTGCGAGGCAGCTCCATATTTCTCCCCCTGCGAGGCAGCTCCATATTTCTCCCCCTGCGAGGCAGCTCCATATTTCTCCCCCTGCGAGGCAGCTCCATATTTCTCCCCCTGCGAGGCAGCTCCATATTTCTCCCCCTGCGAGGCAGCTCCCTCCCTCCAGCTGTCATTCAGAGGATAACAAACATTTCTCCCCTCTCTCCTCTCTCCCTCTTTCCCAGTATCAAATAATTCAGCCTTAGTTGCTATTGCTGCTATTTAGTGTTATGCAAATAGAAACCATTCCCTTATATCTCACTGTCTCACAGGTATATCCCCCTGATAAGCGGGAGAAGAATGACCAGTCCACCCATAAGTGGATGGTGTACGTCAGAGGCTCCAGAAGAGAGCCCAGCAACGACCACTTTGTCAACAACCCCAGCTACAAGCCCAATGACCCGATGGAAGTCAGGTGTGCGTGTGTGTGAGCATGCGTGTGTGTGTGTGTGTGTGTGTGAGCGAGCGAGCATGCGTGTGTGTACTGTGTGTGTTCTGATGTTAATGTGATTGCGTGTGACAGTATTTTATGGCGGTAGGGCGCGTCTTGTTATTGAATTGATCACTGGGGGTGATGCTTTTTTTAATGCAGGCCTCAGGCAACAGCAGAAAGGTTTAGACTCTCTGTTTTCATCTGATAAACTATCATCTATTTAGTGTTGCCCCTGGTTACACCGTTTCATTTGATATTACAGGTCAACAAAAGTTTTCTGAGCAACTTTTGTTTGGTCAGACAAGGATGTAGGCCTAGCTAGTACAGAAACTGTTGCAATCAAATTCAACCCATCAAATGTTTTTATTTTCTATAAATACATTTTTTTACAACAGCGGTTGTCATAAAGTGCTTTACAGACACTCAGCCTCAGGCCTCATTGGTTAGACTGCTTGAGTAGTTATGCACGCTCCCATCACAAACTGAAATGTCATGGAGTAATAGCACCCTCATGTGGACGTGAGACACCAAAAACCTTTCAGACAGCACACAGTACTTAGTTCGGTTAAATTGTCTCTACTATTGATGCGTGGGTTGACTCATAACCCGCCGTCCCCGTGGTTATAGCCGCAGTCCGGGCGGGTTAAGGGTAATTAAATACTGTGTGGGTGAAGCAAAAAAAAAATCCATGAATCCATTATTGTGCAATTTATATTTACATTGAGGTTTTTCTTTCATTATTTTAGGCTATTAATGCATAAGCCTAAACTTTAGGGCCTAACTGTACGCGCGCCAAATAGCCTGCCGTCACGCCAAATGCTTTTGGAAACGGGCAGAAAACGTTCATATCAATCCACGGAGGCACAATGTCGGAGTTTAATTCAATAAAAGGAAAGCTGCGAAATGGAGGGTTGAAAATAAAGAGAAGGGAGGGCCAGAAAAGTCATGTTTGGGAAATATTTGGTGAAATGGTGAAAGAGGATGATAGCAGTGTTTTGTGTGATTGTGAGGCGCTATACAAATTCGACAGTAACAAGACAGGAACTTCAAATAGGCTTATGGCACGTCAAGGGAACTGTAGCCTACTGTTTAGACGGGTTAAATGGAAACTGAAATCTGGACACTGACTGTAGATCTATAACCTCTCACATAGCCATAATAATAACTCCTGCAGAACTAAGCATTTCTTGCAGTAAAATGATGCACCAAATGTAGGCTACATTTTTTTCTCAGGAACAGGGGTGGAGAAATATTTATTTAATTCAGCATCTTGAGAGAATGCTAATGCACAGTTATTTATTGTCTTTAGAGGTGCTATCTTTATCAGCATCATAGAAGCTGATAGTATTTCAATCACATAAAATATGCATCCAAGCCTAACTGAAATCTTATCAGAAACATGTTGGGTCGTTTTCCCAGCAGGCAAAAGAAAATCCTGCACCCCCTGCCAAAAAATAGTTCTGCCATCTCTGACTGTAGCCTGCAGCGCATTTTCTATATTAGTGGGTTAGGATTGGGTGTGTACCTCAGATATTCGCTTGATAACATAGTCGGCAGTTGCAGATGAGTTATTAGCAGGTGCTGGTGAACAAACAGCTGACCCACGCACTACTAGTCCCTAGAGAAACTGATTGATCTAAGACCAGGTTATGATTTGGGGTGGGAAAGTTAATCCTAGACCTGCTGTGCCTAAGGGCAACTTCTACAGATCCCGCTGACACACCTGATACACACTTTAGTTCCTATGATCTGTGTGAGCAGTCTGAGTCGGACCAGGAGTCAATATGACTAAACCGTGCTGACACACCCTTCACCTACAGACAGTGTAACCACTCAGAAAGACAAATATCTAATACCTTAGAATAGCTCAGCCTCAGAGCCCTGACACCACATAGAGGTTGATCCTGCTTTAGAATACCCATAGGGAATCAGAGGATCAGACACAGGGTCGTTCTGATTCTCAGCCCTCTGGCTGTTTTTAGCTGACCAGACACACAAGGCTCTTAGTAACCCAGACGCACCCTGACTGACTGGCAGACTGATTAGTTGACTGACTGGCAGACTGATTAGTTGACTGACTGGCAGGCTGACTGTCCGGCTGACTGGCCGGCTGACTGGCCGGCTGACTGGCCGGCTCAAACTAACTGAACTCCACAGAGACATAGCTAAAGCCTTTTTTTATTCTGACACATCTAAGGTAGCCTGGGTACCAGTCTCTGTAGATAACATTACACTCTTTGCCACTCCTTGTCATTGTTAATGAGCTCGAGGAGATCAGAGGATTTGATCCTGATTTGATAACCCTCACAGCTATCATTCAATCACAATGTTTATGCAAATTAGACTGATTGGAAATCTTGATTCATGAATTTGATTGGATTCTTTCTAACATTTGGGCATTCTGACAGAATACAAGCACATTGTGAACATAAACTTTGGGCGTGGGGAGAACCGAGGATTACCCTTTATTGCATTTCTCCCACCAGCTAATGTTCCTCGTATAAATACACAGTATCAGTCAGAAGTTTGGACACACCTACTAATTCAAGGGTTTTTCTTTATTTTGTACTATTTTCTACATTGTAGAATAATAATGAAGAAATCAAAACTATGAAATAACACATGGATCATGTAGTAACCCAAAAAGTGTTAAACAAATCAAAATATATCTCTCTATCCCTCTCTCTCTCTCTCTCTCTCTCTCTCTCTCTCTCTCTCTCTCTCTCTCTCTCTCTCTCTCTCTCTCTCTCTCTCTCTCTCTCTCTCTCTCTCTCTCTCTCTCTCTCTCTCTCTCTCTCTCTCTATATATATATATATATATATATATATATAAGGCTGAAACATAACAAAATGTGGAAAAAGTGAAGGGGTCTGAATACTTTCCCGAAGAAACTGTGTGTATATATATATAGGATATATATATAGGATATATATATATATATACACACACAGTTTCTTCGGGAAAGTATTCAGACCCCTTCACTTTTTCCACATTTTGTTAGGTTTCAGCCTTATTCTAAACTGTATTAAATTGTTTTTTCCCCCCCTCATCAATCTACACACAATACCCCATAATGACAAAGCATTTTTTTTATGTTTGCCAATTTCTAAAAATAAAAAACGGAAATATTACATTTACCTAAGTATTCAGACCATTTACTCAGTACTTTGTAGAAGCACCTTTGGCAGTGATTAGTCAATTCTTCTTGGGTATGACACTACAAACTTGACACCTGTATTTGGGGAGTTTCTCCCATTCTTCTCTGAAGATCCTCTAAAGCTCTGTTAGGATGGGGAGCGTTGCTGCACAGCTATTTTCAGGTCTCTCCAGAGATGTTCGATCGGGTTCAAGTCCGGGCTCTGGCTGGGCCAGTCAAGGACATTCAGAGAATTGTCCCGAAGCCACTCCTGTGTTGTCTTGGCTGTGTGCTTAGGGTCGTTGTCCTGTTGGAAGGTGAACCTTCACCCCAGTCTGAGGACCTGAGCGTTCTGGAGCAGGTTTTCATCAAGAATCTCTCTGTACTTTGCTCTGTTCATCTTTGCCTCGATCCTGACCAGTCTCCAAGTCCATGCCGCTGAAAAACATCCCCACAGCATGAAGCTGCCACCACCATGCTTTACCGTAGGGATGGTGCCAGGTTTCCTCCAGATGTGTCGCTTGGCATTCAGACCAAAGAGTTCAATCTTGGTTTTATCAGACCAGAGAATCTTGCTTCTCATGGTCTGAGAGTCTTTAGGTGCGTTTTGGCAAACTCCAAGCGGGCTGTCATGTGCCTGATTGGTGGAGTGCTGCAGAGATGGATGTTTTTCTGTAAGGTTCTCCCATCTCCACAGAGGAACTCTAGACCTCTGTCAAAGTGACCATTGGGTTCTTGGTCACCTCCCTGACCAAGGCCCTTCTCCCCCGATTGCTCAGTTTGGTCGGGTGGCCAGCTCTAGGAAGAGTCTTGGTGGTTCCAAACTTCTTCCATTTAAGAATGATGGGTACTGTGTTCTTGGGGACCTTCAATGCTGCAGACATTTTTTGGTACCCTTCCCCAGATCTGTGCCTCGACACAATCCTGTCTTGGAGCTCTACAGACAATTCCTTCGACCTCATGGCTTGGTTTTTGCTCTGACATGCACTGTCAACTGTGGGATCTTATAAAGAGGTGTGTGCCATTCCAAATCCTGTCCAATCAATTGAATTTACCACAGGTGGACTCCAATCAAGTTGTAGAAACATCTCATTGATGATCAATGGAAACAGGATGCACCTGAGCTCAATATCGAATCTCATAGCAAAGGGTCTGAATACTTATGGAAACAGGGTATTTCAACCAACAAAAAAAAACGTTTTTGCTTTCTCATTATGGGGTATTGTGCGTAGATTGAGGATTTTATTTATAAGGCTATAATGTAACAAAATGTGGAAAAAGTAAAGGGGTCTGAATACTTTGCAAAGGCACTGTATATATACATACATACAGTCTCTGGCCACTGCAGCTATTCCCTCTCTCACAGTGCAACCACCGCACCATCGCAGAGAAAGGTGAGATACATGGGGTCATAGATATATAATTACTAGAACAGGATAAGCCCTCGGACCACTGCCATTTGAAGTGCACTCATGGGTTAACACCTGAAACCCCACCTCTTCAAGGAATACCTGGGATAGGATAAAGTAATCCTTCTAACCCCCCCCTTAAAAGATTTAGATGCACTATTGTAAAGTGGTTGTTCCACTGGATATTATAAGGTGAATGCACCAATTTGTAAGTCGCTCTGGATAAGAGCGTCTGCTAAATGACTTAAATGTTAAATGTTAATGTTAAATGCTTAAATGTGTTAATTCAATATGGCTGTCATTCTGGTTCTATTCAGTCAAGTTCTATCAGAGTTGTGACCGAGACATCGAGCATAACTGCACACCATAGAACATCCAAACATTTTCAAGTGAGGCCTTGACGTGAACTGCAAAATAAATAGCTGTAACTGCATTGGAATGATGTCACTTTCATCTCCTAGTCAGTGAATCACGACCAGCCCATGTGCTGTTATTTTTTACCTCTCTTTTTTACATTTCTAATCCTTTCCTCTGCAGGCCTATAGTGAATGATTGATGAGTCTGGACTGAGAAACCGTATCTCATCTCCCGTCTCTCTCTAGCCCTCTCTCTCTCTCTCTCTCTCTCTCTCTCTCTCTCTCTCTCTCTCTCTCTCTCTCTCTCTCTCTCTCTCTCCCTATCTCTTTGTGCCAGGATGAAGGTAATTATATTGTAGATGATGCCCAGAGTGGTTTTTAATGGTTATTACCTTCTCTCTCTATCCTCTTTTCCCATCCAGGTCTGCCCATCAAAGCGGGGAGGTCCGTGGTGTACAGCGTGCTTCCTTCAGCCTCGGAACGCACCCCATCCCGGCCTAAAGTCACAGAGTAGATCGCGTTGGGTTCCTACGGCAACTCAGCCTTCCAGCCAATCATTGTCCCACAGGGTCAGGCGCCCAGCCCCTCCGGGTCCCCTGGAAAATCCTTTGAGCCAATCACAATGAGCTGTGAGATTGTGTCAGGTAACTACCTACCAATGGGATTTGTTGGTATTGGAGTGGAAGGAGGAAGGGAGGTAGATAAGGGGTGGAACTGTTGAATGATAGGATTTTTGTTATGGTAGTCAGTCAGTTTATTTCATTCATGTCATTTATTTTCTTATTCAAAGGAAACAGAAGAAATTACACAGATTTGAAATGGGGTTCAATTTCTAAATTGGGGCACACAAATGTCTAAGGGGAAATCTTTAGATACATTGGCTGTTGAAACTAAAGCACAACTTGTGATTGTTCATGGCCTGTATTTGCGAGGATTCAGAGCTTTATGAAAAATGAATGTTTCAGGGCTAAGACACATCAATAACGTTTGCTGGCCTAGAGTACTTAGCACCTCTGAACGTAATTTGTGAACCGAGTGTGCACCGATTTCACGTGCACAATAGCCTGAAAAATGTTGTCAGTTAGACGTCTACAGCTGGCGGTCCCTAAAACACAGTGCGCTAAACGGCAGGCAGATGAATGCTAGATCCACATTTGGTGCGACGTGTGCGAGCCTTTATAAAGAATATCTTTACAATGAGCAGCGTGTTTGTGATATTGTTTTGGTCCCAAAGGTTCACCCATCTCCACACCCAGCCACTCTCCCCTCCCCCAAACCCTCACCTCCACCCCTGTACACACCGAACAGGGATCCTCCGTACTCAAAAACCCTTACATAATCATCGACAAGCCCAGCCAGGTCATCGGGATGGCAATAACCTCCTTCACTACCTCCACAGGTATGCTACTGCCCCTCTCTGACTAGAATGAAGTCCTTCTAAACACTGAGCTATGGCCAGTTTGGTGTTTTCCCACTAATGGTGAAAGTTGGGATTTAGGTGGGGTAATCTGAGCCTAAGTGCAACTTCTATTCTGAGCTCTCTGCTTGTCTATAGGGAGTTATCCTCTCCTTTTGGGTCAGTTCCTGCAGCACTATAAGAGACTGTGCTGTGGACTCTGTGCCTCCCACACAGCACCTGATAATGCTGTTTTAGACTCCCCTCAGCCACTGTATTGCCAACACTCCCCTTCCACAGACCAATGTCTGCTACATCCCAAGGCTGAATCTAGTGCACTCTGTCGTGGAAATTTCAGTACTGAGAGAGACTTGGACAATTATTCAAGCAATCATCTTTATTTAACATCGATTAATTATTGCAATAATGAAACCGTCGATCCCACACTCAAGTGTGTTGCCAAGGGCTTAACTGATAATGAAAAAACAGATCTTATATAGGCCCTAAAAAATGCTTAGTCAGTAATTTCTACCTTTCCCATAACCCACCTTGGTCCATCTCCTGGTTATCTGTATGGGATGTTGTTTTACTTCCAACCCGGCTTAGTTTCTCAGATGCCAGGAAGATGAGACAGTGAGGCATTGTTCTAAACTCTTCCAGGCTCTCTCTATCTTGGTAACACACCACATCTTGTTTCCAGGCTCTCTATCTCTGGTTACTGTGGTGGCTAATTTCTGCATTACCAAATGAGGAGAGTTACAAACTTCACACACAAGTCAGTTATACTTAAAAGTACATCTTTAATTATTAAGATGCTTTTGCAAAAGCACTTGACCTTCAATGATGCCATTGAAAAGACATTACACAAAAGTACAAAGATCTTTTATACCCAAGACCCACCCCTCTCAACGTACATGACGAACAACAGATCTTAGGAACAGTTCACAAAGGTTAAGTTCTGTATGAAAGATATCTATAAAACATAGCAGACAGCAACTGCTGTATCAACAGTTTTCATTGTATAGAACAGTGTCTGGTCCTCCTACCCCAAACTGGAACCGTCACTCCCTGGTACGGTATAGAACAGAACCATTAGCTCATCCAATGGCATAAATCAATTGACAACTCTAGATACTCCCATCTCAAGTAAACCCCCTCTTGACTCCACTCCTGGACAAGCTCACTGAGGGGAGTGACTTGCGCACAGATATTGTGGAGACAAATAATTGGTTCCCCATTAATCACGCCATCCCTTCACATGGTTCAACAATACATTCACATATGACAAGTATCTCACATAAGCATATTATGGAAATAAAACATCTTAATTATCTATGTTACCCAACTAATTCTGATTCATCCACCACATTACACACACCACATCTTGTCTCCAGGCTATCTCTCCTCCCCTCCCTTACTGATAACTGCCCTCCTTTCCTCTCCTCTCTTCTCTTGTCCTCTCCTCTCTTCTCTTGTCCTCTCCTCTCTTCTCTTGTCCTCTCCTCCCTTACTGATAACTGCCCTCCTTTCCTCTCCTCTCTTCTCTTGTCCTCTCCTCCCTTACTGATAAATGCTCTCCTCTCCCTTACAGTTGACTAGTATTCTCTAACTCTCCAAACCTGAACCCTTACAGTTGACTAGTATTCTCTAACTCTCCAAACCTGAACCCTTACAGTTGACTAGTATTCTCTAACTCTCCAAACCTGAACCCTTACAGTTGACTAGTATTCTCTAACTCTAACTCTCCAAACCTGAACCCTTACAGTTGACTAGTATTCTCTAACTCTCCAACCCTGAACCCTTACAGTTGACTAGTATTCTCTAACTCTCCAAACCTGAACCCTTACAGTTAACTAGTATTCTCTAACTCTCCAACCCTGAACCCTTACAGTTTCTCCTCTGTTATCGTGAAGACGCCTACACTTGTATCCTTACAGGCAAAGCCATTCTTCCTCTCTTTCTCGCTCTCTCTCTTTCTCTCTCTTAGTCTCTCCCTCTTTCTTGCTCTTTCTTTCTCTCTCTTAGTCTCTCCCTCTTTCTGTCTCTCCATCTCCTTCCATTCATAGATTATGACGGTTGGTGAGGCAGCAGCATAGCGATGGTATGAGAGTGGTTTCCATGGTGACCAGAACTACAGCTGTACTACCTTGCTCTGTGTCAGGGACAGATTACAGGAGAGTGGGGACAAAAGGATGTTTTCATTTTCCTATGTGATTTTGTGTGTGTTTATTGACTAGGCTACGCTTCATTGTAAATTCAATTACAGAACTAATGTGTGTGTTGGCATTTGGTCGTTCCATGTATCAGTGTCATTCTCAAGTGGAACACAGTGAAACCACATTCCCTCTCTGCTGTGTTTCAGCCCTTTATAGCTCACATTCACATTCCAGTCATGTGCTGTACTCTTCCACACAACCTCTCCCATGTATCCACCAACGCTTAGTTTCAGCAGATCCCAGCAGGCAGAGGGGTTTAAAGTGTCTGATGTTATTTCAAGCTGGTGGATGATGCTGAGGTGGGAGTTAGTGCTGATTCACCAGTCTAACTAAAGAGACGTTTTGCCGCTGAAATGAAGGTGAAAGCATAGGGGGGGGGCCACGCTGGCCGTGTGTTGGGGTAGCACATTACAAAAGCGTAGGCCAGTGTGTTTGGGGTAACACATTATAAAAGCATAGACCAGTGTGTTTGGGGTAACACATTACAAAAGCATAGGCCAGTGTGTTTGGGGTAACACATTACAAAAGCATAGACCAGTGTGTTTGGGGTAACACATTATAAAAGCATAGGCCAGTGTGTTTGGGGTAACACATTACAAAAGCATAGACCAGTGTGTTTGGGGTAACACATTATAAAAGCATAGACCAGTGTGTTTGGGGTAATACATTACAAAAGCATAGACCAGTGTGTTTGGGGTAACACATTACAAAAGCATAGTCCAGTGTGTTTGGGGTAACACATTATAAAAGCATTGTCCAGTGTGTTTGGGGTAACACATTACAAAAGCATTGTCCAGTGTGTTTGGGGTAACACATTACAAAAGCATTGGCCAGTGTGTTTGGGGTAACACATTACAAAAGCATAGACCAGTGTGTTTGGGGTAACACATTATAAAAGCATAGGCCAGTGTGTTTGGGGTAACACATTATAAAAGCATAGACCAGTGTGTTTGGGGTAACACATTATAAAAGCATAGACCAGTGTGTTTGGGGTAACACATTACAAAAGCATAGTCCAGTGTGTTTGGGGTAACACATTACAAAAGCATTGTCCAGTGTGTTTGGGGTAACACATTACAAAAGCATAGTCCAGTGTGTTTGGGGTAACACATTACAAAAGCGTAGGCCAGTGTGTTTGGGGTAACACATTACAAAAGCATTGGCCAGTGTGTTTGGGGTAACACATTACAAAAGCGTAGGCCAGTGTGTTTGGGGTAACACATTACAAAAGCGTAGGCCAGTGTGTTTGGGGTAACACATTACAAAAGCATAGGCCAGTGTGTTTGGGGTAACACATTACAAAAGCATAGACCAGTGTGTTTGGGGTAACACATTATAAAAGCATAGACCAGTGTGTTTGGGGTAACACATTACAAAAGCATAGGCCAGTGTGTTTGGGGTAACACATTACAAAAGCATAGACCAGTGTGTTTGGGGTAACACATTATAAAAGCATAGTCCAGTGTGTTTGGGGTAATACATTATAAAAGCATAGTCCAGTGTGTTTGGGGTAACACATTATAAAAGCATAGTCCAGTGTGTTTGGGGTAACACATTATAAAAGCATAGTCCAGTGTGTTTGGGGTAACACATTATAAAAGCATAGTCCAGTGTGTTTGGGGTAACACATTATAAAAGCATAGTCCAGTGTGTTTGGGGTAACACATTATTAAAGCATAGTCCAGTGTGTTTGGGGTAACACATTATAAAAGCATAGTCCAGTGTGTTTGGGGTAACACATTATAAAAGCATAGTCCAGTGTGTTTGGGGTAACACATTATTAAAGCATAGTCCAGTGTGTTTGGGGCAACACATTATTAAAGCATAGTCCAGTGTGTTTGGGGTAACACATTATAAAAGCATAGGCCAGTGTGTTTGGGTAACACATTATAAAAGCATAGTCCAGTGTGTTTGGGGTAACACATTATAAAAGCATTGGCCAGTGTGTTTGGGGTAACACATTATAAAAGCATAGTCCAGTGTGTTTGGGGTAATACATTATAAAAGCATTGGCCAGTGTGTTTGGGGTAACACATTACAAAAGCATAGGCCAGTGTGTTTGGGGTAATACATTATAAAAGCATTGGCCAGTGTGTTTGGGGTAACACATTATAAAAGCATAGTCCAGTGTGTTTGGGGTAACACATTATAAAAGCATTGGCCAGTGTGTTTGGGGTAATACATTAAAAAGCATTGGCCAGTGTGTTTGGGGTAACACATTATAAAAGCATCGTCCAGTGTGTTTGGGGTAATACATTATAAAAGCATAGGCCAGTGTGTTTGGGGTAATACATTATAAAAGCATTGGCCAGTGTGTTTGGGGTAACACATTATAAAAGCATAGTCCAGTGTGTTTGGGGTAACACATTATAAAAGCATTGGCCAGTGTGTTTGGGGTAACACATTACAAAAGCATTGGCCAGTGTGTTTGGGGTAACACATTACAAAAGCATTGGCCAGTGTGTTTGGGGTAACACATTGCAAAAGCATTGGCCAGTGTGTTTGGGGTAACACATTACAAAAGCATTGGCCAGTGTGTTTGGGGTAACACATTATAAAAGCATTGTCCAGTGTGTTTGGGGTAACACATAAAAGCATTGTCCAGTGTATTTGGGGTAACACATTACAAAAGCATAGGCCAGTGTGTTTGGGGTAACACATTACAAAAGCATAGGCCAGTGTGTTTGGATGTAACACATAAAAGCATAGGCCAGTAAAGCGTTACGTAATCAGATTACTTATTATTATCAGTAACTAGTAGTGTACGTGTTACTTTCAGATCAACATCTCTGCTGGATGCGTTTCCTTTACCCGATTTTCGACTTATACATTTAGTTCTCGAGTGAGTGGAGAAAAGACTGTTTCGAAAAATCTCATGACACTGGATATTATAGGTGAATGCACCAATTTGTAAGTCGCTCTGGATAAGAGCGTCTGCTAAATGACTAAAATGTAAAAATGTAAATGTAGCTGACCATAAAAATGGATAGAGGGCGCACCTCTGATAGCTTTTTTTGATAGCAAACCCAATAGAGGGCTTCACCGTCTAGTGGAAAGTGTGCCCTCTATCCATCTCTATGCAGTGGTCTAACCAGAACTGGCGGCTAGAAAGATTTTGAGTGAAAAGAAAGGAAATCTGTACAGATGTTTAACGTACGATATATTAGGATAATTTAGCTCATATGATAATGCAATCCCAACACTGGCTTAGAAAATACATTAGTTTCTCTCTTTCTCTCGATACCTTAGTAAATTTAGTCCACCTAAAGCCTTTGAATTTAATGTATTTGGCTGCGTTTACACAGGCAGCCCAAATCTGATCTTTTGCCCAATTATTGGCTAAAGATCTGATTAATCAAAAGATCAATTAGTGTCAGAAGTTCAGAATTGGGCTGACTGTAAAAGCAGCCCTTGTGACCCACAGAGTAATTTAAACCAATGCTTCTACCCCGTGACCAACAGATATTTTGAATGATTGATTGATTGATTGATTGATTGATTAATTAATGGTCTCTTTCCGTATTACAGGAAGTCTTACAGCCAAGCAGTCGGGCGCGGCCCACGGCACTCGCTCTCCGGCTCCCAAGGTTCACACGGACAGCTTCCTGTCCTCAGGGGTCAAGGTGAGTTACAGAGGTCACACAGAAGTCACTCAAAGGTCAGTATGTGTGTCTAAGTGGAGTAAGAGTCTTTGTTATGAGTAGAGCTGGTATCTGAACTTCCACATTCTGAAATGGCCCTTCGTCACTAAGACGTGTAGTTTCCAAGTGCAAAGGTTTCTTTGACAGTTTCGTGTCTTTGGCTATGCCGGATTAAGTGATATGACATGCTATTCTATAAAATCCTTTCTCTGTAATTAATATTAGCTAATTAAGCTAATCATTTAAATGTAATTAACTAGAAAGTCGGGGCACCATGAAAGAATGTTTATAGAGCTGTTATCTTCCGAATAAACTCTTAAAGACCTAGTAATATTTTACTTCAATAGCAGTCATTATTAATCGTCACCTTATTTCAGTCTCATCTGAAAGTTGTAAATTCTTGCTTATCTTCATGATCCCTGACTAACAAGTTGAATCAGCAATACAAAATTGGGTTTAATTATTTATTTACTAAATACCTAACTAATCACACAGAATTACATATACACAGAATGCAAATTATGTCATACAGAAAACATCCCTGGTGGACGGAACCTGTATGATGGCTTGTTAAACAAAGAGAGGGGGTTGGGCTTGAATGAAAGAGCGGGAAGAATGAGGATCAAAGGGAGAAGCTGTGCTATCGTAAATACAGTATCTTATGCATTCTAAATTACCGCCCATTTGGAAAAGGAAAATGCAATAAATATTTACTCTGAGCTGCGCTTCGGTAGGTTGGTCGTAGATGCTGGCCGTGTTGGCCAACAGATCTTCCTGTCCTCGGAAGAATGTCTCTGGTGGTAAATTGGATACGTTGTATCTTTGTTGTGTGTTAGCCTGGATACGTCGTCCGTCCTTTCCTAGCCCACGTTTACAGCTGCTGTTGCTAACTCAACGGCTTGGAGGTCTCACTTCTTTAGTGAATAAGAGTTAAAAGTTCATAGCATTCACAACCAAAGCTCATGCTGAGGTTGGCTTAGTTCTGTAGTTGGCATGTTAGTCCTTTTTAACGTATGGACCGTCGTCCTATCATCCTCGGAACAGGAGGTTACATTTTCGTCAAGGGCTTATATAGTGGAGGGAGAGAAGGGTGTGTTTCATAGTTTATAACCCATGTCTCTTCACAGGGCGGGCGACTGATTGAGCAGGGCTCTAACCTTATGAAAACCCAATTCTCTCATTTGGAAGCTAAAATTACATTTAATCTTATCACAAATAGTTTCATGTTCAAACATTTAATTTGCACAACAATTCCATGTGAATCTGATAACTACAATGTGTAGACTTTCCCAGATACAGTTTATGTCGTCCTGTCATCAGTCATAATGTCTCAGATCACAACCGAACAGACATCATATTCATTAAGTACCAACGCATATTTTCAACTGGTTCTATTACCGAAATATGGTTCCTTTACCCCCACTTGTTTGATGTTCCCAGACTCTCTATGTTTAACAAAGGCTATTCAATAGTCCTTATGGGGGGGTCATAAACCTTACCCACAGGCCAACGTCATGACAACAATACGAACTTTATAGAAGTCTATCAGACTGGGTTGATTTAAAGTTGAAAGTCCTCCAGGACTGATTTCCCCTGTCTTCACCTCTCATGAGTACTTTTCATAGAGCTCTTTCAGACCTAAGTGTTTAGCATCTAGGAGATTCGTGTCAGACCAAACCCAGTAGTGGTGGGCTTCCAGGAGCGGAGTGTCAGACCAAACCCAGCAGTGGTGGTCTTCCAGGAGCGGAGTGTCAGACCAAACCCAGCAGTGGTGGGCTTCCAGGAGCGGAGTGTCTGACCAAACCCAGCAGTGGTGGGCTTCCAGGAGCGGAGTGTCAGACCAAACCCAGCAGTGGTGGGCTTCCAGGAGCGGAGTGTCAGACCAAACCCAGCAGTGGTGGGCTTCCAGGAGCGGAGTGTCAGACCAAACCCAGCAGTGGTGGGCTTCCAGGAGCGGAGTGTCAGACCAAACCCAGCAGTGGTGGGCTTCCAGGAGCGGAGTGTCAGACCAAACCCAGCAGTACTGCCACAATGTTGTCCTTTATGTTCCAATGTGATTGGCTGTCTCCTCCCAGATGGGTCTCTGTGTGGCATAGTCACTTCCTGTCTCTGTAGACACTTCCTTCCTGTAACAACACACACACACCTATTAATAGTGTGCCACCCTGCCAGGGTGCTGTCCTCAGCAGCTGTGAGCAGCCACTTGGCAAGCTGTTTAAATGGGACATCAGTCTGAGAGGGGATGGGAGAGGCATGGCAGAGCGAATAACTGCACGTTTGTATCACACATACACACACACACACACACACACACAGATGGAGAGAGACCATGTCAAACTCCTGTAATACAATCCACCCACTCCCACATCTTCTCTCCACAGACGATACAACACAGTTTCAGGGCAGATGCCAGTTATTTCTAGTTTTTCTAGTCTGTTTGGAACGAGACAGAATGTAGAATGAATATTACAACACAGTTTCAGGGTTATTTGTAGTCTTTCTAGTCTGTTTGGAATGAGACAGAATGTAGAATGAATATTTCTATTAACTAAAACAATCAGTGGGCACACTTGGCTTACATAGAATGCATAGAAACTGTTTCTTTTAAATGTGTTTGTCCTGTCTGTGATGTTCCATCTCATTGCTCTCTTCCTCTGCAGGTCATTATCAAGCAGGAGCCGGGAGAAGTTCCCACTCAAGCAGCAGCAGATGGTTTCCACGGTAACGGCAGCCCAGCAGTTTGGTCGCAGTGAAGGGAAGTCACTTGATCTCCATGACGCCACAGAGACGGACAGGAGGGGCCATCTGGGTGGGGGCCACAACCAGCAAGGTATCAGACAAACATACACACACACATATGGTTCACAGCCAATGAGCAAGGTATCAAAGAGCAAGGGTTTTGACATGTTAAAATACATCTCCCATGTTTCCCTCCTTCTGGTTCTGGGTACCCCTGTAGGCTCCGCCCTCCAGGTGCTGGGTACCCCTGTAGGCTCCGCCCTCCAGGCAGCGGTGAAGCTTGTGGCCATCAGCATCGGACAGATTCTGGATCTCCAAGGTGATGGGCAGGAGGCATGTGGTCGCCCAGGGCATTGCCAAGGCCATTGTCAGCGGGGCGGCCGATATCATTGTGGGTCAGCAGGTCATTGTTAACTTGTTATGGATAGGGGGCAGTATTTTCACGGCCGGATAAAAAACGTACCCGATTTAACCTCTTGGGGCTAGGTGGGACGCTAGCGTGCCACCCGTGGTGCACTCCATCAACAGCAGGTGCATTTCAAGAGCGGCAAATTTGAATCCAAATAAATGTCAAAATTCAAATTTTTCAAAAATACAACTATGTTACACCATTTGAAAGATAAACATCTCCTTAATCTAACCACGTTTTACGATTTCAAAAAGGTTTTACGGCGAAAGCATAAATTTAGAGTATGTTAGGACAGTACATTTACAAGAGTTGTGTGTAATGTTTTATCAAGTCAAAGACAGGGTCACCAAAACCATAAAACCAGCTAAAATGATACACTAACCTTTTACAATCTCCATCAGATGACACTCCTAGGACATTATGTTAGACAATGCATGCATTTTTAGTTCTATCAAGTTGATATTTATATCCAAAAACAGCGTTTTACTATGGCATTGATGTTGAGGAAATCGTTTCCCTCCAATAACCGGCAGTCAAGTCAGCGTCACAAATTAAATAATTAAAATTAGAAAACATTGGTAAAATATTATATTGTCATTTAAAGAATTATAGATTTACATCTTTTGAACGCAATCAACTTGCCAGATTTAAAAATAACCTTACTGGGAAATCACACTTTGCAATAATCTGAGCACTGTGCCCAGAAAAATACGCGTTGCGATACAGACTAGACGTCATGTTGGGGAGATCTAAAATCGAAAATACTATGTAAATAATCCATTACCTTTGATTCTCTTCATCAGATGTCACTTCCAGGTATCACAGGTCCATAACGAATGTAGTTTTGTTCAAAAAAGCTCATCATTTATGTCCAAAAATCTCCGTCTCGTTAGCACATGATGTAAGCCAGCCGGACTTCTCGTCATGAACGAGGGGAAAAAATATATTTCCGTTCGTTCAAACATGTCAAACGTTGTATAGCATAAATCATTAGGGCCTTTTTTAACCAGAACATGAATAATATTCAAGGTGGACGAATGCATAGTCTTTTATAACGTATTGGAACGAGGGTACCCAACATGAAGTAGCGCGCCAGGTGTCTAATGGGACATCACCGTTCCATGGCTCTTGTTCGGTCAGATCTCCCTCCAGAAGACTCAAAACACTTTGTAAAGGCTGGTGACATCTAGTGGAAGCAATAGGAAGTGCCAAAATATTCCTAAACCCCTGTGTTTTTCAATGGGATAGGTTTAAAGTCAATACAACACATCAGGTATCCACTTCCTGTCAGAAAATGTCTCAGGGTTTTGCCTGCCAAATGAGTTCTGTTATACTCACAGACACCATTCAAACAGTTTTGGAAACTTTAGAGTGTTTTCTATCCATATATAATAAGTATATGCATATTCTAGTTACTGGGTAGGATTAGTAACCAGATTAAATCGGGTACATTTTTTTTATCCAGACGTGCAAATGCTGCCCCCTAGACCCAACAGGTTAATCTGATTATTACTCCTGCCCAGAAACTAGAATATGCATATAATTATTAGCTTTGGATAGAAAACACTCCAAAGTTTCTAAAACTGTTTGAATGGTGTCTGTGAGTATAACAGAACTCATTTGGCAGGCAAAAACCTGAGAAGATTCCAAACAGGAAGCGCCCTCTCTGACTATTTCTTGGCCTTCTTGATCATCTCTATCCAAAACAGGGGATCTCTGCTGTAACGTGACATTTTCTAACGCTCCCATAGGCTCTCAGAAGGCGCCAGAACGTTGAATAATGACTTTGCAGGCCATGGCTGAAAAACAGTAGCACATTTGGATAGTGGTCGATCTGAGAACAATGAGACTGGGGCGCGTGTGCACGAGAAGACTCCATGTTTTTATTTTCAGTCTTTGAACGAAAACAACGACTCCCGGTCGGAATATTATCGCTTTTCTACGAGAAAAATCGCATAAAAATTTATTTTAAACAGCGTTTGACATGCTTCGAAGTACGGTAATGGAATATTTTGAATGTTTTTGTCACGAAACGCGCCAGGCGCGTCACCCTTCTTTACCCTTCGGATAGTGTCTTGAACGCACAACAAAACGCCGCTATTTGGATATAACTATGGATTATTTGGAACCAAACCAACATTTGTTATTGAAGTAGAAGTCCTGGGAGTGCATTCTGACGAAGAACAGCAAAGGTAATCCAATTTTTCTTATAGTAAATCTGAGTTTGGTGAGTACCAAACTTGGTGGGTGTCAAAATAGCTAGCCCGTGATGGCGAGCTATCTACTCAGAATATTGCAAAATGTGCTTTTACCGAAAAGCTATTTTAAAATCGGACACCGCGATTGCATAAAGGAGTTCTGTATCTATAATTCTTAAAATAATTGTTATGTTTTTTGTGAACGTTTATCGTGAGTAATTTAGTAAATTCACCGGAAGTGTTCGGTGGGTATGCTAGTTCTGAACGTCACATGCTAATGTAAAAAGCTGGTTTTTGATATAAATATGAACTTGATTGAACAAAACATGCATGTATTGTATAACATAATGTCCTAGGAGTGTCATCTGATGAAGATCATCAAAGGTTAGTGCTGCATTTAGCTGTGGTTTTGTTTTTTGTGACATTATATGCTAGCTTGAAAAATGGGTGTCTGATTATTTCTGGCTGGGTACTCTGCTGACATAATCTAATGTTTTGCTTTCGTTGTAAAGCCTTTTTGAAATCGGACAGTGTGGTTAGATAAAGGAGAGTCTTGTCTTTAAAATGGTGTAAAATAGTCATATGTTTGTAAAATTGAAGTTTTCGGATTTTCGAGGAATTTGTATTTCGCGCCACGCCCATCATTGGATATTGGAGCAGGTGTTCCGCTAGCGGAACGTCTAGATGTAAGAGGTTTAAGGCAACTGGGGCCGCAGGGGGAACAGGAAAGAGTGGCGGTGAGGGTCCGCACGCACGCACGCTCGCACATACAAACAAACAGGAAAAAAGGTGTCTCTTTATCTGAGACATGTAAACACCAACAAACACTCTTGACAGACGCCACTGTCACAAACTCTCATTAAAAAGCACCCATCCACACAAATGCTCATTCACATGTTCCCACACAGCTCTTCTGACTGATGTTCCATTCACATGTTCCCGCACAGCTCTCCTGACTGATGTATCACCTCTCTCTTTTTCTCTCTCTCTTTTTCTCTCTCTCTTTTTCTCTCTCTTTCTCTTCCCAGTGATGGCGACCCTCCAGCTGCCAGTCAACAACCTTGCCAACCTGCTCGCGGGCACCAAGCTCTATGTCACCACCAACAGCAAGAATCCCTCAGGGAAGCTGCTCATATCACAGGGAGACATCCTCCTAGCCTTCAACTAGTAACATACACCCCATTATTCTCACCAACTCCTGTCCTCTTTTTCTTTAATTTCTTATTTTCTTCTTTGTCCATTTTCTGTCTCCTTCTCCCAGCTTTGTTCTTTCTCCTCTGCCTCCACATCTCTCTAACAGTCACATCCTGCTGACTGTGTAATAGCAGTCTATAGGTGTATTATACTGAAGGAGATGTGTGTATGTGTTCTGCCTTTCATATCTCCTCCTCCAGCAGTCTGCCCTCTACCCTCTCCTGTACATCACACCTCCTCAAACAGACCCCGCAGGTACAGACACACTTCAACGACAACAACCTGTAAGGCTTGGGTGTCGTGCTGGCGAGGAATCAAATGCAGGAAGCAGCGATACAGGGTAGTGGCTTTAATGAGCACAACGGCTAGAACACAAGCCACCCCAAACAGCGATCAAAGCGCACACGAAAACAAAGTGCCCCAAACACAGGGGACAAAACACTGTTGGTGCAAACACAAGCACTAAATGCAAAAATACAAAATCAGCGTGTCACCAAGCACAGCATACAGAGAAACAATCCCGCACAAAGAGCAGGCGGGTCTACTGGCTAATATAGCCCCGCTAATCACCCCAACACAGAACAGGTGCAAACAATAACGGAAAAGGGGGAAAACAAAAGGGAATCAGTGGCAGCTAGTAGGCCGGTGACTACGACCGCCGAGCGCCACCCGAGCAGGAGGGGGAGCCACCTTCAGTGGGAGTCGTGACACAACCGCCCGAGCCACTGCCTGTTCACCCCGCTATCTTCCAGAAGGCCAGGTCAGTACAGGTACATCAAAGCTGGGACCGAGAGACTGAAAAACAGCTTCTATCTCAAGGCCATCAGACTGTTAAACAGCCATCACTAACACATAGAGGATGCTGCCTATATACATAGACTTGAAATCACTGGCCACTTTAATAATGGAACACTAGTCACTTGAATAATGTCTACATATCTTGCATTACTCATCTCATGTCTATACTGTATTCTATCCTATTCTACTGTATCTCAGTCTATGCTGCTCTGACATCGCTCGTCCAAATATTTATGTTCTTAATTCTATTCCTTTACTTTTGTGTGTATTGGGTATATGTTGTAAATTTGTTAGATATTACTTGTTAGATATTACTGCTCTGTCGGAGCTAGAAACACAAGCATTTCACTACACTTGCAGTAACATCTGTTAAACACGTGTATGTGACCGATACAATTTGATTTGACAGGCGCGCACACACACACACACAAATTTGCCTTCACCCTCAAAACAGAACCCACAGTTACACACACCTCCTCACTCTCTCTCTGTTCATCCTGTTATCCTCTTCAAATAATCATTGAGTGAAACTAGCTGCTGTCTTTCATTTACCCTCTCACCCCCTTCTCTCTTTCTGTCTTTCATTTACCCTCAGATAAGGGAATTATATGTTTAAAGGTAATGATTAAAGAATTCCACCCTGAAACTTAACTAATTAATTGTTTATGTAGCATGTATAATGAATAATTAAAGTACTAAACATAAGTCCAACAAGGTTCAGAAGAGACCTGTGAGGGATAGAAGTGTGTGTGTGTGTGTGTGTGTGTGTGTGTGTGTGTGTCTAAGAAAATACAGAGAACAATTCAACTGTGTTTGACCCGACATGGCTAGAACTCTGAGAAACGTATGATAGGACAGGGAGTCATTTTCAAGGTTGCTTTAATCTCGGGGGAATGGAACTGACAGCGCTGGGTAGTGATAAACAGTGGTGAGAACTCTGGGGAGGGATACATCCCACCTAATGTTTGTGTGGATGTATGTGCGTAGGATATCTACTGTTTGTGTGTATGTAAGTGTGTAAGTAGGGAGTGAACTATAAAAAGGATGTCTTTTGTATTATGGACTTCAGAGTGCTCTCGTGAATAAACATTGATTTGACTATTGTAAGCTGGGAATTCTGTCTGTTTCATTTAAACCAGAACTTTACAAACTCTGGGTTGCAGACTGAGTAGATTAATTGAAGTTTAACAAAATTCTATATCACCCTCTCACCCCCTTCTCTCTTTCTCTCTTTCATTTACCCTCTCACCCCCTTCTCTATTTCTGTCTTTCATCTCATATTGTTGACGAGAGTCTCATGTCATGCTCAGAGAGCCCTGTGGAGAGCCCTGTGGAGAGCCCTGTGGATGGCCCTGTAGTGAGCCCTGTAGACAGCCCTGTAGACGGCCCTGTAGACACCCCTGTGGACACCCCTGTGGACACCCCTGTAGAGAGCCCTGTGGACACCCCTGTAGAGAGCCCTGTGGACACCCCTGTAGACAGCCCCGTGGAGCCTGTCTTTAGTATTCTAGCATAGATACAGCAGGCTCAATCAATCTATAGGCTTTTATTAGATACATTCATTACCAAGCCATTGATCCAGCTCTCAACTCTGGAACAATGCTGTCTCTGCATTTACACAACTACTACTAATGAGGTCTCTGTGCTTCCCCCGTTCATCTCTTCCTTCCAGCTACAATCTAAATCTGGGGCAGAGATCATTTCATGTCACCGCTCGCTCTCTGGCGTCAGTCGAACTTTAGGGAAAAATCTTTAGGCTTTGTCACCGGGTTGCCCCCAGAGAGTACGGACACATTTAAACATCCTCTTTCTTTCCACTGCTCTATCGGTCAGTAGAAAACGTATGTAGTGCTACACACACACACACACACACACACACACCTCCTACATCCTCCTACACCTTTAATCTGCCTGGTGACACCCACTCACCGCCACCCCCACAACACACACACCTCCTACATCCACAAACAGCCTAACTAAAGACTTCACCACAAACACACTGCCTAACTTCTGAATAAACATGAAGAATAAATAAACAACAGTCCCCATCCCCTCTCCACACTCCTAAACCCTAATCAAACGCATTTAACTCTCAGATAGTATTATAAAACCATGTTGCTGCTGCTGTTATCTTGTATCATTAGTGTTGTATCGTTATAGTGTTGTATCGTTAGTGTTGTATCGTCAGCGTTGTATCCTTAGTGTTGTATTGACCGAGTTTTGTTAATGAATTATCATTCCCAGGGTATGTTTCTGGCTAGCCAGCCAGCATCACAGGGCGAGGCCAGTTCCACAGGTCACGTGGTGTCATCCCCGACGACCGTCGCCCAGCAGGCCCATCCTGGTCACGGCGGGTCAGATGGCTGCCATCTTGGCTCAGGTCAGTACTGTCTGGACACAAAATGGAGGAAAGGTAGCCATAATTACTTCTTGGCAGATGGTGGTTTTGAGATAGTGGTCATATACACTATATATACACAGCAGTATGTGAACACCCCTTCAAATTACTTGATTTGGCCAATTTAGCCACAACCGTTGGTGACAGATATATAAAATTGAGCACACAGCCATGCAATCTCCATTGACAAACTGTCCTCAGTTGCAACACTCACTACCGAGTTCCAAACTGCCTCTGGAAGCAGCGTGAGTACAATAACTGTTTGTCGGGAGCTTCATGAAATGGGTTTCCATGGCAGAGCAGCCACACACAAGCCTAAGATCACCATGTGCAATTCCAACTGTCGGCTGGAATGGTGTAAAGGTCGCCGCCATTGGACTCTGGAGCAGTGGAAACGCGTTCTCTGGAGTGATGAATCACGCTTCACCATCTGGCAGTCCAACAGAAGGATCTGGGTTTGGCGGATGTCAGGAGAACGCTACCTGCCCCAATGCATAGTGCCAACTGTAAAGTTTGGTGGAGGAATAATGGTCTGGGGCTGTTTTTCATGGTTCGGACTAGGCCCCTTAGTTCCAAAGAAGGGAAATCTTAACGCTACATCATACAATGACATTCTAGACGATCCTGTGCTTCCAACTTTGTGCCTACAGTTTGGGGAAGACCCTTTCCTGTTTCAGCATGACAATGCCCCCGTGCACAAAGCGAGGTCAATACAGAAATGGTTTGTCGAGATTGGTGTGGAAGAACTTGACTGGCCTGCACAGAGCCCTGACCTCAACCCCATCGAACACCTTTGGGATGAATTGGAACACCGACTGCGAGCCAGGCCTAATCGCCCAACATCAGTGCCCGACCTCACTAATGCTCTTGTGGCTGAATGGAAGCAAGTCCCCACAGCAATGTTCCAACATCTAGTGGAAAGCCTTCCCAGAAGAGTGGAGGCTGTTATAGCAGAAAAGAGGGGACTAACTCAATATTATAATGCCCATAATTTTGGAATGAGATGTAGGACAAGCAGGTGTCCACATACTTTTGGTCATGTAGTGTAAGTTAGTCTGTGTGCAATCCAAACCTCTACTCAAGAAGATGTACAGTATAGCCTACAGGCAACCCCAAGAAGAATAGTCGTTGCAACTATTTAAATAAACCAATACATTTCCAATGGCAAGGTGTCAGCAAACAGCTGTTGATCAGCAGCGATAGAGTAGTGAACGCCAGACTCTGCTGACCTTTAGTGAGTGGTGGTGGGTTCACAGGCTGTAGACACGTGCTGCATGTTCTGGGGATGAACCTACAGCCGGCCAGCTCTTCTACACCAGTCTGTCCTCACACTAACTGGAGCCCAACAGTGGTGCACTACAGGCATTGTTATACCATCGTAGCAATGGTACCAGATTCTAGTAGCTGGAGAAGAGGAATATATTAGAAGGGCATTCATTAAAGACAGAATTAGCATGCTTATAAAATACTATGCTGTGTTATTAAATTTGAGTGTTTTTAAAGTAGTTATTGTCCTGGAAATAAATTGGACTCAAATGAGTAGGCTTTAAAAAGAGTTCTCGTGTTCTGTGTGTGTGTGTGTTCTGGGTGTGTGTGTGAGTTCTGTGTGTGTGTGTGTGTGTGTGTGTGTTGGGTGTGTGTGTGTTGGGTGTGTGTGTGTTTGTTTGCCCTGATTATCAGATTAGAGCTCATAATTGTACTTTTTGGCAGGAGTCTGAGCTTTAATTTGGACTAATTCTCTCTCTCTCTCTGTCCCTCTCTTTCTTTCTGGATTTCCCTCCATTTCATTGCCAACATTCTGTCTCTCGTCCTCTCCTCAGCCAGTCTGTTTTATCATTGCATTGGTCTCAACTCATTCAGCTACTATGTAGTGTAGAGTCAGGCAGTGTTAATGTCCTCTACGGTCATATAGTTTAACCCACTAGAGTCGATTGACACACCAGTGCGTCAATCTAAGTTACATAACAAAAGAATCCCCATCAAGTTTAAGTTTAAGCTAGAGTTTAAGCTAGAGATGTTTTTTTCTGTATTGGATGCGTCTCAATACACCTCATATTTATAATACTTTTTTTATGCATAAAGGGGTTCTTACTTCCTTAGTCAAATAGTTACATTTGTCCTTTTTATGTTGTATTCTCTCTTGAAAAAGCATGTGAAAACACCAGTAAATCTGTCCCTTTGCCTTTAAAGACATGAACAGCATTTGGTGAGAGACCATTTCAGAGGACACCAGTATTGGTGTGTGTAAGACTATTTATCGGTCTAGGACTTAGCAGGGGACAGCAGAAACAGCTCCCCTGTTTGTGTGTGTGCGCGAGTGTGTGTGCGTGCCCATCCGTGCTAGCATTAGCTAGAGGAGAGGAGTCTGACACTCACTCAGCGTTCAATCTGTTTCAGCTTACATAACCTCAATAACCATTTTCATCTCTCTACTGCTCCCTCCCATCCTCAGCTCTTCTCTCTGTTCCTCTGGGGCCCTGCCTCCCTCCCTCCCTCTCTCCCTGCCTCCCTTCCTGCCTGTCAGCCTACCTCCCTCCCTCCCTGCCTGCCAGCCTGGGTGTTCACATCATGTGGTGGTGACATTAAATATTATAATCCTGGGCCTCATAGTGAGCTTAACCCATTCATGTCCATAATGGAAATGTCAAATATCCTTTAGTACATGTTCTCTAAGCTTACTGATGGACAAATCTGAAGACATGTTTTAAATTGTCCAAAGTGTTTGTCTACAATGTGAGTTTTTGATATTGTACTACAGTACCGGTCAAAAGTTTTAGAACACCTACTCATTCAAGAGTTTTTCTTTATTTTACTATTTTCTACATTGTAGAATAATAGTGAAGACATCAACACTATGGAATCATGCAGTAACCAAAACAGTGTTAAACAAATATATTTATGTATGAGATTCTTCAAATAGCCACCCTTTGCCTTGATGACAAACTGCCCCACAGTTTGGGAACCACTATTTATGGAACCAAGAAGCCTCTTCCGTTCCTGATCCCTGTTTTGCAACGCTGCTCTTCCAGAACTGTTAATTGGAATGTTAGCGTCTTGCCACAGAGAAATGTGTTCCTTTGTTTCAGCTAGAACTCCCTAAACCCACTGGCCTAGTCTGATCAGTCCGCCTCTTAATTACAATGAATTGGATTCATCAGTGGAGCTGCAGAAGGGGAGCACAGAGCAGCGGACCATAAAATATTATGAGTTATGGAACTAGAGAGGTGTAGTCCCTGTAGTCTGTATCATTGTGAGTTATGGAACTAGAGAGGTGTGGTCCCTGTAGTCTGTATCATTATGAGTTATGGAACTAGAGAGGTGTAGTCCCTGTAGTCTGTATCATTATGAGTTATGGAACTAGAGAGGTGTGGTCCCTGTAGTCTGTATCATTATGAGTTATGGAACTAGAGAGGTGTAGTCCCTGTAGTCTGTATCATTGTGAGTTATGGAACTAGAGAGGTGTAGTCCCTGTAGTCTGTATCATTGTGAGTTATGGAACTAGAGAGGTGTAGTCCCTGTAGTCTGTATCATTATGAGTTATGGAACTAGAGAGGTGTAGTCCCTGTAGTCTGTATCATTATGAGTTATGGAACTAGAGAGGTGTAGTCCCTGTAGTCTGTATCATTATGAGTTATGGAACTAGAGAGGTGTGGTCCCTGTAGTCTGTATCATTATGAGTTATGGAACTAGAGAGGTGTGGTCCCTGTAGTCTGTATCATTATGAGTTATGGAACTAGAGAGGTGTAGTCCCTGTAGTCTGTATCATTATGAGTTATGGAACTAGAGAGGTGTAGTCCCTGTAGTCTGTATCATTATGAGTTATGGAACTAGAGAGGTGTAGTCCCTGTAGACTGTATCATTATGAGTTATGGAACTAGAGAGGTGTGGTCCCTGTAGTCTGTATCATTATGAGTTATGGAACTAGAGAGGTGTAGTCCCTGTAGTCTGTATCATTATGAGTTATGGAACTAGAGAGGTGTAGTCCCTGTAGTCTGTATCATTATGAGTTATGGAACTAGAGAGGTGTGGTCCCTGTAGTCTGTATCATTATGAGTTATGGAACTAGAGAGGTGTGGTCCCTGTAGTCTGTATCATTATGAGTTATGGAACTAGAGAGGTGTAGTCCCTGTAGTCTGTATCATTATGAGTTATGGAACTAGAGAGGTGTAGTCCCTGTAGTCTGTATCATTATGAGTTATGGAACTAGAGAGGTGTGGTCTGTATCATTATGAGTTATGGAACTAGAGAGGTGTAGTCTGTATCATTATGAGTTATGGAACTAGAGAGGTGTAGTCCCTGTAGTCTGTATCATTATGAGTTATGGAACTAGAGAGGTGTAGTCCCTGTAGTCTGTATCATTATGAGTTATGGAACTAGAGAGGTGTAGTCCCTGTAGTCTGTATCATTATGAGTTATGGAACTAGAGAGGTGTGGTCCCTGTAGTCTGTATCATTATGAGTTATGGAACTAGAGAGGTGTGGTCCCTGTAGTCTGTATCATTATGAGTTATGGAACTAGAGAGGTGTGGTCCCTGTACTCTGTATCATTATGAGTTATGAAACTAGAGAGGTGTAGTCTGTATCATTATGAGTTATGGAACTAGAGAGGTGTGGTCCCTGTAGACTGTATCATTATGAGTTATGGAACTAGAGAGGTGTAGTCCCTGTAGTCTGTATCATTATGAGTTATGGAACTAGAGAGGTGTGGTCCCTGTAGTCTGTATCATTATGAGTTATGGAACTAGAGAGGTGTAGTCCCTGTAGTCTGTATCATTATGAGTTATGGAACTAGAGAGGTGTGGTCCCTGTAGTCTGTATCATTATGAGTTATGGAACTAGAGAGGTGTGGTCCCTGTACTCTGTATCATTATGAGTTATGAAACTAGAGAGGTGTAGTCTGTATCATTATGAGTTATGGAACTAGAGAGGTGTGGTCCCTGTAGACTGTATCATTATGAGTTATGGAACTAGAGAGGTGTAGTCCCTGTAGTCTGTATCATTATGAGTTATGGAACTAGAGAGTTGTGGTCCCTGTAGTCTGTATCATTATGAGTTATAGAACTAGAGAGGTGTAGTCTGTATCATTATGAGTTATGGAACTAGAGAGGTGTGGTCCCTGTAGTCTGTATCATTATGAGTTATGGAACTGGAGAGGTGTAGTCCCTGTAGTCTGTATCATTATGAGTTATGGAACTAGAGAGGTGTGGTCCCTGTAGTCTGTATCATTATGAGTTATGGAACTAGAGAGGTGTGGTCCCTGTAGTCTGTATCATTATGAGTTATGGAACTAGAGAGGTGTAGTCCCTGTAGTCTGTATCATTATGAGTTATGGAACTAGAGAGGTGTAGTCCCTGTAGTCTGTATCATTATGAGTTATGGAACTAGAGAGGTGTAGTCCCTGTAGTCAATCATTATGAGTTATGGAACTAGAGAGGTGTAGTCTGTATCATTATGAGTTATGGAACTAGAGAGGTGTGGTCCCTGTACTCTGTATCATTATGAGTTATGGAACTAGAGAGGTGTAGTCCCTGTAGTCTGTATCATTATGAGTTATGGAACTAGAGAGTTGTGGTCCCTGTAGTCTGTATCATTATGAGTTATAGAACTAGAGAGGTGTAGTCTGTATCATTATGAGTTATGGAACTAGAGAGGTGTGGTCCCTGTAGTCTGTATCATTATGAGTTATGGAACTAGAGAGGTGTAGTCCCTGTAGTCTGTATCATTATGAGTTATGGAACTAGAGAGGTGTGGTCCCTGTAGTCTGTATCATTATGAGTTATGGAACTAGAGAGGTGTAGTCCCTGTAGTCTGTATCATTATGAGTTATAGAACTAGAGAGGTGTGGTCCCTGTAGTCTGTATCATTATGAGTTATGGAACTAGAGAGGTGTGGTCCCTGTAGTCTGTATCATTATGAGTTATGGAACTAGAGAGGTGTGGTCCCTGTAGTCTGTATCATTATGAGTTATGGAACTAGAGAGGTGTAGTCCCTGTAGTCTGTATCATTATGAGTTATGGAACTAGAGAGGTGTAGTCCCTGTAGTCTGTATCATTATGAGTTATGGAACTAGAGAGGTGTAGTCCCTGTAGTCAATCATTATGAGTTATGGAACTAGAGAGGTGTAGTCTGTATCATTATGAGTTATGGAACTAGAGATGTGTGGTCCCTGTACTCTGTATCATTATGAGTTATGGAACTAGAGAGGTGTAGTCTGTATCATTATGAGTTATGGAACTAGAGAGGTGTGGTCCCTGTAGACTGTATCATTATGAGTTATGGAACTAGAGAGGTGTAGTCCCTGTAGTCTGTATCATTATGAGTTATGGAACTAGAGAGTTGTGGTCCCTGTAGTCTGTATCATTATGAGTTATAGAACTAGAGAGGTGTAGTCTGTATCATTATGAGTTATGGAACTAGAGAGGTGTGGTCCCTGTAGTCTGTATCATTATGAGTTATGGAACTGGAGAGGTGTAGTCCCTGTAGTCTGTATCATTATGAGTTATGGAACTAGAGAGGTGTGGTCCCTGTAGTCTGTATCATTATGAGTTATGGAACTAGAGAGGTGTGGTCCCTGTACTCTGTATCATTATGAGTTATGAAACTAGAGAGGTGTAGTCTGTATCATTATGAGTTATGGAACTAGAGAGGTGTGGTCCCTGTAGACTGTATCATTATGAGTTATGGAACTAGAGAGGTGTAGTCCCTGTATTCTGTATCATTATGAGTTATGGAACTAGAGAGGTGTGGTCCCTGTAGTCTGTATCATTATGAGTTATGGAACTAGAGAGGTGTAGTCCCTGTAGTCTGTATCATTATGAGTTATGGAACTAGAGAGGTGTGGTCCCTGTAGTCTGTATCATTATTAGTTATGGAACTAGAGAGGTGTGGTCCCTGTACTCTGTATCATTATGAGTTATGAAACTAGAGAGGTGTAGTCTGTATCATTATGAGTTATGGAACTAGAGAGGTGTGGTCCCTGTAGACTGTATCATTATGAGTTATGGAACTAGAGAGGTGTAGTCCCTGTAGTCTGTATCATTATGAGTTATGGAACTAGAGAGTTGTGGTCCCTGTAGTCTGTATCATTATGAGTTATAGAACTAGAGAGGTGTAGTCTGTATCATTATGAGTTATGGAACTAGAGAGGTGTGGTCCCTGTAGTCTGTATCATTATGAGTTATGGAACTGGAGAGGTGTAGTCCCTGTAGTCTGTATCATTATGAGTTATGGAACTAGAGAGGTGTGGTCCCTGTAGTCTGTATCATTATGAGTTATGGAACTAGAGAGGTGTAGTCCCTGTAGTCTGTATCATTATGAGTTATAGAACTAGAGAGGTGTGGTCCCTGTAGTCTGTATCATTATGAGTTATGGAACTAGAGAGGTGTGGTCCCTGTAGTCTGTATCATTATGAGTTATGGAACTAGAGAGGTGTAGTCCCTGTAGTCTGTATCATTATGAGTTATGGAACTAGAGAGGTGTAGTCCCTGTAGTCTGTATCATTATGAGTTATGGAACTAGAGAGGTGTGGTCCCTGTAGTCTGTATCATTATGAGTTATGGAACTAGAGAGGTGTAGTCCCTGTAGTCTGTATCATTATGAGTTATGGAACTAGAGAGGTGTAGTCCCTGTAGTCTGTATCATTATGAGTTATGGAACTAGAGAGGTGTAGTCCCTGTAGTCAATCATTATGAGTTATGGAACTAGAGAGGTGTAGTCTGTATCATTATGAGTTATGGAACTAGAGAGGTGTGGTCCCTGTACTCTGTATCATTATGAGTTATGGAACTAGAGAGGTGTAGTCTGTATCATTATGAGTTATGGAACTAGAGAGGTGTAGTCTGTATCATTATGAGTTATGGAACTAGAGAGGTGTAGTCCCTGTAGTCTGTATCATTATGAGTTATGGAACTAGAGAGGTGTGGTCCCTGTAGTCTGTATCATTATGAGTTATGGAACTAGAGAGGTGTGGTCCCTGTAGTCTGTATCATCATGAGTTATGGAACTAGAGAGGTGTAGTCCCTGTAGTCTGAATCATTATGAGTTATGGAACTAGAGAGGTGTAGTCTGTATCATTATGAGTTATAGAACTAGAGAGGTGTAGTCCCTGTAGTCTGTATCATTATGAGTTATGGAACTAGAGAGGTGTAGTCCCTGTAGTCTGTATCATTATGAGTTATGGAACTAGAGAGGTGTGGTCCCTGTACTCTGTATCATTATGAGTTATGGAACTAGAGAGGTGTAGTCTGTATCATTATGAGTTATGGAACTAGAGAGGTGTAGTCTGTATCATTATGAGTTATGGAACTAGAGAGGTGTGGTCCCTGTAGTCTGTATCATTATGAGTTATGGAACTAGAGAGGTGTAGTCCCTGTAGTCTGTATCATTATGAGTTATGGAACTAGAGAGGTGTGGTCCCTGTACTCTGTATCATTATGAGTTATGGAACTAGAGAGGTGTAGTCTGTATCATTATGAGTTATGGAACTAGAGAGGTGTAGTCTGTATCATTATGAGTTATGGAACTAGAGAGGTGTATTCTGTATCATTATGAGTTCTAGAACTAGAGAGATGTAGTCCCTGTAGTCTGTATCATTATGAGTTATGGAAATAGAGAGGTGTAGTCTGTATCGTTATGAGTTATGGAACTAGAGAGGTGTAGTCTGTATCATTATGAGTTATGGAACTAGAGAGGTGTAGCCTGTATCATTATGAGTTATAGAACTAGAGAGGTGTAGTCCCTGTAGTCTGTATCATTATGAGTTATGGAACTAGAGAGGTGTAGTCCCTGTAGTCTGTATCATTATGAGTTATGGAACTAGAGAGGTGTGGTCCCTGTAGTCTGTATCATTATGAGTTATGGAACTAGAGAGGTGTAGTCCCTGTAGTCTGTATCATTATGAGTTATGGAACTAGAGAGGTGTGGTCCCTGTAGTCTGTATCATCATGAGTTATGGAACTAGAGAGGTGTGGTCCCTGTAGTCTGTATCATTATGAGTTATGGAACTAGAGAGGTGTGGTCCTTGTAGTCTGTATCATTATGAGTTATGGAACTAGAGAGGTGTAGTCCCTGTAGTCTGTATCATTATGAGTTATGGAACTAGAGAGGTGTAGTCCCTGTAGTCTGTATCATTATGAGTTATGGAACTAGAGAGGTGTGGTCCCTGTAGTCTGTATCATTATGAGTTATGGAACTAGAGAGGTGTAGTCCCTGTAGTCTGTATCATTATGAGTTATGGAACTAGAGAGGTGTAGTCCCTGTAGTCTGTATCATTATGAGTTATGGAACTAGAGAGGTGTAGTCCCTGTAGTCAATCATTATGAGTTATGGAACTAGAGAGGTGTAGTCTGTATCATTATGAGTTATGGAACTAGAGAGGTGTGGTCCCTGTACTCTGTATCATTATGAGTTATGGAACTAGAGAGGTGTAGTCTGTATCATTATGAGTTATGGAACTAGAGAGGTGTAGTCTGTATCATTATGAGTTATGGAACTAGAGAGGTGTAGTCCCTGTAGTCTGTATCATTATGAGTTATGGAACTAGAGAGGTGTGGTCCCTGTAGTCTGTATCATTATGAGTTATGGAACTAGAGAGGTGTGGTCCCTGTAGTCTGTATCATCATGAGTTATGGAACTAGAGAGGTGTAGTCCCTGTAGTCTGAATCATTATGAGTTATGGAACTAGAGAGGTGTAGTCTGTATCATTATGAGTTATAGAACTAGAGAGGTGTAGTCCCTGTAGTCTGTATCATTATGAGTTATGGAACTAGAGAGGTGTAGTCCCTGTAGTCTGTATCATTATGAGTTATGGAACTAGAGAGGTGTGGTCCCTGTACTCTGTATCATTATGAGTTATGGAACTAGAGAGGTGTAGTCTGTATCATTATGAGTTATGGAACTAGAGAGGTGTAGTCTGTATCATTATGAGTTATGGAACTAGAGAGGTGTGGTCCCTGTAGTCTGTATCATTATGAGTTATGGAACTAGAGAGGTGTAGTCCCTGTAGTCTGTATCATTATGAGTTATGGAACTAGAGAGGTGTGGTCCCTGTACTCTGTATCATTATGAGTTATGGAACTAGAGAGGTGTAGTCTGTATCATTATGAGTTATGGAACTAGAGAGGTGTAGTCTGTATCATTATGAGTTATGGAACTAGAGAGGTGTATTCTGTATCATTATGAGTTCTAGAACTAGAGAGATGTAGTCCCTGTAGTCTGTATCATTATGAGTTATGGAAATAGAGAGGTGTAGTCTGTATCGTTATGAGTTATGGAACTAGAGAGGTGTAGTCTGTATCATTATGAGTTATGGAACTAGAGAGGTGTAGCCTGTATCATTATGAGTTATAGAACTAGAGAGGTGTAGTCCCTGTAGTCTGTATCATTATGAGTTATGGAACTAGAGAGGTGTAGTCCCTGTAGTCTGTATCATTATGAGTTATGGAACTAGAGAGGTGTGGTCCCTGTAGTCTGTATCATTATGAGTTATGGAACTAGAGAGGTGTAGTCCCTGTAGTCTGTATCATTATGAGTTATGGAACTAGAGAGGTGTGGTCCCTGTAGTCTGTATCATCATGAGTTATGGAACTAGAGAGGTGTGGTCCCTGTAGTCTGTATCATTATGAGTTATGGAACTAGAGAGGTGTGGTCCTTGTAGTCTGTATCATTATGAGTTATGGAACTAGAGAGGTGTAGTCCCTGTAGTCTGTATCATTATGAGTTATGGAACTAGAGAGGTGTGGTCCCTGAAGTCTGTATCATTATGAGTTATGGAACTAGAGAAGTGTGGTCCTTGTAGTCTGTATCATTATGAGTTATGGAACTAGAGAGGTGTAGTCCCTGTAGTCTGTATCATTATGAGTTATGGAACTAGAGAGGTGTAGTCCCTGTAGTCTGTATCATTATGAGTTATGGAACTAGAGAGGTGTGGTCCCTGTAGTCTGTATCATTATGAGTTATGGAACTAGAGAGGTGTGGTCCCTGTAGTCTGTATCATTATGAGTTATGGAACTAGAGAGGTGTAGTCTGTATCATTATGAGTTATGCAACTAGAGAGGTGTGGTCCCTGTAGTCTGTATCATTATGAGTTATGGAACTAGAGAGGTGTAGTCTGTATCATTATGAGTTATGGAACTAGAGAGGTGTAGTCCCTGTAGTCTGTATCATTATGAGTTATGGAACTAGAGAGGTGTAGTCTCTATCATTATGAGTTATGGAACTAGAGAGGTGTGGTCCCTGTAGTCTGTATCATTATGAGTTATGGAACTAGAGAGGTGTAGTCTGTATCATTATGAGTTATGGAACTAGAGAGGTGTGGTCCCTGTAGTCTGTATCATTATGAGTTATGGAACTAGAGAGGTGTGGTCCCTGTAGTCTGTATCATTATGAGTTATGGAACTAGAGAGGTGTAGTCTGTATCATTATGAGTTATGGAACTAGAGAGGTGTGGTCCCTGTAGTCTGTATCATTATGAGTTATGGAACTAGAGAGGTGTAGTCTGTATCATTATGAGTTATGGAACTAGAGAGGTGTAGTCCCTGTAGTCTGTATCATTATGAGTTATGGAACTAGAGAGGTGTAGTCCCTGTAGTCTGTATCATTATGAGTTATGGAACTAGAGAGGTGTGGTCCCTGTAGTCTGTATCATTATGAGTTATGGAACTAGAGAGGTGTGGTCCCTGTACTCTGTATCATTATGAGTTATGAAACTAGAGAGGTGTAGTCTGTATCATTATGAGTTATGGAACTAGAGAGGTGTGGTCCCTGTAGACTGTATCATTATGAGTTATGGAACTAGAGAGGTGTAGTCCCTGTAGTCTGTATCATTATGAGTTATGGAACTAGAGAGGTGTGGTCCCTGTAGTCTGTATCATTATGAGTTATGGAACTAGAGAGGTGTAGTCCCTGTAGTCTGTATCATTATGAGTTATGGAACTAGAGAGGTGTGGTCCCTGTAGTCTGTATCATTATGAGTTATGGAACTAGAGAGGTGTGGTCCCTGTACTCTGTATCATTATGAGTTATGAAACTAGAGAGGTGTAGTCTGTATCATTATGAGTTATGGAACTAGAGAGGTGTGGTCCCTGTAGACTGTATCATTATGAGTTATGGAACTAGAGAGGTGTAGTCCCTGTAGTCTGTATCATTATGAGTTATGGAACTAGAGAGTTGTGGTCCCTGTAGTCTGTATCATTATGAGTTATAGAACTAGAGAGGTGTAGTCTGTATCATTATGAGTTATGGAACTAGAGAGGTGTGGTCCCTGTAGTCTGTATCATTATGAGTTATGGAACTAGAGAGGTGTAGTCCCTGTAGTCTGTATCATTATGAGTTATGGAACTAGAGAGGTGTGGTCCCTGTAGTCTGTATCATTATGAGTTATGGAACTAGAGAGGTGTAGTCCCTGTAGTCTGTATCATTATGAGTTACAGAACTAGAGAGGTGTGGTCCCTGTAGTCTGTATCATTATGAGTTATGGAACTAGAGAGGTGTGGTCCCTGTAGTCTGTATCATTATGAGTTATGGAACTAGAGAGGTGTAGTCCCTGTAGTCTGTATCATTATGAGTTATGGAACTAGAGAGGTGTAGTCCCTGTAGTCTGTATCATTATGAGTTATGGAACTAGAGAGGTGTGGTCCCTGTAGTCTGTATCATTATGAGTTATGGAACTAGAGAGGTGTAGTCCCTGTAGTCTGTATCATTATGAGTTATGGAACTAGAGAGGTGTAGTCCCTGTAGTCTGTATCATTATGAGTTATGGAACTAGAGAGGTGTAGTCTGTATCATTATGAGTTATGGAACTAGAGAGGTGTGGTCCCTGTAGTCTGTATCATTATGAGTTATGGAACTAGAGAGGTGTAGTCCCTGTAGTCTGTATCATTATGAGTTATGGAACTAGAGAGGTGTAGTCCCTGTAGTCAATCATTATGAGTTATGGAACTAGAGAGGTGTAGTCTGTATCATTATGAGTTATGGAACTAGAGAGGTGTGGTCCCTGTACTCTGTATCATTATGAGTTATGGAACTAGAGAGGTGTAGTCTGTATCATTATGAGTTATGGAACTAGAGAGGTGTAGTCTGTATCATTATGAGTTATGGAACTAGAGAGGTGTGGTCCCTGTAGTCTGTATCATTATGAGTTATGGAACTAGAGAGGTGTGGTCCCTGTAGACTGTATCATTATGAGTTATGGAACTAGAGAGGTGTAGTCCCTGTAGTCTGTATCATTATGAGTTATGGAACTAGAGAGGTGTGGTCCCTGTAGTCTGTATCATTATGAGTTATGGAACTAGAGAGGTGTGGTCCCTGTAGTCTGTATCATTATGAGTTATGGAACTAGAGAGGTGTGGTCCCTGTAGTCTGTATCATCATGAGTTATGGAACTAGAGAGGTGTAGTCCCTGTAGTCTGAATCATTATGAGTTATGGAACTAGAGAGGTGTAGTCTGTATCATTATGAGTTATAGAACTAGAGAGGTGTAGTCCCTGTAGTCTGTATCATTATGAGTTATGGAACTAGAGAGGTGTAGTCCCTGTAGTCTGTATCATTATGAGTTATGGAACTAGAGAGGTGTGGTCCCTGTACTCTGTATCATTATGAGTTATGGAACTAGAGAGGTGTAGTCTGTATCATTATGAGTTATGGAACTAGAGAGGTGTAGTCTGTATCATTATGAGTTATGGAACTAGAGAGGTGTATTCTGTATCATTATGAGTTCTAGAACTAGAGAGGTGTAGTCCCTGTAGTCTGTATCATTATGAGTTATGGAAATAGAGAGGTGTAGTCTGTATCATTATGAGTTATGGAACTAGAGAGGTGTAGTCTGTATCATTATGAGTTATGGAACTAGAGAGGTGTAGTCTGTATCATTATGAGTTATAGAACTAGAGAGGTGTAGTCCCTGTAGTCTGTATCATTATGAGTTATGGAACTAGAGAGGTGTAGTCCCTGTAGTCTGTATCATTATGAGTTATGGAACTAGAGAGGTGTGGTCCCTGTAGTCTGTATCATTATGAGTTATGGAACTAGAGAGGTGTAGTCCCTGTAGTCTGTATCATTATGAGTTATGGAACTAGAGAGGTGTGGTCCCTGTAGTCTGTATCATCATGAGTTATGGAACTAGAGAGGTGTGGTCCCTGTAGTCTGTATCATTATGAGTTATGGAACTAGAGAGGTGTGGTCCCTGTAGTCTGTATCATTATGAGTTATGGAACTAGAGAGGTGTGGTCCTTGTAGTCTGTATCATTATGAGTTATGGAACTAGAGAGGTGTAGTCCCTGTAGTCTGTATCATTATGAGTTATGGAACTAGAGAGGTGTGGTCCCTGTAGTCTGTATCATTATGAGTTATGGAACTAGAGAGGTGTGGTCCTTGTAGTCTGTATCATTATGAGTTATGGAACTAGAGAGGTGTAGTCCCTGTAGTCTGTATCATTATGAGTTATGGAACTAGAGAGGTGTAGTCCCTGTAGTCTGTATCATTATGAGTTATGGAACTAGAGAGGTGTAGTCCCTGTAGTCAATCACTATGAGTTTTGGAACTAGAGAGGTGTAGTCCCTGTAGTCTGTATCATTATGAGTTATGGAACTAGAGAGGTGTGGTCCCTGTAGTCTGTATCATTATGAGTTATGGAAATAGAGAGGTGTGGTCCCTGTAGACTGTATCATTATGAGTTATGGAACTAGAGAGGTGTAGTCTGTATCATTATGAGTTATGGAACTAGAGAGGTGTAGTCTGTATCATTATGAGTTATGGAACTAGAGAGGTGTATTCTGTATCATTATGAGTTCTAGAACTAGAGAGGTGTAGTCCCTGTAGTCTGTATCATTATGAGTTATGGAAATAGAGAGGTGTAGTCTGTATCATTATGAGTTATGGAACTAGAGAGGTGTAGTCTGTATCATTATGAGTTATGGAACTAGAGAGGTGTAGTCTGTATCATTATGAGTTATAGAACTAGAGAGGTGTAGTCCCTGTAGTCTGTATCATGATGAGTTATGGAACTAGAGAGGTGTGGTCCCTGTAGTCTGTATCATTATGAGTTATGGAACTAGAGAGGTGTAGTCCCTGTAGTCTGTATCATTATGAGTTATGGAACTAGAGAGGTGTAGTCCCTGTAGTCTGTATCATTATGAGTTATGGAACTAGAGAGGTGTAGTCCCTGTAGTCTGTATCATTATGAGTTATGGAACTAGAGAGGTGTGGTCCCTGTACTCTGTATCATTATGAGTTATGGAACTAGAGAGGTGTAGTCTGTATCATTATGAGTTATGGAACTAGAGAGGTGTAGTCTGTATCATTATGAGTTATGGAACTAGAGAGGTGTAGTCCCTGTAGTCTGTATCATTGTGAGTTATGGAACTAGAGAGGTGTGGTCCCTGTAGTCTGTATCATTATGAGCTATGGAACTAGAGAGGTGTGGTCTGTATCATTATGAGTTATGGAACTAGAGAGGTGTAGTCCCTGTAGTATGTATCATTATGAGTTATGGAACTAGAGAGGTGTAGTCTGTATCATTATGAGTTATGGAACTAGAGAGGTGTGGTCCCTGTAGTCTGTATCATTATGAGTGATGGAACTAGAGAGGTGTAGTCCCTGTAGTCTGTATCATTATGAGTTATGGAACTAGAGAGGTGTGGTCCCTGTAGTCTGTATCATTATGAGTTATGGAAATAGAGAGGTGTGGTCCCTGTAGACTGTATCATTATGAGTTATGGAACTAGAGAGGTGTAGTCTGTATCATTATGAGTTATGGAACTAGAGAGGTGTAGTCTGTATCATTATGAGTTATGGAACTTGAGAGGTGTATTCTGTATCATTATGAGTTCTAGAACTAGAGAGGTGTAGTCCCTGTAGTCTGTATCATTATGAGTTATGGAAATAGAGAGGTGTAGTCTGTATCATTATGAGTTATGGAACTAGAGAGGTGTAGTCTGTATCATTATGAGTTATGGAACTAGAGAGGTGTAGTCTGTATCATTATGAGTTATAGAACTAGAGAGGTGTAGTCCCTGTAGTCTGTATCATGATGAGTTATGGAACTAGAGAGGTGTGGTCCCTGTAGTCTGTATCATTATGAGTTATGGAACTAGAGAGGTGTAGTCCCTGTAGTCTGTATCATTATGAGTTATGGAACTAGAGAGGTGTAGTCCCTGTAGTCTGTATCATTATGAGTTATGGAACTAGAGAGGTGTAGTCCCTGTAGTCTGTATCATTATGAGTTATGGAACTAGAGAGGTGTAGTCCCTGTAGTCTGTATCATTATGAGTTATGGAACTAGAGATGTGTGGTCCCTGTAGTCTGTATCATTATGAGTTATGGAACTAGAGATGTGTGGTCCCTGTAGTCTGTATCATTATGAGTTATGGAACTAGAGAGGTGTAGTCCCTGTAGTCTGTATCATTATGAGTTATGGAACTAGAGAGGTGTGGTCCCTGTAGTCTGTATCATTATGAGTTATGGAACTAGAGAGGTGTAGTCCCTGTAGTCTGTATCATTATGAGTTATGGAACTAGAGAGGTGTGGTCCCTGTAGTCTGTATCATTATGAGTTATGGAACTAGAGAGGTGTGGTCCCTGTAGTCTGTATCATTATGAGTTATGGAACTAGAGAGGTGTGGTCCCTGTAGTCTGTATCATTATGAGTTATGGAACTAGAGAGGTGTAGTCTGTATCATTATGAGTTATGGAACTAGAGAGGTGTAGTCTGTATCATTATGAGTTATGGAACTAGAGAGGTGTGGTCCTTGTAGTCTGTATCATTATGAGTTATGGAACTAGAGAGGTGTAGTCCCTGTAGTCTGTATCATTATGAGTTATGGAACTAGAGAGGTGTGGTCCCTGTAGTCTGTATCATTATGAGTTATGGAACTAGAGAGGTGTGGTCCCTGTAGTCTGTATCATTATGAGTTATGGAACTAGAGAGGTGTGGTCCCTGTAGTCTGTATCATTATGAGTTATGGAAATAGAGAGGTGTGGTCCCTGTAGACTGTATCATTATGAGTTATGGAACTAGAGAGGTGTAGTCTGTATCATTATGAGTTATGGAACTAGAGAGGTGTAGTCTGTATCATTATGAGTTATGGAACTTGAGAGGTGTATTCTGTATCATTATGAGTTCTAGAACTAGAGAGGTGTAGTCCCTGTAGTCTGTATCATTATGAGTTATGGAAATAGAGAGGTGTAGTCTGTATCATTATGAGTTATGGAACTAGAGAGGTGTAGTCTGTATCATTATGAGTTATGGAACTAGAGAGGTGTAGTCTGTATCATTATGAGTTATAGAACTAGAGAGGTGTAGTCCCTGTAGTCTGTATCATGATGAGTTATGGAACTAGAGAGGTGTGGTCCCTGTAGTCTGTATCATTATGAGTTATGGAACTAGAGAGGTGTAGTCCCTGTAGTCTGTATCATTATGAGTTATGGAACTAGAGAGGTGTAGTCCCTGTAGTCTGTATCATTATGAGTTATGGAACTAGAGAGGTGTAGTCCCTGTAGTCTGTATCATTATGAGTTATGGAACTAGAGAGGTGTAGTCCCTGTAGTCTGTATCATTATGAGTTATGGAACTAGAGATGTGTGGTCCCTGTAGTCTGTATCATTATGAGTTATGGAACTAGAGATGTGTGGTCCCTGTAGTCTGTATCATTATGAGTTATGGAACTAGAGAGGTGTAGTCCCTGTAGTCTGTATCATTATGAGTTATGGAACTAGAGAGGTGTGGTCCCTGTAGTCTGTATCATTATGAGTTATGGAACTAGAGAGGTGTAGTCCCTGTAGTCTGTATCATTATGAGTTATGGAACTAGAGAGGTGTGGTCCCTGTAGTCTGTATCATTATGAGTTATGGAACTAGAGAGGTGTGGTCCCTGTAGTCTGTATCATTATGAGTTATGGAACTAGAGAGGTGTGGTCCCTGTAGTCTGTATCATTATGAGTTATGGAACTAGAGAGGTGTGGTCTGTATCATTATGAGTTATGGAACTAGAGAGGTGTAGTCCCTGTAGTCTGTATCATTATGAGTTATGGAACTAGAGAGGTGTAGTCCCTGTAGTCTGTATCATTATGAGTTATGGAACTAGAGAGGTGTGGTCCCTGTAGTCTGTATCATTATGAGTTATGGAACTAGAGAGGTGTGGTCCCTGTAGTCTGTATCATTATGAGTTATGGAACTAGAGAGGTGTGGTCCCTGTAGTCTGTATCATTATGAGTTATGGAACTAGAGAGGTGTGGTCCCTGTAGTCTGTATCATTATGAGTTATGGAACTAGAGAGGTGTAGTCTGTATCATTATGAGTTATGGAACTAGAGAGGTGTAGTCTGTATCATTATGAGTTATGGAACTAGAGAGGTGTGGTCCTTGTAGTCTGTATCATTATGAGTTATGGAACTAGAGAGGTGTAGTCCCTGTAGTCTGTATCATTATGAGTTATGGAACTAGAGAGGTGTGGTCCCTGTAGTCTGTATCATTATGAGTTATGGAACTAGAGAGGTGTGGTCCCTGTAGTCTGTATCATTATGAGTTATGGAACTAGAGAGGTGTGGTCCCTGTAGTCTGTATCATTATGAGTTATGGAAATAGAGAGGTGTGGTCCCTGTAGACTGTATCATTATGAGTTATGGAACTAGAGAGGTGTAGTCTGTATCATTATGAGTTATGGAACTAGAGAGGTGTAGTCTGTATCATTATGAGTTATGGAACTTGAGAGGTGTATTCTGTATCATTATGAGTTCTAGAACTAGAGAGGTGTAGTCCCTGTAGTCTGTATCATTATGAGTTATGGAAATAGAGAGGTGTAGTCTGTATCATTATGAGTTATGGAACTAGAGAGGTGTAGTCTGTATCATTATGAGTTATGGAACTAGAGAGGTGTAGTCTGTATCATTATGAGTTATAGAACTAGAGAGGTGTAGTCCCTGTAGTCTGTATCATGATGAGTTATGGAACTAGAGAGGTGTGGTCCCTGTAGTCTGTATCATTATGAGTTATGGAACTAGAGAGGTGTAGTCCCTGTAGTCTGTATCATTATGAGTTATGGAACTAGAGAGGTGTAGTCCCTGTAGTCTGTATCATTATGAGTTATGGAACTAGAGAGGTGTAGTCCCTGTAGTCTGTATCATTATGAGTTATGGAACTAGAGAGGTGTAGTCCCTGTAGTCTGTATCATTATGAGTTATGGAACTAGAGATGTGTGGTCCCTGTAGTCTGTATCATTATGAGTTATGGAACTAGAGATGTGTGGTCCCTGTAGTCTGTATCATTATGAGTTATGGAACTAGAGAGGTGTAGTCCCTGTAGTCTGTATCATTATGAGTTATGGAACTAGAGAGGTGTGGTCCCTGTAGTCTGTATCATTATGAGTTATGGAACTAGAGAGGTGTAGTCCCTGTAGTCTGTATCATTATGAGTTATGGAACTAGAGAGGTGTGGTCCCTGTAGTCTGTATCATTATGAGTTATGGAACTAGAGAGGTGTGGTCCCTGTAGTCTGTATCATTATGAGTTATGGAACTAGAGAGGTGTGGTCCCTGTAGTCTGTATCATTATGAGTTATGGAACTAGAGAGGTGTGGTCCCTGTAGTCTGTATCATTATGAGTTATGGAACTAGAGAGGTGTGGTCTGTATCATTATGAGTTATGGAACTAGAGAGGTGTAGTCCCTGTAGTCTGTATCATTATGAGTTATGGAACTAGAGAGGTGTAGTCCCTGTAGTCTGTATCATTATGAGTTATGGAACTAGAGAGGTGTGGTCCCTGTAGTCTGTATCATTATGAGTTATGGAACTAGAGAGGTGTGGTCCCTGTAGTCTGTATCATTATGAGTTATGGAACTAGAGAGGTGTGGTCCCTGTAGTCTGTATCATTATGAGTTATGGAACTAGAGAGGTGTAGTCTGTATCATTATGAGTTATGGAACTAGAGAGGTGTAGTCCCTGTAGTCTGTATCATTATGAGTTATGGAACTAGAGAGGTGTAGTCTGTATCATTATGAGTTATGGAACTAGAGAGGTGTGGTCCCTGTAGTCTGTATCATTATGAGTTATAGAACTAGAGAGTTGTAGTCCCTGTAGTCTGTATCATTATGAGTTATGGAACTAGAGAGGTGTGGTCCCTGTAGTCTGTATCATTATGAGTTATGGAACTAGAGAGGTGTAGTCCCTGTAGTCTGTATTATTATGAGTTATGGAACTAGAGAGGTGTGGTCCCTGTAGACTGTATCATTATGAGTTATGGAACTAGAGAGGTGTGGTCCCTGTAGTCTGTATCATTACGAGTTATGGAACTAGAGAGGTGTAGTCCCTGTAGTCTGTATCATTATGAGTTATGGAACTAGAGAGGTGTGGTCCCTGTAGTCTGTATCATTATGAGTTATGGAACTAGAGAGGTGTAGTCCCTGTAGTCTGTATCATTATGAGTTACGGAACTAGAGAGGTGTGGTCCCTGTAGTCTGTATCATTATGAGTTATGGAACTAGAGAGGTGTGGTCCCTTTAGTCTGTATCATTATGAGTTATGGAACTAGAGAGGTGTAGTCTGTATCATTATGAGTTATGGAACTAGAGAGGTGTGGTCCCTGTAGTCTGTATCATTATGAGTTATGGAACTAGAGAGGTGTAGTCCCTGTAGTCTGTATCATTGTGAGTTATGGAACTAGAGAGGTGTGGTCCCTGTAGTCTGTATCATTATGAGTTATGGAACTAGAGAGGTGTGGTCCTTGTAGTCTGTATCATTATGAGTTATGGAACTAGAGAGTTGTAGTCCCTGTAGTCTGTATCATTATGAGTTATGGAACTAGAGAGGTGTAGTCCCTGTAGTCTGTATCATTATGAGTTATGGAACTAGAGAGGTGTAGTCCCTGTAGTCTGTATCATTATGAGTTATGGAACTAGAGAGGTGTAGTCCCTGTAGTCAATCACTATGAGTTTTGGAACTAGAGAGGTGTAGTCCCTGTAGTCTGTATCATTATGAGTTATGGAACTAGAGAGGTGTGGTCCCTGTAGTCTGTATCATTATGAGTTATGGAAATAGAGAGGTGTGGTCCCTGTAGACTGTATCATTATGAGTTATGGAACTAGAGAGGTGTAGTCTGTATCATTATGAGTTATGGAACTAGAGAGGTGTAGTCTGTATCATTATGAGTTATGGAACTAGAGAGGTGTATTCTGTATCATTATGAGTTCTAGAACTAGAGAGGTGTAGTCCCTGTAGTCTGTATCATTATGAGTTATGGAAATAGAGAGGTGTAGTCTGTATCATTATGAGTTATGGAACTAGAGAGGTGTAGTCTGTATCATTATGAGTTATGGAACTAGAGAGGTGTAGTCTGTATCATTATGAGTTATAGAACTAGAGAGGTGTAGTCCCTGTAGTCTGTATCATGATGAGTTATGGAACTAGAGAGGTGTGGTCCCTGTAGTCTGTATCATTATGAGTTATGGAACTAGAGAGGTGTAGTCCCTGTAGTCTGTATCATTATGAGTTATGGAACTAGAGAGGTGTAGTCCCTGTAGTCTGTATCATTATGAGTTATGGAACTAGAGAGGTGTAGTCCCTGTAGTCTGTATCATTATGAGTTATGGAACTAGAGAGGTGTAGTCCCTGTAGTCTGTATCATTATGAGTTATGGAACTAGAGAGGTGTAGTCCCTGTAGTCAATCACTATGAGTTTTGGAACTAGAGAGGTGTAGTCCCTGTAGTCTGTATCATTATGAGTTATGGAACTAGAGAGGTGTGGTCCCTGTAGTCTGTATCATTATGAGTTATGGAAATAGAGAGGTGTGGTCCCTGTAGACTGTATCATTATGAGTTATGGAACTAGAGAGGTGTAGTCTGTATCATTATGAGTTATGGAACTAGAGAGGTGTAGTCTGTATCATTATGAGTTATGGAACTAGAGAGGTGTATTCTGTATCATTATGAGTTCTAGAACTAGAGAGGTGTAGTCCCTGTAGTCTGTATCATTATGAGTTATGGAAATAGAGAGGTGTAGTCTGTATCATTATGAGTTATGGAACTAGAGAGGTGTAGTCTGTATCATTATGAGTTATGGAACTAGAGAGGTGTAGTCTGTATCATTATGAGTTATAGAACTAGAGAGGTGTAGTCCCTGTAGTCTGTATCATGATGAGTTATGGAACTAGAGAGGTGTGGTCCCTGTAGTCTGTATCATTATGAGTTATGGAACTAGAGAGGTGTAGTCCCTGTAGTCTGTATCATTATGAGTTATGGAACTAGAGAGGTGTAGTCCCTGTAGTCTGTATCATTATGAGTTATGGAACTAGAGAGGTGTAGTCCCTGTAGTCTGTATCATTATGAGTTATGGAACTAGAGAGGTGTAGTCCCTGTAGTCTGTATCATTATGAGTTATGGAACTAGAGATGTGTGGTCCCTGTAGTCTGTATCATTATGAGTTATGGAACTAGAGATGTGTGGTCCCTGTAGTCTGTATCATTATGAGTTATGGAACTAGAGAGGTGTAGTCCCTGTAGTCTGTATCATTATGAGTTATGGAACTAGAGAGGTGTGGTCCCTGTAGTCTGTATCATTATGAGTTATGGAAATAGAGAGGTGTAGTCCCTGTAGTCTGTATCATTATGAGTTATGGAACTAGAGAGGTGTGGTCCCTGTAGTCTGTATCATTATGAGTTATGGAACTAGAGAGGTGTAGTCCCTGTAGTCTGTATCATTATGAGTTATGGAACTAGAGAGGTGTAGTCCCTGTAGTCTGTATCATTATGAGTTATGGAACTAGAGAGGTGTAGTCTGTATCATTATGAGTTATGGAACTAGAGAGGTGTGGTCCTTGTAGTCTGTATCATTATGAGTTATGGAACTAGAGAGGTGTAGTCCCTGTAGTCTGTATCATTATGAGTTATGGAACTAGAGAGGTGTGGTCCCTGTAGTCTGTATCATTATGAGTTATGGAACTAGAGAGGTGTAGTCTGTATCATTATGAGTTATGGAACTAGAGAGGTGTGGTCCCTTTAGTCTGTATCATTATGAGTTATGGAACTAGAGAGGTGTAGTCTGTATCATTATGAGTTATGGAACTAGAGAGGTGTGGTCCCTGTAGTCTGTATCATTATGAGTTATGGAACTAGAGAGGTGTAGTCCCTGTAGTCTGTATCATTGTGAGTTATGGAACTAGAGAGGTGTGGTCCCTGTAGTCTGTATCATTATGAGTTATGGAACTAGAGAGGTGTGGTCCTTGTAGTCTGTATCATTATGAGTTATGGAACTAGAGAGTTGTAGTCCCTGTAGTCTGTATCATTATGAGTTATGGAACTAGAGAGGTGTAGTCCCTGTAGTCTGTATCATTATGAGTTATGGAACTAGAGAGGTGTAGTCCCTGTAGTCTGTATCATTATGAGTTATGGAACTAGAGAGGTGTAGTCCCTGTAGTCAATCACTATGAGTTTTGGAACTAGAGAGGTGTAGTCCCTGTAGTCTGTATCATTATGAGTTATGGAACTAGAGAGGTGTGGTCCCTGTAGTCTGTATCATTATGAGTTATGGAAATAGAGAGGTGTGGTCCCTGTAGACTGTATCATTATGAGTTATGGAACTAGAGAGGTGTAGTCTGTATCATTATGAGTTATGGAACTAGAGAGGTGTAGTCTGTATCATTATGAGTTATGGAACTAGAGAGGTGTATTCTGTATCATTATGAGTTCTAGAACTAGAGAGGTGTAGTCCCTGTAGTCTGTATCATTATGAGTTATGGAAATAGAGAGGTGTAGTCTGTATCATTATGAGTTATGGAACTAGAGAGGTGTAGTCTGTATCATTATGAGTTATGGAACTAGAGAGGTGTAGTCTGTATCATTATGAGTTATAGAACTAGAGAGGTGTAGTCCCTGTAGTCTGTATCATGATGAGTTATGGAACTAGAGAGGTGTGGTCCCTGTAGTCTGTATCATTATGAGTTATGGAACTAGAGAGGTGTAGTCCCTGTAGTCTGTATCATTATGAGTTATGGAACTAGAGAGGTGTAGTCCCTGTAGTCTGTATCATTATGAGTTATGGAACTAGAGAGGTGTAGTCCCTGTAGTCTGTATCATTATGAGTTATGGAACTAGAGAGGTGTAGTCCCTGTAGTCTGTATCATTATGAGTTATGGAACTAGAGATGTGTGGTCCCTGTAGTCTGTATCATTATGAGTTATGGAACTAGAGATGTGTGGTCCCTGTAGTCTGTATCATTATGAGTTATGGAACTAGAGAGGTGTAGTCCCTGTAGTCTGTATCATTATGAGTTATGGAACTAGAGAGGTGTGGTCCCTGTAGTCTGTATCATTATGAGTTATGGAAATAGAGAGGTGTAGTCCCTGTAGTCTGTATCATTATGAGTTATGGAACTAGAGAGGTGTGGTCCCTGTAGTCTGTATCATTATGAGTTATGGAACTAGAGAGGTGTAGTCCCTGTAGTCTGTATCATTATGAGTTATGGAACTAGAGAGGTGTAGTCCCTGTAGTCTGTATCATTATGAGTTATGGAACTAGAGAGGTGTAGTCTGTATCATTATGAGTTATGGAACTAGAGAGGTGTGGTCCTTGTAGTCTGTATCATTATGAGTTATGGAACTAGAGAGGTGTAGTCCCTGTAGTCTGTATCATTATGAGTTATGGAACTAGAGAGGTGTAGTCCCTGTAGTCTGTATCATTATGAGTTATGGAACTAGAGAGGTGTGGTCCCTGTAGTCTGTATCATTATGAGTTATGGAACTAGAGAGGTGTAGTCTGTATCATTATGAGTTATGGAACTAGAGAGGTGTGGTCCCTGTAGTCTGTATCATTATGAGTTATAGAACTAGAGAGTTGTAGTCCCTGTAGTCTGTATCATTATGAGTTATGGAACTAGAGAGGTGTGGTCCCTGTAGTCTGTATCATTATGAGTTATGGAACTAGAGAGGTGTGGTCTGTATCATTCTGAGTTATGGAACTAGAGAGGTGTAGTCCCTGTAGTCTGTATCATTATGAGTTATGGAACTAGAGAGGTGTAGTCCCTGTAGTCTGTATCATTATGAGTTATGGAACTAGAGAGGTGTGGTCCCTGTAGTCTGTATCATTATGAGTTATGGAACTAGAGAGGTGTAGTCCCTGTAGTCTGTATTATTATGAGTTATGGAACTAGAGAGGTGTGGTCCCTGTAGACTGTATCATTATGAGTTATGGAACTAGAGAGGTGTGGTCCCTGTAGTCTGTATCATTACGAGTTATGGAACTAGAGAGGTGTAGTCCCTGTAGTCTGTATCATTATGAGTTATGGAACTAGAGAGGTGTGGTCCCTGTAGTCTGTATCATTATGAGTTATGGAACTAGAGAGGTGTAGTCCCTGTAGTCTGTATCATTATGAGTTACGGAACTAGAGAGGTGTGGTCCCTGTAGTCTGTATCATTATGAGTTATGGAACTAGAGAGGTGTGGTCCCTGTAGTCTGTATCATTATGAGTTATGGAACTAGAGAGGTGTGGTCCCTGTAGTCTGTATCATTATGAGTTATGGAACTAGAGAGGTGTGGTCTGTATCATTATGAGTTATGGAACTAGAGAGGTGTAGTCCCTGTAGTCTGTATCATTATGAGTTATGGAACTAGAGAGGTGTAGTCCCTGTAGTCTGTATCATTATGAGTTATGGAACTAGAGAGGTGTGGTCCCTGTAGTCTGTATCATTATGAGTTATGGAACTAGAGAGGTGTGGTCCCTGTAGTCTGTATCATTATGAGTTATGGAACTAGAGAGGTGTGGTCCCTGTAGTCTGTATCATTATGAGTTATGGAACTAGAGAGGTGTAGTCTGTATCATTATGAGTTATGGAACTAGAGAGGTGTAGTCCCTGTAGTCTGTATCATTATGAGTTATGGAACTAGAGAGGTGTAGTCTGTATCATTATGAGTTATGGAACTAGAGAGGTGTGGTCCCTGTAGTCTGTATCATTATGAGTTATAGAACTAGAGAGTTGTAGTCCCTGTAGTCTGTATCATTATGAGTTATGGAACTAGAGAGGTGTGGTCCCTGTAGTCTGTATCATTATGAGTTATGGAACTAGAGAGGTGTAGTCCCTGTAGTCTGTATTATTATGAGTTATGGAACTAGAGAGGTGTGGTCCCTGTAGACTGTATCATTATGAGTTATGGAACTAGAGAGGTGTGGTCCCTGTAGTCTGTATCATTACGAGTTATGGAACTAGAGAGGTGTAGTCCCTGTAGTCTGTATCATTATGAGTTATGGAACTAGAGAGGTGTGGTCCCTGTAGTCTGTATCATTATGAGTTATGGAACTAGAGAGGTGTAGTCCCTGTAGTCTGTATCATTATGAGTTACGGAACTAGAGAGGTGTGGTCCCTGTAGTCTGTATCATTATGAGTTATGGAACTAGAGAGGTGTGGTCCCTTTAGTCTGTATCATTATGAGTTATGGAACTAGAGAGGTGTAGTCTGTATCATTATGAGTTATGGAACTAGAGAGGTGTGGTCCCTGTAGTCTGTATCATTATGAGTTATGGAACTAGAGAGGTGTGGTCCTTGTAGTCTGTATCATTATGAGTTATGGAACTAGAGAGTTGTAGTCCCTGTAGTCTGTATCATTATGAGTTATGGAACTAGAGAGGTGTAGTCCCTGTAGTCTGTCTCATTATGAGTTATGGAACTAGAGAGGTGTAGTCCCTGTAGTCTGTATCATTATGAGTTATGGAACTAGAGAGGTGTAGTCCCTGTAGTCAATCACTATGAGTTTTCGAACTAGAGAGGTGTAGTCCCTGTAGTCTGTATCATTATGAGTTATGGAACTAGAGAGGTGTGGTCCCTGTAGTCTGTATCATTATGAGTTATGGAAATAGAGAGGTGTGGTCCCTGTAGACTGTATCATTATGAGTTATGGAACTAGAGAGGTGTAGTCTGTATCATTATGAGTTATGGAACTAGAGAGGTGTAGTCTGTATCATTATGAGTTATGGAACTAGAGAGGTGTATTCTGTATCATTATGAGTTCTAGAACTAGAGAGGTGTAGTCCCTGTAGTCTGTATCATTATGAGTTATGGAAATAGAGAGGTGTAGTCTGTATCATTATGAGTTATGGAACTAGAGAGGTGTAGTCTGTATCATTATGAGTTATGGAACTAGAGAGGTGTAGTCTGTATCATTATGAGTTATAGAACTAGAGAGGTGTAGTCCCTGTAGTCTGTATCATGATGAGTTATGGAACTAGAGAGGTGTGGTCCCTGTAGTCTGTATCATTATGAGTTATGGAACTAGAGAGGTGTAGTCCCTGTAGTCTGTATCATTATGAGTTATGGAACTAGAGAGGTGTAGTCCCTGTAGTCTGTATCATTATGAGTTATGGAACTAGAGAGGTGTAGTCCCTGTAGTCTGTATCATTATGAGTTATGGAACTAGAGAGGTGTAGTCCCTGTAGTCTGTATCATTATGAGTTATGGAACTAGAGAGGTGTGGTCCCTGTAGTCTGTATCATTATGAGTTATGGAACTAGAGATGTGTGGTCCCTGTAGTCTGTATCATTATGAGTTATGGAACTAGAGAGGTGTAGTCCCTGTAGTCTGTATCATTATGAGTTATGGAACTAGAGAGGTGTGGTCCCTGTAGTCTGTATCATTATGAGTTATGGAAATAGAGAGGTGTAGTCCCGGTAGTAGGTATCATTATGAGTTATGGAACTAGAGAGGTGTGGTCCCTGTAGTCTGTATCATTATGAGTTATGGAACTAGAGAGGTGTAGTCCCTGTAGTCTGTATCATTATGAGTTATGGAACTAGAGAGGTGTAGTCCCTGTAGTCTGTATCATTATGAGTTATGGAACTAGAGAGGTGTAGTCTGTATCATTATGAGTTATGGAACTAGAGAGGTGTGGTCCTTGTAGTCTGTATCATTATGAGTTATGGAACTAGAGAGGTGTAGTCCCTGTAGTCTGTATCATTATGAGTTATGGAACTAGAGAGGTGTGGTCCCTGTAGTCTGTATCATTATGAGTTATGGAACTAGAGAGGTGTAGTCTGTATCATTATGAGTTATGGAACTAGAGAGGTGTAGTCCCTGTAGTCTGTATCATTATGAGTTATGGAACTAGAGAGGTGTAGTCTGTATCATTATGAGTTATGGAACTAGAGAGGTGTGGTCCCTGTAGTCTGTATCATTATGAGTTATGGAACTAGAGAGGTGTAGTCCCTGTAGTCTGTATCATTATGAGTTATGGAACTAGAGAGGTGTGGTCCCTGTAGTCTGTATCATTATGAGTTATGGAACTAGAGAGGTGTGGTCTGTATCATTATGAGTTATGGAACTAGAGAGGTGTAGTCCCTGTAGTCTGTATCATTATGAGTTATGGAACTAGAGAGGTGTAGTCCCTGTAGTCTGTATCATTATGAGTTATGGAACTAGAGAGGTGTGGTCCCTGTAGTCTGTATCATTATGAGTTATGGAACTAGAGAGGTGTAGTCTGTATCATTATGAGTTATGGAACTAGAGAGGTGTGGTCCCTGTAGTCTGTATCATTATGAGTTATAGAACTAGAGAGTTGTAGTCCCTGTAGTCTGTATCATTATGAGTTATGGAACTAGAGAGGTGTGGTCCCTGTAGTCTGTATCATTATGAGTTATGGAACTAGAGAGGTGTGGTCTGTATCATTCTGAGTTATGGAACTAGAGAGGTGTAGTCCCTGTAGTCTGTATCATTATGAGTTATGGAACTAGAGAGGTGTAGTCCCTGTAGTCTGTATCATTATGAGTTATGGAACTAGAGAGGTGTGGTCCCTGTAGTCTGTATCATTATGAGTTATGGAACTAGAGAGGTGTAGTCCCTGTAGTCTGTATTATTATGAGTTATGGAACTAGAGAGGTGTGGTCCCTGTAGACTGTATCATTATGAGTTATGGAACTAGAGAGGTGTGGTCCCTGTAGTCTGTATCATTACGAGTTATGGAACTAGAGAGGTGTAGTCCCTGTAGTCTGTATCATTATGAGTTATGGAACTAGAGAGGTGTGGTCCCTGTAGTCTGTATCATTATGAGTTATGGAACTAGAGAGGTGTAGTCCCTGTAGTCTGTATCATTATGAGTTACGGAACTAGAGAGGTGTGGTCCCTGTAGTCTGTATCATTATGAGTTATGGAACTAGAGAGGTGTGGTCCCTGTAGTCTGTATCATTATGAGTTATGGAACTAGAGAGGTGTAGTCCCTGTAGTCTGTATCATTATGAGTTATGGAACTAGAGAGGTGTGGTCCCTGTAGTCTGTATCATTATGAGTTATGGAACTAGAGAGGTGTGGTCTGTATCATTATGAGTTATGGAACTAGAGAGGTGTAGTCCCTGTAGTCTGTATCATTATGAGTTATGGAACTAGAGAGGTGTAGTCCCTGTAGTCTGTATCATTATGAGTTATGGAACTAGAGAGGTGTGGTCCCTGTAGTCTGTATCATTATGAGTTATGGAACTAGAGAGGTGTAGTCTGTATCATTATGAGTTATGGAACTAGAGAGGTGTGGTCCCTGTAGTCTGTATCATTATGAGTTATAGAACTAGAGAGTTGTAGTCCCTGTAGTCTGTATCATTATGAGTTATGGAACTAGAGAGGTGTGGTCCCTGTAGTCTGTATCATTATGAGTTATGGAACTAGAGAGGTGTGGTCTGTATCATTCTGAGTTATGGAACTAGAGAGGTGTAGTCCCTGTAGTCTGTATCATTATGAGTTATGGAACTAGAGAGGTGTAGTCCCTGTAGTCTGTATCATTATGAGTTATGGAACTAGAGAGGTGTGGTCCCTGTAGTCTGTATCATTATGAGTTATGGAACTAGAGAGGTGTAGTCCCTGTAGTCTGTATTATTATGAGTTATGGAACTAGAGAGGTGTGGTCCCTGTAGACTGTATCATTATGAGTTATGGAACTAGAGAGGTGTGGTCCCTGTAGTCTGTATCATTACGAGTTATGGAACTAGAGAGGTGTAGTCCCTGTAGTCTGTATCATTATGAGTTATGGAACTAGAGAGGTGTGGTCCCTGTAGTCTGTATCATTATGAGTTATGGAACTAGAGAGGTGTAGTCCCTGTAGTCTGTATCATTATGAGTTATGGAACTAGAGAGGTGTGGTCCCTGTAGTCTGTATCATTATGAGTTATGGAACTAGAGAGGTGTGGTCCCTTTAGTCTGTATCATTATGAGTTATGGAACTAGAGAGGTGTGGTCCCTTTAGTCTGTATCATTATGAGTTATGGAACTAGAGAGGTGTAGTCTGTATCATTATGAGTTATGGAACTAGAGAGGTGTGGTCCCTGTAGTCTGTATCATTATGAGTTATGGAACTAGAGAGGTGTAGTCCCTGTAGTCTGTATCATTGTGAGTTATGGAACTAGAGAGGTGTGGTCCCTGTAGTCTGTATCATTATGAGTTATGGAACTAGAGAGGTGTGGTCCTTGTAGTCTGTATCATTATGAGTTATGGAACTAGAGAGTTGTAGTCCCTGTAGTCTGTATCATTATGAGTTATGGAACTAGAGAGGTGTAGTCCCTGTAGTCTGTATCATTATGAGTTATGGAACTAGAGAGGTGTAGTCCCTGTAGTCTGTATCATTATGAGTTATGGAACTAGAGAGGTGTAGTCCCTGTAGTCAATCACTATGAGTTTTGGAACTAGAGAGGTGTAGTCCCTGTAGTCTGTATCATTATGAGTTATGGAACTAGAGAGGTGTGGTCCCTGTAGTCTGTATCATTATGAGTTATGGAAATAGAGAGGTGTGGTCCCTGTAGACTGTATCATTATGAGTTATGGAACTAGAGAGGTGTAGTCTGTATCATTATGAGTTATGGAACTAGAGAGGTGTAGTCTGTATCATTATGAGTTATGGAACTAGAGAGGTGTATTCTGTATCATTATGAGTTCTAGAACTAGAGAGGTGTAGTCCCTGTAGTCTGTATCATTATGAGTTATGGAAATAGAGAGGTGTAGTCTGTATCATTATGAGTTATGGAACTAGAGAGGTGTAGTCTGTATCATTATGAGTTATGGAACTAGAGAGGTGTAGTCTGTATCATTATGAGTTATAGAACTAGAGAGGTGTAGTCCCTGTAGTCTGTATCATGATGAGTTATGGAACTAGAGAGGTGTGGTCCCTGTAGTCTGTATCATTATGAGTTATGGAACTAGAGAGGTGTAGTCCCTGTAGTCTGTATCATTATGAGTTATGGAACTAGAGAGGTGTAGTCCCTGTAGTCTGTATCATTATGAGTTATGGAACTAGAGAGGTGTAGTCCCTGTAGTCTGTATCATTATGAGTTATGGAACTAGAGAGGTGTAGTCCCTGTAGTCTGTATCATTATGAGTTATGGAACTAGAGATGTGTGGTCCCTGTAGTCTGTATCATTATGAGTTATGGAACTAGAGATGTGTGGTCCCTGTAGTCTGTATCATTATGAGTTATGGAACTAGAGAGGTGTAGTCCCTGTAGTCTGTATCATTATGAGTTATGGAACTAGAGAGGTGTGGTCCCTGTAGTCTGTATCATTATGAGTTATGGAAATAGAGAGGTGTAGTCCCTGTAGTCTGTATCATTATGAGTTATGGAACTAGAGAGGTGTGGTCCCTGTAGTCTGTATCATTATGAGTTATGGAACTAGAGAGGTGTAGTCCCTGTAGTCTGTATCATTATGAGTTATGGAACTAGAGAGGTGTAGTCCCTGTAGTCTGTATCATTATGAGTTATGGAACTAGAGAGGTGTAGTCTGTATCATTATGAGTTATGGAACTAGAGAGGTGTGGTCCTTGTAGTCTGTATCATTATGAGTTATGGAACTAGAGAGGTGTAGTCCCTGTAGTCTGTATCATTATGAGTTATGGAACTAGAGAGGTGTGGTCCCTGTAGTCTGTATCATTATGAGTTATGGAACTAGAGAGGTGTAGTCTGTATCATTATGAGTTATGGAACTAGAGAGGTGTAGTCCCTGTAGTCTGTATCATTATGAGTTATGGAACTAGAGAGGTGTAGTCTGTATCATTATGAGTTATGGAACTAGAGAGGTGTGGTCCCTGTAGTCTGTATCATTATGAGTTATGGAACTAGAGAGGTGTAGTCCCTGTAGTCTGTATCATTATGAGTTATGGAACTAGAGAGGTGTGGTCCCTGTAGTCTGTATCATTATGAGTTATGGAACTAGAGAGGTGTGGTCTGTATCATTATGAGTTATGGAACTAGAGAGGTGTAGTCCCTGTAGTCTGTATCATTATGAGTTATGGAACTAGAGAGGTGTAGTCCCTGTAGTCTGTATCATTATGAGTTATGGAACTAGAGAGGTGTGGTCCCTGTAGTCTGTATCATTATGAGTTATGGAACTAGAGAGGTGTAGTCTGTATCATTATGAGTTATGGAACTAGAGAGGTGTGGTCCCTGTAGTCTGTATCATTATGAGTTATAGAACTAGAGAGTTGTAGTCCCTGTAGTCTGTATCATTATGAGTTATGGAACTAGAGAGGTGTGGTCCCTGTAGTCTGTATCATTATGAGTTATGGAACTAGAGAGGTGTGGTCTGTATCATTCTGAGTTATGGAACTAGAGAGGTGTAGTCCCTGTAGTCTGTATCATTATGAGTTATGGAACTAGAGAGGTGTAGTCCCTGTAGTCTGTATCATTATGAGTTATGGAACTAGAGAGGTGTGGTCCCTGTAGTCTGTATCATTATGAGTTATGGAACTAGAGAGGTGTAGTCCCTGTAGTCTGTATTATTATGAGTTATGGAACTAGAGAGGTGTGGTCCCTGTAGACTGTATCATTATGAGTTATGGAACTAGAGAGGTGTGGTCCCTGTAGTCTGTATCATTACGAGTTATGGAACTAGAGAGGTGTAGTCCCTGTAGTCTGTATCATTATGAGTTATGGAACTAGAGAGGTGTGGTCCCTGTAGTCTGTATCATTATGAGTTATGGAACTAGAGAGGTGTAGTCCCTGTAGTCTGTATCATTATGAGTTACGGAACTAGAGAGGTGTGGTCCCTGTAGTCTGTATCATTATGAGTTATGGAACTAGAGAGGTGTGGTCCCTGTAGTCTGTATCATTATGAGTTATGGAACTAGAGAGGTGTAGTCCCTGTAGTCTGTATCATTATGAGTTATGGAACTAGAGAGGTGTGGTCCCTGTAGTCTGTATCATTATGAGTTATGGAACTAGAGAGGTGTGGTCTGTATCATTATGAGTTATGGAACTAGAGAGGTGTAGTCCCTGTAGTCTGTATCATTATGAGTTATGGAACTAGAGAGGTGTAGTCCCTGTAGTCTGTATCATTATGAGTTATGGAACTAGAGAGGTGTGGTCCCTGTAGTCTGTATCATTATGAGTTATGGAACTAGAGAGGTGTAGTCTGTATCATTATGAGTTATGGAACTAGAGAGGTGTGGTCCCTGTAGTCTGTATCATTATGAGTTATAGAACTAGAGAGTTGTAGTCCCTGTAGTCTGTATCATTATGAGTTATGGAACTAGAGAGGTGTGGTCCCTGTAGTCTGTATCATTATGAGTTATGGAACTAGAGAGGTGTGGTCTGTATCATTCTGAGTTATGGAACTAGAGAGGTGTAGTCCCTGTAGTCTGTATCATTATGAGTTATGGAACTAGAGAGGTGTAGTCCCTGTAGTCTGTATCATTATGAGTTATGGAACTAGAGAGGTGTGGTCCCTGTAGTCTGTATCATTATGAGTTATGGAACTAGAGAGGTGTAGTCCCTGTAGTCTGTATTATTATGAGTTATGGAACTAGAGAGGTGTGGTCCCTGTAGACTGTATCATTATGAGTTATGGAACTAGAGAGGTGTGGTCCCTGTAGTCTGTATCATTACGAGTTATGGAACTAGAGAGGTGTAGTCCCTGTAGTCTGTATCATTATGAGTTATGGAACTAGAGAGGTGTGGTCCCTGTAGTCTGTATCATTATGAGTTATGGAACTAGAGAGGTGTAGTCCCTGTAGTCTGTATCATTATGAGTTACGGAACTAGAGAGGTGTGGTCCCTGTAGTCTGTATCATTATGAGTTATGGAACTAGAGAGGTGTGGTCCCTTTAGTCTGTATCATTATGAGTTATGGAACTAGAGAGGTGTAGTCTGTATCATTATGAGTTATGGAACTAGAGAGGTGTGGTCCCTGTAGTCTGTATCATTATGAGTTATGGAACTAGAGAGGTGTAGTCCCTGTAGTCTGTATCATTGTGAGTTATGGAACTAGAGAGGTGTGGTCCCTGTAGTCTGTATCATTATGAGTTATGGAACTAGAGAGGTGTGGTCCTTGTAGTCTGTATCATTATGAGTTATGGAACTAGAGAGTTGTAGTCCCTGTAGTCTGTATCATTATGAGTTATGGAACTAGAGAGGTGTAGTCCCTGTAGTCTGTATCATTATGAGTTATGGAACTAGAGAGGTGTAGTCCCTGTAGTCTGTATCATTATGAGTTATGGAACTAGAGAGGTGTAGTCCCTGTAGTCAAACACTATGAGTTTTGGAACTAGAGAGGTGTAGTCTGTATCATTATGAGTTATGGAACTAGAGAGGTGTGGTCCCTGTACTCTGTATCATTATGAGTTATGGAACTAGAGAGGTGTAGTCTGTATCATTATGAGTTATGGAACTAGAGAGGTGTAGTCTGTATCATTATGAGTTATGGAACTAGAGAGGTGTAGTCCCTGTAGTCTGTATCATTGTGAGTTATGGAACTAGAGAGGTGTGGTCCCTGTAGTCTGTATCATTATGAGTTATGGAACTAGAGAGGTGTGGTCCCTGTAGTCTGTATCATTATGAGTTATGGAACTAGAGAGGTGTGGTCTGTATCATTATGAGTTATGGAACTAGAGAGGTGTAGTCCCTGTAGTATGTATCATTATGAGTTATGGAACTAGAGAGGTGTAGTCTGTATCATTATGAGTTATGGAACTAGAGAGGTGTGGTCCCTGTAGACTGTATCATTATGAGTTATGGAACTAGAGAGGTGTAGTCCCTGTAGTCTGTATCATTATGAGTTATGGAACTAGAGAGGTGTGGTCCCTGTAGTCTGTATCATTATGACTTATGGAACTAGAGAGGTGTAGTCCCTGTAGTCTGTATCATTATGAGTTATGGAACTAGAGAGGTGTAGTCCCTGTAGTCTGTATCATTATGAGTTATGGAACTAGAGAGGTGTAGTCCCTGTAGTCTGTATCATTATGAGTTATGGAACTAGAGAGGTGTGGTCCCTGTAGTCTGTATCATTATGAGTTATGGAAATAGAGAGGTGTGGTCCCTGTAGACTGTATCATTATGAGTTATGGAACTAGAGAGGTGTAGTCTGTATCATTATGAGTTATGGAACTAGAGAGGTGTAGTCTGTATCATTATGAGTTATGGAACTAGAGAGGTGTATTCTGTATCATTATGAGTTCTAGAACTAGAGAGGTGTAGTCCCTGTAGTCTGTATCATTATGAGTTATGGAAATAGAGAGGTGTAGTCTGTATCATTATGAGTTATGGAACTAGAGAGGTGTAGTCTGTATCATTATGAGTTATGGAACTAGAGAGGTGTAGTCTGTATCATTATGAGTTATAGAACTAGAGAGGTGTAGTCCCTGTAGTCTGTATCATGATGAGTTATGGAACTAGAGAGGTGTGGTCCCTGTAGTCTGTATCATTATGAGTTATGGAACTAGAGAGGTGTAGTCCCTGTAGTCTGTATCATTTTGAGTTATGGAACTAGAGAGGTGTAGTCCCTGTAGTCTGTATCATTATGAGTTATGGAACTAGAGAGGTGTAGTCCCTGTAGTCTGTATCATTATGAGTTATGGAACTAGAGAGGTGTAGTCCCTGTAGTCTGTATCATTATGAGTTATGGAACTAGAGAGGTGTGGTCCCTGTAGTCTGTATCATTATGAGTTATGGAACTAGAGAGGTGTGGTCCCTGTAGTCTGTATCATTATGAGTTATGGAACTAGAGAGGTGTAGTCCCTGTAGTCTGTATCATTATGAGTTATGGAACTAGAGAGGTGTGGTCCCTGTAGTCTGTATCATTATGAGTTATGGAACTAGAGAGGTGTAGTCCCTGTAGTCTGTATCATTATGAGTTATGGAACTAGAGAGGTGTGGTCCCTGTAGTCTGTATCATTATGAGTTATGGAACTAGAGAGGTGTAGTCCCTGTAGTCTGTATCATTATGAGTTATGGAACTAGAGAGGTGTAGTCCCTGTAGTCTGTATCATTATGAGTTATGGAACTAGAGAGGTGTAGTCTGTATCATTATGAGTTATGGAACTAGAGAGGTGTGGTCCTTGTAGTCTGTATCATTATGAGTTATGGAACTAGAGAGGTGTAGTCCCTGTAGTCTGTATCATTATGAGTTATGGAACTAGAGAGGTGTGGTCCCTGTAGTCTGTATCATTATGAGTTATGGAACTAGAGAGGTGTGGTCCCTGTAGTCTGTATCATTATGAGTTATGGAACTAGAGAGGTGTGGTCCCTGTAGTCTGTATCATTATGAGTTATGGAACTAGAGAGGTGTAGTCTGTATCATTATGAGTTATGGAACTAGAGAGGTGTAGTCCCTGTAGTCTGTATCATTATGAGTTATGGAACTAGAGAGGTGTAGTCTGTATCATTATGAGTTATGGAACTAGAGAGGTGTGGTCCCTGTAGTCTGTATCATTATGAGTTATGGAACTAGAGAGGTGTAGTCCCTGTAGTCTGTATCATTATGAGTTATGGAACTAGAGAGGTGTGGTCCCTGTAGTCTGTATCATTATGAGTTATGGAACTAGAGAGGTGTGGTCTGTATCATTATGAGTTATGGAACTAGAGAGGTGTAGTCCCTGTAGTCTGTATCATTATGAGTTATGGAACTAGAGAGGTGTAGTCCCTGTAGTCTGTATCATTATGAGTTATGGAACTAGAGAGGTGTAGTCCCTGTAGTCTGTATCATTATGAGTTATGGAACTAGAGAGGTGTGGTCCCTGTAGTCTGTATCATTATGAGTTATGGAACTAGAGAGGTGTGGTCCCTGTAGTCTGTATCATTATGAGTTATGGAACTAGAGAGGTGTGGTCCCTGTAGTCTGTATCATTATGAGTTATGGAACTAGAGAGGTGTAGTCTGTATCATTATGAGTTATGGAACTAGAGAGGTGTAGTCCCTGTAGTCTGTATCATTATGAGTTATGGAACTAGAGAGGTGTAGTCTGTATCATTATGAGTTATGGAACTAGAGAGGTGTGGTCCCTGTAGTCTGTATCATTATGAGTTATGGAACTAGAGAGTTGTAGTCCCTGTAGTCTGTATCATTATGAGTTATGGAACTAGAGAGGTGTGGTCCCTGTAGTCTGTATCATTATGAGTTATGGAACTAGAGAGGTGTGGTCTGTATCATTCTGAGTTATGGAACTAGAGAGGTGTAGTCCCTGTAGTCTGTATCATTATGAGTTATGGAACTAGAGAGGTGTAGTCCCTGTAGTCTGTATCATTATGAGTTATGGAACTAGAGAGGTGTGGTCCCTGTAGTCTGTATCATTATGAGTTATGGAACTAGAGAGGTGTAGTCCCTGTAGTCTGTATTATTATGAGTTATGGAACTAGAGAGGTGTGGTCCCTGTAGACTGTATCATGATGAGTTATGGAACTAGAGAGGTGTGGTCCCTGTAGTCTGTATCATTATGAGTTATGGAACTAGAGAGGTGTGGTCCCTGTAGTCTGTATCATTATGAGTTATGGAACTAGAGAGGTGTAGTCTGTATCATTATGAGTTATGGAACTAGAGAGGTGTAGTCCCTGTAGTCTGTATCATTATGAGTTATGGAACTAGAGAGGTGTAGTCCCTGTAGTCTGTATCATTATGAGTTATGGAACTAGAGAGGTGTAGTCCCTGTAGTCTGTATCATTATGAGTTATGGAACTAGAGAGGTGTAGTCCCTGTAGTCTGTATCATTATGAGTTATGGAACTAGAGAGGTGTGGTCCCTGTAGTCTGTATCATCATGAGTTATGGAACTAGAGAGGTGTGGTCCCTGTAGTCTGTATCATTATGAGTTATAGAACTAGAGAGGTGTGGTCCCTGTAGTCTGTATCATTATGAGTTATGGAACTAGAGAGGTGTGGTCCCTGTAGTCTGTATCATTATGAGTTATGGAACTAGAGAGGTGTAGTCTGTATCATTATGAGTTATGGAACTAGAGAGGTGTGGTCCCTGTAGTCTGTATCATTATGAGTTATGGAACTAGAGAGGTGTAGTCCCTGTAGTCTGTATCATTATGAGTTATGGAACTAGAGAGGTGTGGTCCCTGTAGTCTGTATCATCATGAGTTATGGAACTAGAGAGGTGTAGTCCCTGTAGTCTGTATCATCATGAGTTATGGAACTAGAGAGGTGTAGTCCCTGTAATCTGTATCATTATGTGTTATGGAACTAGAGAGGTGTAGTCCCTGTAGTCTGTATCATTATGAGTTATGGAACTAGAGAGGTGTAGTCCCTGTAGTCTGTATCATTATGAGTTATGGAACTAGAGAGGTGTGGTCCCTGTAGTCTGTATCATTATGAGTTATGGAACTAGAGAGGTGTGGTCCCTGTAGTCTGTATCATTATGAGTTATGGAACTAGAGAGGTGTGGTCCCTGTAGTCTGTATCATTATGAGTTATGGAACTAGAGAGGTGTGGTCCCTGTAGTCTTTATCATTATGAGTTATGGAACTAGAGAGGTGTAGTCCCTGTAGTCTGTATCATTATGAGTTATGGAACTAGAGAGGTGTAGTCCCTGTAGTCTGTATCATTATGAGTTATGGAACTAGAGAGGTGTAGTCCCTGTAGTCTGTATCATTATGAGTTATGGAACTAGAGAGGTGTGGTCCCTGTAGTCTGTATCATTATGAGTTATGGAACTAGAGAGGTGTAGTCCCTGTAGTCTGTATCATTATGAGTTATGGAACTAGAGAGGTGTGGTCCCTGTAGTCTGTATCATTATGAGTTATGGAACTAGAGAGGTGTAGTCCCTGTAGTCTGTATCATTATGAGTTATGGAACTAGAGAGGTGTGGTCCCTGTAGTCTGTATCATTATGAGTTATGGAACTAGAGAGTTGTAGTCCCTGTAGTCTGTATCATTATGAGTTATGGAACTAGAGAGGTGTGGTCCCTGTAGTCTGTATCATTATGAGTTATGGAACTAGAGAGGTGTAGTCCCTGTAGTGTGTATCATTATGAGTTATGGAACTAGAGAGGTGTAGTCCCTGTAGTCTGTATCATTATGAGTTATGGAACTAGAGAGGTGTAGTCCCTGTAGTCTGTATCATTATGAGTTATGGAACTAGAGAGGTGTAGTCCCTGTAGTCTGTATCATTATGAGTTATGGAACTAGAGAGTTGTGGTCCCTGTAGTCTGTATCATTATGAGTTATAGAACTAGAGAGGTGTAGTCTGTATCATTATGAGTTATGGAACTAGAGAGGTGTGGTCCCTGTAGTCTGTATCATTATGAGTTATGGAACTAGAGAGGTGTAGTCCCTGTAGTCTGTATCATTATGAGTTATGGAACTAGAGAGGTGTGGTCCCTGTAGTCTGTATCATTATGAGTTATGGAACTAGAGAGGTGTAGTCCCTGTAGTCTGTATCATTATGAGTTATAGAACTAGAGAGGTGTGGTCCCTGTAGTCTGTATCATTATGAGTTATGGAACTAGAGAGGTGTGGTCCCTGTAGTCTGTATCATTATGAGTTATGGAACTAGAGAGGTGTAGTCCCTGTAGTCTGTATCATTATGAGTTATGGAACTAGAGAGGTGTAGTCCCTGTAGTCTGTATCATTATGAGTTATGGAACTAGAGAGGTGTGGTCCCTGTAGTCTGTATCATTATGAGTTATGGAACTAGAGAGGTGTAGTCCCTGTAGTCTGTATCATTATGAGTTATGGAACTAGAGAGGTGTAGTCCCTGTAGTCTGTATCATTATGAGTTATGGAACTAGAGAGGTGTAGTCCCTGTAGTCAATCATTATGAGTTATGGAACTAGAGAGGTGTAGTCTGTATCATTATGAGTTATGGAACTAGAGAGGTGTGGTCCCTGTACTCTGTATCATTATGAGTTATGGAACTAGAGAGGTGTAGTCTGTATCATTATGAGTTATGGAACTAGAGAGGTGTAGTCTGTATCATTATGAGTTATAGAACTAGAGAGGTGTAGTCCCTGTAGTCTGAATCATTATGAGTTATGGAACTAGAGAGGTGTAGTCTGTATCATTATGAGTTATAGAACTAGAGAGGTGTAGTCCCTGTAGTCTGTATCATTATGAGTTATGGAACTAGAGAGGTGTAGTCCCTGTAGTCTGTATCATTATGAGTTATGGAACTAGAGAGGTGTGGTCCCTGTACTCTGTATCATTATGAGTTATGGAACTAGAGAGGTGTAGTCTGTATCATTATGAGTTATGGAACTAGAGAGGTGTAGTCTGTATCATTATGAGTTATGGAACTAGAGAGGTGTGGTCCCTGTAGTCTGTATCATTATGAGTTATGGAACTAGAGAGGTGTAGTCCCTGTAGTCTGTATCATTATGAGTTATGGAACTAGAGAGGTGTGGTCCCTGTACTCTGTATCATTATGAGTTATGGAACTAGAGAGGTGTAGTCTGTATCATTATGAGTTATGGAACTAGAGAGGTGTAGTCTGTATCATTATGAGTTATGGAACTAGAGAGGTGTATTCTGTATCATTATGAGTTCTAGAACTAGAGAGATGTAGTCCCTGTAGTCTGTATCATTATGAGTTATGGAAATAGAGAGGTGTAGTCTGTATCGTTATGAGTTATGGAACTAGAGAGGTGTAGTCTGTATCATTATGAGTTATGGAACTAGAGAGGTGTAGTCTGTATCATTATGAGTTATAGAACTAGAGAGGTGTAGTCCCTGTAGTCTGTATCATTATGAGTTATGGAACTAGAGAGGTGTAGTCCCTGTAGTCTGTATCATTATGAGTTATGGAACTAGAGAGGTGTGGTCCCTGTAGTCTGTATCATTATGAGTTATGGAACTAGAGAGGTGTAGTCCCTGTAGTCTGTATCATTATGAGTTATGGAACTAGAGAGGTGTGGTCCCTGTAGTCTGTATCATCATGAGTTATGGAACTAGAGAGGTGTGGTCCCTGTAGTCTGTATCATTATGAGTTATGGAACTAGAGAGGTGTGGTCCTTGTAGTCTGTATCATTATGAGTTATGGAACTAGAGAGGTGTAGTCCCTGTAGTCTGTATCATTATGAGTTATGGAACTAGAGAGGTGTGGTCCCTGAAGTCTGTATCATTATGAGTTATGGAACTAGAGAGGTGTGGTCCTTGTAGTCTGTATCATTATGAGTTATGGAACTAGAGAGGTGTAGTCCCTGTAGTCTGTATCATTATGAGTTATGGAACTAGAGAGGTGTAGTCCCTGTAGTCTGTATCATTATGAGTTATGGAACTAGAGAGGTGTGGTCCCTGTAGTCTGTATCATTATGAGTTATGGAACTAGAGAGGTGTGGTCCCTGTAGTCTGTATCATTATGAGTTATGGAACTAGAGAGGTGTAGTCTGTATCATTATGAGTTATGCAACTAGAGAGGTGTGGTCCCTGTAGTCTGTATCATTATGAGTTATGGAACTAGAGAGGTGTAGTCTGTATCATTATGAGTTATGGAACTAGAGAGGTGTAGTCCCTGTAGTCTGTATCATTATGAGTTATGGAACTAGAGAGGTGTAGTCTCTATCATTATGAGTTATGGAACTAGAGAGGTGTGGTCCCTGTAGTCTGTATCATTATGAGTTATGGAACTAGAGAGGTGTAGTCTGTATCATTATGAGTTATGGAACTAGAGAGGTGTGGTCCCTGTAGTCTGTATCATTATGAGTTATGGAACTAGAGAGGTGTGGTCCCTTTAGTCTGTATCATTATGAGTTATGGAACTAGAGAGGTGTAGTCTGTATCATTATGAGTTATGGAACTAGAGAGGTGTGGTCCCTGTAGTCTGTATCATTATGAGTTATGGAACTAGAGAGGTGTAGTCTGTATCATTATGAGTTATGGAACTAGAGAGGTGTAGTCCCTGTAGTCTGTATCATTATGAGTTATGGAACTAGAGAGGTGTAGTCCCTGTAGTCTGTATCATTATGAGTTATGGAACTAGAGAGGTGTGGTCCCTGTAGTCTGTATCATTATGAGTTATGGAACTAGAGAGGTGTGGTCCCTGTACTCTGTATCATTATGAGTTATGAAACTAGAGAGGTGTAGTCTGTATCATTATGAGTTATGGAACTAGAGAGGTGTGGTCCCTGTAGACTGTATCATTATGAGTTATGGAACTAGAGAGGTGTAGTCCCTGTAGTCTGTATCATTATGAGTTATGGAACTAGAGAGGTGTGGTCCCTGTAGTCTGTATCATTATGAGTTATGGAACTAGAGAGGTGTAGTCCCTGTAGTCTGTATCATTATGAGTTATGGAACTAGAGAGGTGTGGTCCCTGTAGTCTGTATCATTATGAGTTATGGAACTAGAGAGGTGTGGTCCCTGTACTCTGTATCATTATGAGTTATGAAACTAGAGAGGTGTAGTCTGTATCATTATGAGTTATGGAACTAGAGAGGTGTGGTCCCTGTAGACTGTATCATTATGAGTTATGGAACTAGAGAGGTGTAGTCCCTGTAGTCTGTATCATTATGAGTTATGGAACTAGAGAGTTGTGGTCCCTGTAGTCTGTATCATTATGAGTTATAGAACTAGAGAGGTGTAGTCTGTATCATTATGAGTTATGGAACTAGAGAGGTGTGGTCCCTGTAGTCTGTATCATTATGAGTTATGGAACTAGAGAGGTGTAGTCCCTGTAGTCTGTATCATTATGAGTTATGGAACTAGAGAGGTGTGGTCCCTGTAGTCTGTATCATTATGAGTTATGGAACTAGAGAGGTGTAGTCCCTGTAGTCTGTATCATTATGAGTTACAGAACTAGAGAGGTGTGGTCCCTGTAGTCTGTATCATTATGAGTTATGGAACTAGAGAGGTGTGGTCCCTGTAGTCTGTATCATTATGAGTTATGGAACTAGAGAGGTGTAGTCCCTGTAGTCTGTATCATTATGAGTTATGGAACTAGAGAGGTGTAGTCCCTGTAGTCTGTATCATTATGAGTTATGGAACTAGAGAGGTGTGGTCCCTGTAGTCTGTATCATTATGAGTTATGGAACTAGAGAGGTGTAGTCCCTGTAGTCTGTATCATTATGAGTTATGGAACTAGAGAGGTGTAGTCCCTGTAGTCTGTATCATTATGAGTTATGGAACTAGAGAGGTGTAGTCTGTATCATTATGAGTTATGGAACTAGAGAGGTGTGGTCCCTGTAGTCTGTATCATTATGAGTTATGGAACTAGAGAGGTGTAGTCCCTGTAGTCTGTATCATTATGAGTTATGGAACTAGAGAGGTGTAGTCCCTGTAGTCAATCATTATGAGTTATGGAACTAGAGAGGTGTAGTCTGTATCATTATGAGTTATGGAACTAGAGAGGTGTGGTCCCTGTACTCTGTATCATTATGAGTTATGGAACTAGAGAGGTGTAGTCTGTATCATTATGAGTTATGGAACTAGAGAGGTGTAGTCTGTATCATTATGAGTTATGGAACTAGAGAGGTGTGGTCCCTGTAGTCTGTATCATTATGAGTTATGGAACTAGAGAGGTGTGGTCCCTGTAGACTGTATCATTATGAGTTATGGAACTAGAGAGGTGTAGTCCCTGTAGTCTGTATCATTATGAGTTATGGAACTAGAGAGGTGTGGTCCCTGTAGTCTGTATCATTATGAGTTATGGAACTAGAGAGGTGTAGTCCCTGTAGTCTGTATCATTATGAGTTATGGAACTAGAGAGGTGTGGTCCCTGTACTCTGTATCATTATGAGTTATGGAACTAGAGAGGTGTAGTCTGTATCATTATGAGTTATGGAACTAGAGAGGTGTAGTCTGTATCATTATGAGTTATGGAACTAGAGAGGTGTATTCTGTATCATTATGAGTTCTAGAACTAGAGAGGTGTAGTCCCTGTAGTCTGTATCATTATGAGTTATGGAAATAGAGAGGTGTAGTCTGTATCATTATGAGTTATGGAACTAGAGAGGTGTAGTCTGTATCATTATGAGTTATGGAACTAGAGAGGTGTAGTCTGTATCATTATGAGTTATAGAACTAGAGAGGTGTAGTCCCTGTAGTCTGTATCATTATGAGTTATGGAACTAGAGAGGTGTAGTCCCTGTAGTCTGTATCATTATGAGTTATGGAACTAGAGAGGTGTGGTCCCTGTAGTCTGTATCATTATGAGTTATGGAACTAGAGAGGTGTAGTCCCTGTAGTCTGTATCATTATGAGTTATGGAACTAGAGAGGTGTGGTCCCTGTAGTCTGTATCATCATGAGTTATGGAACTAGAGAGGTGTGGTCCCTGTAGTCTGTATCATTATGAGTTATGGAACTAGAGAGGTGTGGTCCCTGTAGTCTGTATCATTATGAGTTATGGAACTAGAGAGGTGTGGTCCTTGTAGTCTGTATCATTATGAGTTATGGAACTAGAGAGGTGTAGTCTGTATCATTATGAGTTATGCAACTAGAGAGGTGTGGTCCCTGTAGTCTGTATCATTATGAGTTATGGAACTAGAGAGGTGTAGTCTGTATCATTATGAGTTATGGAACTAGAGAGGTGGAGTCCCTGTAGTCTGTATCATTATGAGTTATGGAACTAGAGAGGTGTGGTCCCTGTAGACTGTATCATTATGAGTTATGGAACTAGAGAGGTGTAGTCCCTGTAGTCTGTATCATTATGAGTTATGGAACTAGAGAGGTGTGGTCCCTGTAGTCTGTATCATTATGAGTTATGGAACTAGAGAGGTGTAGTCCCTGTAGTCTGTATCATTATGAGTTATGGAACTAGAGAGGTGTGGTCCCTGTAGTCTGTATCATTATGAGTTATGGAACTAGAGAGGTGTGGTCCCTGTACTCTGTATCATTATGAGTTATGAAACTAGAGAGGTGTAGTCTGTATCATTATGAGTTATGGAACTAGAGAGGTGTGGTCCCTGTAGACTGTATCATTATGAGTTATGGAACTAGAGAGGTGTAGTCCCTGTAGTCTGTATCATTATGAGTTATGGAACTAGAGAGTTGTGGTCCCTGTAGTCTGTATCATTATGAGTTATAGAACTAGAGAGGTGTAGTCTGTATCATTATGAGTTATGGAACTAGAGAGGTGTGGTCCCTGTAGTCTGTATCATTATGAGTTATGGAACTAGAGAGGTGTAGTCCCTGTAGTCTGTATCATTATGAGTTATGGAACTAGAGAGGTGTGGTCCCTGTAGTCTGTATCATTATGAGTTATGGAACTAGAGAGGTGTAGTCCCTGTAGTCTGTATCATTATGAGTTATGGAACTAGAGAGGTGTAGTCCCTGTAGTCTGTATCATTATGAGTTATGGAACTAGAGAGGTGTGGTCCCTGTAGTCTGTATCATTATGAGTTATGGAACTAGAGAGGTGTAGTCCCTGTAGTCTGTATCATTATGAGTTATGGAACTAGAGAGGTGTGGTCCCTGTAGTCTGTATCATCATGAGTTATGGAACTAGAGAGGTGTGGTCCCTGTAGTCTGTATCATTATGAGTTATGGAACTAGAGAGGTGTGGTCCTTGTAGTCTGTATCATTATGAGTTATGGAACTAGAGAGGTGTAGTCCCTGTAGTCTGTATCATTATGAGTTATGGAACTAGAGAGGTGTGGTCCCTGAAGTCTGTATCATTATGAGTTATGGAACTAGAGAGGTGTGGTCCTTGTAGTCTGTATCATTATGAGTTATGGAACTAGAGAGGTGTAGTCCCTGTAGTCTGTATCATTATGAGTTATGGAACTAGAGAGGTGTAGTCCCTGTAGTCTGTATCATTATGAGTTATGGAACTAGAGAGGTGTGGTCCCTGTAGTCTGTATCATTATGAGTTATGGAACTAGAGAGGTGTGGTCCCTGTAGTCTGTATCATTATGAGTTATGGAACTAGAGAGGTGTAGTCTGTATCATTATGAGTTATGCAACTAGAGAGGTGTGGTCCCTGTAGTCTGTATCATTATGAGTTATGGAACTAGAGAGGTGTAGTCTGTATCATTATGAGTTATGGAACTAGAGAGGTGTAGTCCCTGTAGTCTGTATCATTATGAGTTATGGAACTAGAGAGGTGTAGTCTCTATCATTATGAGTTATGGAACTAGAGAGGTGTGGTCCCTGTAGTCTGTATCATTATGAGTTATGGAACTAGAGAGGTGTAGTCTGTATCATTATGAGTTATGGAACTAGAGAGGTGTGGTCCCTGTAGTCTGTATCATTATGAGTTATGGAACTAGAGAGGTGTGGTCCCTTTAGTCTGTATCATTATGAGTTATGGAACTAGAGAGGTGTAGTCTGTATCATTATGAGTTATGGAACTAGAGAGGTGTGGTCCCTGTAGTCTGTATCATTATGAGTTATGGAACTAGAGAGGTGTAGTCTGTATCATTATGAGTTATGGAACTAGAGAGGTGTAGTCCCTGTAGTCTGTATCATTATGAGTTATGGAACTAGAGAGGTGTAGTCCCTGTAGTCTGTATCATTATGAGTTATGGAACTAGAGAGGTGTGGTCCCTGTAGTCTGTATCATTATGAGTTATGGAACTAGAGAGGTGTGGTCCCTGTACTCTGTATCATTATGAGTTATGAAACTAGAGAGGTGTAGTCTGTATCATTATGAGTTATGGAACTAGAGAGGTGTGGTCCCTGTAGACTGTATCATTATGAGTTATGGAACTAGAGAGGTGTAGTCCCTGTAGTCTGTATCATTATGAGTTATGGAACTAGAGAGGTGTGGTCCCTGTAGTCTGTATCATTATGAGTTATGGAACTAGAGAGGTGTAGTCCCTGTAGTCTGTATCATTATGAGTTATGGAACTAGAGAGGTGTGGTCCCTGTAGTCTGTATCATTATGAGTTATGGAACTAGAGAGGTGTGGTCCCTGTACTCTGTATCATTATGAGTTATGAAACTAGAGAGGTGTAGTCTGTATCATTATGAGTTATGGAACTAGAGAGGTGTGGTCCCTGTAGACTGTATCATTATGAGTTATGGAACTAGAGAGGTGTAGTCCCTGTAGTCTGTATCATTATGAGTTATGGAACTAGAGAGTTGTGGTCCCTGTAGTCTGTATCATTATGAGTTATAGAACTAGAGAGGTGTAGTCTGTATCATTATGAGTTATGGAACTAGAGAGGTGTGGTCCCTGTAGTCTGTATCATTATGAGTTATGGAACTAGAGAGGTGTAGTCCCTGTAGTCTGTATCATTATGAGTTATGGAACTAGAGAGGTGTGGTCCCTGTAGTCTGTATCATTATGAGTTATGGAACTAGAGAGGTGTAGTCCCTGTAGTCTGTATCATTATGAGTTACAGAACTAGAGAGGTGTGGTCCCTGTAGTCTGTATCATTATGAGTTATGGAACTAGAGAGGTGTGGTCCCTGTAGTCTGTATCATTATGAGTTATGGAACTAGAGAGGTGTAGTCCCTGTAGTCTGTATCATTATGAGTTATGGAACTAGAGAGGTGTAGTCCCTGTAGTCTGTATCATTATGAGTTATGGAACTAGAGAGGTGTGGTCCCTGTAGTCTGTATCATTATGAGTTATGGAACTAGAGAGGTGTAGTCCCTGTAGTCTGTATCATTATGAGTTATGGAACTAGAGAGGTGTAGTCCCTGTAGTCTGTATCATTATGAGTTATGGAACTAGAGAGGTGTAGTCTGTATCATTATGAGTTATGGAACTAGAGAGGTGTGGTCCCTGTAGTCTGTATCATTATGAGTTATGGAACTAGAGAGGTGTAGTCCCTGTAGTCTGTATCATTATGAGTTATGGAACTAGAGAGGTGTAGTCCCTGTAGTCAATCATTATGAGTTATGGAACTAGAGAGGTGTAGTCTGTATCATTATGAGTTATGGAACTAGAGAGGTGTGGTCCCTGTACTCTGTATCATTATGAGTTATGGAACTAGAGAGGTGTAGTCTGTATCATTATGAGTTATGGAACTAGAGAGGTGTAGTCTGTATCATTATGAGTTATGGAACTAGAGAGGTGTGGTCCCTGTAGTCTGTATCATTATGAGTTATGGAACTAGAGAGGTGTGGTCCCTGTAGACTGTATCATTATGAGTTATGGAACTAGAGAGGTGTAGTCCCTGTAGTCTGTATCATTATGAGTTATGGAACTAGAGAGGTGTGGTCCCTGTAGTCTGTATCATTATGAGTTATGGAACTAGAGAGGTGTGGTCCCTGTAGTCTGTATCATCATGAGTTATGGAACTAGAGAGGTGTAGTCCCTGTAGTCTGAATCATTATGAGTTATGGAACTAGAGAGGTGTAGTCTGTATCATTATGAGTTATAGAACTAGAGAGGTGTAGTCCCTGTAGTCTGTATCATTATGAGTTATGGAACTAGAGAGGTGTAGTCCCTGTAGTCTGTATCATTATGAGTTATGGAACTAGAGAGGTGTGGTCCCTGTACTCTGTATCATTATGAGTTATGGAACTAGAGAGGTGTAGTCTGTATCATTATGAGTTATGGAACTAGAGAGGTGTAGTCTGTATCATTATGAGTTATGGAACTAGAGAGGTGTGGTCCCTGTAGTCTGTATCATTATGAGTTATGGAACTAGAGAGGTGTAGTCCCTGTAGTCTGTATCATTATGAGTTATGGAACTAGAGAGGTGTGGTCCCTGTACTCTGTATCATTATGAGTTATGGAACTAGAGAGGTGTAGTCTGTATCATTATGAGTTATGGAACTAGAGAGGTGTAGTCTGTATCATTATGAGTTATGGAACTAGAGAGGTGTATTCTGTATCATTATGAGTTCTAGAACTAGAGAGGTGTAGTCCCTGTAGTCTGTATCATTATGAGTTATGGAAATAGAGAGGTGTAGTCTGTATCATTATGAGTTATGGAACTAGAGAGGTGTAGTCTGTATCATTATGAGTTATGGAACTAGAGAGGTGTAGTCTGTATCATTATGAGTTATAGAACTAGAGAGGTGTAGTCCCTGTAGTCTGTATCATTATGAGTTATGGAACTAGAGAGGTGTAGTCCCTGTAGTCTGTATCATTATGAGTTATGGAACTAGAGAGGTGTGGTCCCTGTAGTCTGTATCATTATGAGTTATGGAACTAGAGAGGTGTAGTCCCTGTAGTCTGTATCATTATGAGTTATGGAACTAGAGAGGTGTGGTCCCTGTAGTCTGTATCATCATGAGTTATGGAACTAGAGAGGTGTGGTCCCTGTAGTCTGTATCATTATGAGTTATGGAACTAGAGAGGTGTGGTCCCTGTAGTCTGTATCATTATGAGTTATGGAACTAGAGAGGTGTGGTCCTTGTAGTCTGTATCATTATGAGTTATGGAACTAGAGAGGTGTAGTCTGTATCATTATGAGTTATGCAACTAGAGAGGTGTGGTCCCTGTAGTCTGTATCATTATGAGTTATGGAACTAGAGAGGTGTAGTCTGTATCATTATGAGTTATGGAACTAGAGAGGTGGAGTCCCTGTAGTCTGTATCATTATGAGTTATGGAACTAGAGAGGTGTGGTCCCTGTAGACTGTATCATTATGAGTTATGGAACTAGAGAGGTGTAGTCCCTGTAGTCTGTATCATTATGAGTTATGGAACTAGAGAGGTGTGGTCCCTGTAGTCTGTATCATTATGAGTTATGGAACTAGAGAGGTGTAGTCCCTGTAGTCTGTATCATTATGAGTTATGGAACTAGAGAGGTGTGGTCCCTGTAGTCTGTATCATTATGAGTTATGGAACTAGAGAGGTGTGGTCCCTGTACTCTGTATCATTATGAGTTATGAAACTAGAGAGGTGTAGTCTGTATCATTATGAGTTATGGAACTAGAGAGGTGTGGTCCCTGTAGACTGTATCATTATGAGTTATGGAACTAGAGAGGTGTAGTCCCTGTAGTCTGTATCATTATGAGTTATGGAACTAGAGAGTTGTGGTCCCTGTAGTCTGTATCATTATGTGTTATAGAACTAGAGAGGTGTAGTCTGTATCATTATGAGTTATGGAACTAGAGAGGTGTGGTCCCTGTAGTCTGTATCATTATGAGTTATGGAACTAGAGAGGTGTAGTCCCTGTAGTCTGTATCATTATGAGTTATGGAACTAGAGAGGTGTGGTCCCTGTAGTCTGTATCATTATGAGTTATGGAACTAGAGAGGTGTAGTCCCTGTAGTCTGTATCATTATGAGTTACAGAACTAGAGAGGTGTGGTCCCTGTAGTCTGTATCATTATGAGTTATGGAACTAGAGAGGTGTGGTCCCTGTAGTCTGTATCATTATGAGTTATGGAACTAGAGAGGTGTAGTCCCTGTAGTCTGTATCATTATGAGTTATGGAACTAGAGAGGTGTAGTCCCTGTAGTCTGTATCATTATGAGTTATGGAACTAGAGAGGTGTGGTCCCTGTAGTCTGTATCATTATGAGTTATGGAACTAGAGAGGTGTAGTCCCTGTAGTCTGTATCATTATGAGTTATGGAACTAGAGAGGTGTAGTCCCTGTAGTCTGTATCATTATGAGTTATGGAACTAGAGAGGTGTAGTCTGTATCATTATGAGTTATGGAACTAGAGAGGTGTGGTCCCTGTAGTCTGTATCATTATGAGTTATGGAACTAGAGAGGTGTAGTCCCTGTAGTCTGTATCATTATGAGTTATGGAACTAGAGAGGTGTAGTCCCTGTAGTCAATCATTATGAGTTATGGAACTAGAGAGGTGTAGTCTGTATCATTATGAGTTATGGAACTAGAGAGGTGTGGTCCCTGTACTCTGTATCATTATGAGTTATGGAACTAGAGAGGTGTAGTCTGTATCATTATGAGTTATGGAACTAGAGAGGTGTAGTCTGTATCATTATGAGTTATGGAACTAGAGAGGTGTGGTCCCTGTAGTCTGTATCATTATGAGTTATGGAACTAGAGAGGTGTGGTCCCTGTAGACTGTATCATTATGAGTTATGGAACTAGAGAGGTGTAGTCTGTATCATTATGAGTTATGGAACTAGAGAGGTGTGGTCCCTGTAGTCTGTATCATTATGAGTTATGGAACTAGAGAGGTGTGGTCCCTGTAGACTGTATCATTATGAGTTATGGAACTAGAGAGGTGTAGTCCCTGTAGTCTGTATCATTATGAGTTATGGAACTAGAGAGGTGTGGTCCCTGTAGTCTGTATCATTATGAGTTATGGAACTAGAGAGGTGTGGTCCCTGTAGTCTGTATCATCATGAGTTATGGAACTAGAGAGGTGTAGTCCCTGTAGTCTGAATCATTATGAGTTATGGAACTAGAGAGGTGTAGTCTGTATCATTATGAGTTATAGAACTAGAGAGGTGTAGTCCCTGTAGTCTGTATCATTATGAGTTATGGAACTAGAGAGGTGTAGTCCCTGTAGTCTGTATCATTATGAGTTATGGAACTAGAGAGGTGTAGTCTGTATCATTATGAGTTATGGAACTAGAGAGGTGTAGTCTGTACCATTATGAGTTATGGAACTAGAGAGGTGTGGTCCCTGTAGTCTGTATCATTATGAGTTATGGAACTAGAGAGGTGTAGTCCCTGTAGTCTGTATCATTATGAGTTATGGAACTAGAGAGGTGTGGTCCCTGTACTCTGTATCATTATGAGTTATGGAACTAGAGAGGTGTAGTCTGTATCATTATGAGTTATGGAACTAGAGAGGTGTAGTCTGTATCATTATGAGTTATGGAACTAGAGAGGTGTATTCTGTATCATTATGAGTTATGGAACTAGAGAGGTGTAGTCCCTGTAGTCTGTATCATTATGAGTTATGGAAATAGAGAGGTGTAGTCTGTATCATTATGAGTTATGGAACTAGAGAGGTGTAGTCTGTATCATTATGAGTTATGGAACTAGAGAGGTGTAGTCTGTATCATTATGAGTTATAGAACTAGAGAGGTGTAGTCCCTGTAGTCTGTATCATTATGAGTTATGGAACTAGAGAGGTGTAGTCCCTGTAGTCTGTATCATTATGAGTTATGGAACTAGAGAGGTGTGGTCCCTTTAGTCTGTATCATTATGAGTTATGGAACTAGAGAGGTGTAGTCCCTGTAGTCTGTATCATTATGAGTTATGGAACTAGAGAGGTGTGGTCCCTGTAGTCTGTATCATCATGAGTTATGGAACTAGAGAGGTGTAGTCCCTGTAGTCTGTATCATTATGAGTTATGGAACTAGAGAGGTGTAGTCCCTGTAGTCTGTATCATTATGAGTTATGGAACTAGAGAGGTGTGGTCCCTGTAGTCTGTATCATTATGAGTTATGGAACTAGAGAGGTGTGGTCCCTGTAGTCTGTATCATTATGAGTTATGGAACTAGAGAGGTGTAGTCTGTATCATTATGAGTTATGCAACTAGAGAGGTGTGGTCCCTGTAGTCTGTATCATTATGAGTTATGGAACTAGAGAGGTGTAGTCTGTATCATTATGAGTTATGGAACTAGAGAGGTGGAGTCCCTGTAGTCTGTATCATTATGAGTTATGGAACTAGAGAGGTGTAGTCTGTATCATTATGAGTTATGGAACTAGAGAGGTGTGGTCCCTGTAGTCTGTATCATTATGAGTTATGGAACTAGAGAGGTGTAGTCTGTATCATTATGAGTTATGGAACTAGAGAGGTGTGGTCCCTGTAGTCTGTATCATTATGAGTTATGGAACTAGAGAGGTGTGGTCCCTGTAGTCTGTATCATTATGAGTTATGGAACTAGAGAGGTGTAGTCTGTATCATTATGAGTTATGGAACTAGAGAGGTGTGGTCCCTGTAGTCTGTATCATTATGAGTTATGGAACTAGAGAGGTGTAGTCTGTATCATTATGAGTTATGGAACTAGAGAGGTGTAGTCCCTGTAGTCTGTATCATTATGAGTTATGGAACTAGAGAGGTGTGGTCCCTGTAGTCTGTATCATTATGAGTTATGGAACTAGAGAGGTGTAATCCCTGTAGTCTGTATCATTATGAGTTATGGAACTAGAGAGGTGTGGTCTGTATCATTATGAGTTATGGAACTAGAGAGGTGTAGTCTGTATCATTATGAGTTATGGAACTAGAGAGGTGTAGTCCCTGTAGTCTGTATCATTATGAGTTATGGAACTAGAGAGGTGTAGTCCCTGTAGTCTGTATCATTATGAGTTATGGAACTAGAGAGGTGTAGTCCCTGTAGTCTGTATCATTATGAGTTATGGAACTAGAGAGGTGTAGTCCCTGTAGTCTGTATCATTATGAGTTATGGAACTAGAGAGGTGTAGTCCCTGTAGTCTGTATCATTATGAGTTATGGAAATAGAGAGGTGTAGTCCCTGTAGTCTGTATCATTATGAGTTACGGAACTAGAGAGGTGTGGTCCCTGTAGTCTGTATCATTATGAGTTATGGAACTAGAGAGGTGTGGTCCCTTTAGTCTGTATCATTATGAGTTATGGAACTAGAGAGGTGTAGTCTGTATCATTATGAGTTATGGAACTAGAGAGGTGTGGTCCCTGTAGTCTGTATCATTATGAGTTATGGAACTAGAGAGGTGTAGTCCCTGTAGTCTGTATCATTGTGAGTTATGGAACTAGAGAGGTGTGGTCCCTGTAGTCTGTATCATTATGAGTTATGGAACTAGAGAGGTGTGGTCCTTGTAGTCTGTATCATTACGAGTTATGGAACTAGAGAGTTGTAGTCCCTGTAGTCTGTATCATTATGAGTTATGGAACTAGAGAGGTGTAGTCTGTATCATTATGAGTTATGGAACTAGAGAGGTGTGGTCCCTGTAGTCTGTATCATTATGAGTTATGGAACTAGAGAGGTGTAGTCCCTGTAGTCTGTATCATTATGAGTTATGGAACTAGAGAGGTGTGGTCCCTGTAGTCTGTATCATTATGAGTTATGGAACTAGAGAGGTGTGGTCCCTGTACTCTGTATCATTATGAGTTATGAAACTAGAGAGGTGTAGTCTGTATCATTATGAGTTATGGAACTAGAGAGGTGTGGTCCCTGTAGACTGTATCATTATGAGTTATGGAACTAGAGAGGTGTAGTCCCTGTAGTCTGTATCATTATGAGTTATGGAACTAGAGAGTTGTGGTCCCTGTAGTCTGTATCATTATGAGTTATAGAACTAGAGAGGTGTAGTCTGTATCATTATGAGTTATGGAACTAGAGAGGTGTGGTCCCTGTAGTCTGTATCATTATGAGTTATGGAACTAGAGAGGTGTAGTCCCTGTAGTCTGTATCATTATGAGTTATGGAACTAGAGAGGTGTGGTCCCTGTAGTCTGTATCATTATGAGTTATGGAACTAGAGAGGTGTAGTCCCTGTAGTCTGTATCATTATGAGTTACAGAACTAGAGAGGTGTGGTCCCTGTAGTCTGTATCATTATGAGTTATGGAACTAGAGAGGTGTGGTCCCTGTAGTCTGTATCATTATGAGTTATGGAACTAGAGAGGTGTAGTCCCTGTAGTCTGTATCATTATGAGTTATGGAACTAGAGAGGTGTAGTCCCTGTAGTCTGTATCATTATGAGTTATGGAACTAGAGAGGTGTGGTCCCTGTAGTCTGTATCATTATGAGTTATGGAACTAGAGAGGTGTAGTCCCTGTAGTCTGTATCATTATGAGTTATGGAACTAGAGAGGTGTAGTCCCTGTAGTCTGTATCATTATGAGTTATGGAACTAGAGAGGTGTAGTCTGTATCATTATGAGTTATGGAACTAGAGAGGTGTGGTCCCTGTAGTCTGTATCATTATGAGTTATGGAACTAGAGAGGTGTAGTCCCTGTAGTCTGTATCATTATGAGTTATGGAACTAGAGAGGTGTAGTCCCTGTAGTCAATCATTATGAGTTATGGAACTAGAGAGGTGTAGTCTGTATCATTATGAGTTATGGAACTAGAGAGGTGTGGTCCCTGTACTCTGTATCATTATGAGTTATGGAACTAGAGAGGTGTAGTCTGTATCATTATGAGTTATGGAACTAGAGAGGTGTAGTCTGTATCATTATGAGTTATGGAACTAGAGAGGTGTGGTCCCTGTAGTCTGTATCATTATGAGTTATGGAACTAGAGAGGTGTGGTCCCTGTAGACTGTATCATTATGAGTTATGGAACTAGAGAGGTGTAGTCTGTATCATTATGAGTTATGGAACTAGAGAGGTGTGGTCCCTGTAGTCTGTATCATTATGAGTTATGGAACTAGAGAGGTGTGGTCCCTGTAGACTGTATCATTATGAGTTATGGAACTAGAGAGGTGTAGTCCCTGTAGTCTGTATCATTATGAGTTATGGAACTAGAGAGGTGTGGTCCCTGTAGTCTGTATCATTATGAGTTATGGAACTAGAGAGGTGTGGTCCCTGTAGTCTGTATCATCATGAGTTATGGAACTAGAGAGGTGTAGTCCCTGTAGTCTGAATCATTATGAGTTATGGAACTAGAGAGGTGTAGTCTGTATCATTATGAGTTATAGAACTAGAGAGGTGTAGTCCCTGTAGTCTGTATCATTATGAGTTATGGAACTAGAGAGGTGTAGTCCCTGTAGTCTGTATCATTATGAGTTATGGAACTAGAGAGGTGTAGTCTGTATCATTATGAGTTATGGAACTAGAGAGGTGTAGTCTGTACCATTATGAGTTATGGAACTAGAGAGGTGTGGTCCCTGTAGTCTGTATCATTATGAGTTATGGAACTAGAGAGGTGTAGTCCCTGTAGTCTGTATCATTATGAGTTATGGAACTAGAGAGGTGTGGTCCCTGTACTCTGTATCATTATGAGTTATGGAACTAGAGAGGTGTAGTCTGTATCATTATGAGTTATGGAACTAGAGAGGTGTAGTCTGTATCATTATGAGTTATGGAACTAGAGAGGTGTATTCTGTATCATTATGAGTTATGGAACTAGAGAGGTGTAGTCCCTGTAGTCTGTATCATTATGAGTTATGGAAATAGAGAGGTGTAGTCTGTATCATTATGAGTTATGGAACTAGAGAGGTGTAGTCTGTATCATTATGAGTTATGGAACTAGAGAGGTGTAGTCTGTATCATTATGAGTTATAGAACTAGAGAGGTGTAGTCCCTGTAGTCTGTATCATTATGAGTTATGGAACTAGAGAGGTGTAGTCCCTGTAGTCTGTATCATTATGAGTTATGGAACTAGAGAGGTGTGGTCCCTTTAGTCTGTATCATTATGAGTTATGGAACTAGAGAGGTGTAGTCCCTGTAGTCTGTATCATTATGAGTTATGGAACTAGAGAGGTGTGGTCCCTGTAGTCTGTATCATCATGAGTTATGGAACTAGAGAGGTGTGGTCCCTGTAGTCTGTATCATTATGAGTTATGGAACTAGAGAGGTGTGGTCCCTGTAGTCTGTATCATTATGAGTTATGGAACTAGAGAGGTGTGGTCCTTGTAGTCTGTATCATTATGAGTTATGGAACTAGAGAGGTGTAGTCCCTGTAGTCTGTATCATTATGAGTTATGGAACTAGAGAGGTGTGGTCCCTGTAGTCTGTATCATTATGAGTTATGGAACTAGAGAGGTGTGGTCCTTGTAGTCTGTATCATTATGAGTTATGGAACTAGAGAGGTGTAGTCCCTGTAGTCTGTATCATTATGAGTTATGGAACTAGAGAGGTGTAGTCCCTGTAGTCTGTATCATTATGAGTTATGGAACTAGAGAGGTGTGGTCCCTGTAGTCTGTATCATTATGAGTTATGGAACTAGAGAGGTGTGGTCCCTGTAGTCTGTATCATTATGAGTTATGGAACTAGAGAGGTGTAGTCTGTATCATTATGAGTTATGCAACTAGAGAGGTGTGGTCCCTGTAGTCTGTATCATTATGAGTTATGGAACTAGAGAGGTGTAGTCTGTATCATTATGAGTTATGGAACTAGAGAGGTGGAGTCCCTGTAGTCTGTATCATTATGAGTTATGGAACTAGAGAGGTGTAGTCTGTATCATTATGAGTTATGGAACTAGAGAGGTGTGGTCCCTGTAGTCTGTATCATTATGAGTTATGGAACTAGAGAGGTGTAGTCTGTATCATTATGAGTTATGGAACTAGAGAGGTGTGGTCCCTGTAGTCTGTATCATTATGAGTTATGGAACTAGAGAGGTGTGGTCCCTGTAGTCTGTATCATTATGAGTTATGGAACTAGAGAGGTGTAGTCTGTATCATTATGAGTTATGGAACTAGAGAGGTGTGGTCCCTGTAGTCTGTATCATTATGAGTTATGGAACTAGAGAGGTGTAGTCTGTATCATTATGAGTTATGGAACTAGAGAGGTGTAGTCCCTGTAGTCTGTATCATTATGAGTTATGGAACTAGAGAGGTGTGGTCCCTGTAGTCTGTATCATTATGAGTTATGGAACTAGAGAGGTGTAATCCCTGTAGTCTGTATCATTATGAGTTATGGAACTAGAGAGGTGTGGTCTGTATCATTATGAGTTATGGAACTAGAGAGGTGTAGTCTGTATCATTATGAGTTATGGAACTAGAGAGGTGTAGTCCCTGTAGTCTGTATCATTATGAGTTATGGAACTAGAGAGGTGTAGTCCCTGTAGTCTGTATCATTATGAGTTATGGAACTAGAGAGGTGTAGTCCCTGTAGTCTGTATCATTATGAGTTATGGAACTAGAGAGGTGTAGTCCCTGTAGTCTGTATCATTATGAGTTATGGAACTAGAGAGGTGTAGTCCCTGTAGTCTGTATCATTATGAGTTATGGAAATAGAGAGGTGTAGTCCCTGTAGTCTGTATCATTATGAGTTACGGAACTAGAGAGGTGTGGTCCCTGTAGTCTGTATCATTATGAGTTATGGAACTAGAGAGGTGTGGTCCCTTTAGTCTGTATCATTATGAGTTATGGAACTAGAGAGGTGTAGTCTGTATCATTATGAGTTATGGAACTAGAGAGGTGTGGTCCCTGTAGTCTGTATCATTATGAGTTATGGAACTAGAGAGGTGTAGTCCCTGTAGTCTGTATCATTGTGAGTTATGGAACTAGAGAGGTGTGGTCCCTGTAGTCTGTATCATTATGAGTTATGGAACTAGAGAGGTGTGGTCCTTGTAGTCTGTATCATTACGAGTTATGGAACTAGAGAGTTGTAGTCCCTGTAGTCTGTATCATTATGAGTTATGGAACTAGAGAGGTGTAGTCCCTGTAGTCTGTATCATTATGAGTTATGGAACTAGAGAGGTGTAGTCCCTGTAGTCTGTATCATTATGAGTTATGGAACTAGAGAGGTGTAGTCCCTGTAGTCAATCACTATGAGTTTTGGAACTAGAGACGTGTAGTCTGTATCATTATGAGTTATGGAACTAGAGAGGTGTGGTCCCTGTACTCTGTATCATTATGAGTTATGGAACTAGAGAGGTGTAGTCTGTATCATTATGAGTTATGGAACTAGAGAGGTGTAGTCTGTATCATTATGAGTTATGGAACTAGAGAGGTGTAGTCCCTGTAGTCTGTATCATTGTGAGTTATGGAACTAGAGAGGTGTGGTCCCTGTAGTCTGTATTATTATGAGTTATGGAACTAGAGAGGTGTGGTCCCTGTAGTCTGTATCATTATGAGCTATGGAACTAGAGAGGTGTGGTCTGTATCATTATGAGTTATGGAACTAGAGAGGTGTAGTCCCTGTAGTATGTATCATTATGAGTTATGGAACTAGAGAGGTGTAGTCTGTATCATTATGAGTTATGGAACTAGAGAGGTGTGGTCCCTGTAGTCTGTATCATTATGAGTTATGGAACTAGAGAGGTGTAGTCCCTGTAGTCTGTATCATTATGAGTTATGGAACTAGAGAGGTGTGGTCCCTGTAGTCTGTATCATTATGAGTTATGGAAATAGAGAGGTGTGGTCCCTGTAGACTGTATCATTATGAGTTATGGAACTAGAGAGGTGTAGTCTGTATCATTATGAGTTATGGAACTAGAGAGGTGTGGTCTGTATCATTATGAGTTATGGAACTAGAGAGGTGTAGTCTGTATCATTATGAGTTATGGAACTAGAGAGGTGTAGTCCCTGTAGTCTGTATCATTATGAGTTATGGAACTAGAGAGGTGTAGTCCCTGTAGTCTGTATCATTATGAGTTATGGAACTAGAGAGGTGTAGTCCCTGTAGTCTGTATCATTATGAGTTATGGAACTAGAGAGGTGTAGTCCCTGTAGTCTGTATCATTATGAGTTATGGAACTAGAGAGGTGTAGTCCCTGTAGTCTGTATCATTATGAGTTATGGAAATAGAGAGGTGTAGTCCCTGTAGTCTGTATCATTATGAGTTACGGAACTAGAGAGGTGTGGTCCCTGTAGTCTGTATCATTATGAGTTATGGAACTAGAGAGGTGTGGTCCCTTTAGTCTGTATCATTATGAGTTATGGAACTAGAGAGGTGTAGTCTGTATCATTATGAGTTATGGAACTAGAGAGGTGTGGTCCCTGTAGTCTGTATCATTATGAGTTATGGAACTAGAGAGGTGTAGTCCCTGTAGTCTGTATCATTGTGAGTTATGGAACTAGAGAGGTGTGGTCCCTGTAGTCTGTATCATTATGAGTTATGGAACTAGAGAGGTGTGGTCCTTGTAGTCTGTATCATTACGAGTTATGGAACTAGAGAGTTGTAGTCCCTGTAGTCTGTATCATTATGAGTTATGGAACTAGAGAGGTGTAGTCCCTGTAGTCTGTATCATTATGAGTTATGGAACTAGAGAGGTGTAGTCCCTGTAGTCTGTATCATTATGAGTTATGGAACTAGAGAGGTGTAGTCCCTGTAGTCAATCACTATGAGTTTTGGAACTAGAGAGGTGTAGTCTGTATCATTATGAGTTATGGAACTAGAGAGGTGTGGTCCCTGTACTCTGTATCATTATGAGTTATGGAACTAGAGAGGTGTAGTCTGTATCATTATGAGTTATGGAACTAGAGAGGTGTAGTCTGTATCATTATGAGTTATGGAACTAGAGAGGTGTAGTCCCTGTAGTCTGTATCATTGTGAGTTATGGAACTAGAGAGGTGTGGTCCCTGTAGTCTGTATTATTATGAGTTATGGAACTAGAGAGGTGTGGTCCCTGTAGTCTGTATCATTATGAGCTATGGAACTAGAGAGGTGTGGTCTGTATCATTATGAGTTATGGAACTAGAGAGGTGTAGTCCCTGTAGTATGTATCATTATGAGTTATGGAACTAGAGAGGTGTAGTCTGTATCATTATGAGTTATGGAACTAGAGAGGTGTGGTCCCTGTAGTCTGTATCATTATGAGTTATGGAACTAGAGAGGTGTAGTCCCTGTAGTCTGTATCATTATGAGTTATGGAACTAGAGAGGTGTGGTCCCTGTAGTCTGTATCATTATGAGTTATGGAAATAGAGAGGTGTGGTCCCTGTAGACTGTATCATTATGAGTTATGGAACTAGAGAGGTGTAGTCTGTATCATTATGAGTTATGGAACTAGAGAGGTGTAGTCTGTATCATTATGAGTTATGGAACTTGAGAGGTGTATTCTGTATCATTATGAGTTCTAGAACTAGAGAGGTGTAGTCCCTGTAGTCTGTATCATTATGAGTTATGGAAATAGAGAGGTGTAGTCTGTATCATTATGAGTTATGGAACTAGAGAGGTGTAGTCTGTATCATTATGAGTTATGGAACTAGAGAGGTGTAGTCTGTATCATTATGAGTTATAGAACTAGAGAGGTGTAGTCCCTGTAGTCTGTATCATGATGAGTTATGGAACTAGAGAGGTGTGGTCCCTGTAGTCTGTATCATTATGAGTTATGGAACTAGAGAGGTGTAGTCCCTGTAGTCTGTATCATTATGAGTTATGGAACTAGAGAGGTGTAGTCCCTGTAGTCTGTATCATTATGAGTTATGGAACTAGAGAGGTGTAGTCCCTGTAGTCTGTATCATTATGAGTTATGGAACTAGAGAGGTGTAGTCCCTGTAGTCTGTATCATTATGAGTTATGGAACTAGAGAGGTGTGGTCCCTGTAGTCTGTATCATTATGAGTTATGGAACTAGAGAGGTGTAGTCCCTGTAGTCTGTATCATTATGAGTTATGGAACTAGAGAGGTGTGGTCCCTGTAGTCTGTATCATTATGAGTTATGGAACTAGAGAGGTGTGGTCCCTGTAGTCTGTATCATTATGAGTTATGGAACTAGAGAGGTGTGGTCCCTGTAGTCTGTATCATTATGAGTTATGGAACTAGAGAGGTGTAGTCTGTATCATTATGAGTTATGGAACTAGAGAGGTGTAGTCTGTATCATTATGAGTTATGGAACTAGAGAGGTGTGGTCCTTGTAGTCTGTATCATTATGAGTTATGGAACTAGAGAGGTGTAGTCCCTGTAGTCTGTATCATTATGAGTTATGGAACTAGAGAGGTGTGGTCCCTGTAGTCTGTATCATTATGAGTTATGGAACTAGAGAGGTGTGGTCCCTGTAGTCTGTATCATTATGAGTTATGGAACTAGAGAGGTGTGGTCCCTGTAGTCTGTATCATTATGAGTTATGGAAATAGAGAGGTGTGGTCCCTGTAGACTGTATCATTATGAGTTATGGAACTAGAGAGGTGTAGTCTGTATCATTATGAGTTATGGAACTAGAGAGGTGTAGTCTGTATCATTATGAGTTATGGAACTTGAGAGGTGTATTCTGTATCATTATGAGTTCTAGAACTAGAGAGGTGTAGTCCCTGTAGTCTGTATCATTATGAGTTATGGAAATAGAGAGGTGTAGTCTGTATCATTATGAGTTATGGAACTAGAGAGGTGTAGTCTGTATCATTATGAGTTATGGAACTAGAGAGGTGTAGTCTGTATCATTATGAGTTATAGAACTAGATAGGTGTAGTCCCTGTAGTCTGTATCATGATGAGTTATGGAACTAGAGAGGTGTGGTCCCTGTAGTCTGTATCATTATGAGTTATGGAACTAGAGAGGTGTAGTCCCTGTAGTCTGTATCATTATGAGTTATGGAACTAGAGAGGTGTAGTCCCTGTAGTCTGTATCATTATGAGTTATGGAACTAGAGAGGTGTAGTCCCTGTAGTCTGTATCATTATGAGTTATGGAACTAGAGAGGTGTAGTCCCTGTAGTCTGTATCATTATGAGTTATGGAACTAGAGATGTGTGGTCCCTGTAGTCTGTATCATTATGAGTTATGGAACTAGAGATGTGTGGTCCCTGTAGTCTGTATCATTATGAGTTATGGAACTAGAGAGGTGTAGTCCCTGTAGTCTGTATCATTATGAGTTATGGAACTAGAGAGGTGTGGTCCCTGTAGTCTGTATCATTATGAGTTATGGAACTAGAGAGGTGTAGTCCCTGTAGTCTGTATCATTATGAGTTATGGAACTAGAGAGGTGTGGTCCCTGTAGTCTGTATCATTATGAGTTATGGAACTAGAGAGGTGTGGTCCCTGTAGTCTGTATCATTATGAGTTATGGAACTAGAGAGGTGTGGTCCCTGTAGTCTGTATCATTATGAGTTATGGAACTAGAGAGGTGTGGTCTGTATCATTATGAGTTATGGAACTAGAGAGGTGTAGTCCCTGTAGTCTGTATCATTATGAGTTATGGAACTAGAGAGGTGTAGTCCCTGTAGTCTGTATCATTATGAGTTATGGAACTAGAGAGGTGTGGTCCCTGTAGTCTGTATCATTATGAGTTATGGAACTAGAGAGGTGTGGTCCCTGTAGTCTGTATCATTATGAGTTATGGAACTAGAGAGGTGTGGTCCCTGTAGTCTGTATCATTATGAGTTATGGAACTAGAGAGGTGTGGTCCCTGTAGTCTGTATCATTATGAGTTATGGAACTAGAGAGGTGTAGTCTGTATCATTATGAGTTATGGAACTAGAGAGGTGTAGTCTGTATCATTATGAGTTATGGAACTAGAGAGGTGTGGTCCTTGTAGTCTGTATCATTATGAGTTATGGAACTAGAGAGGTGTAGTCCCTGTAGTCTGTATCATTATGAGTTATGGAACTAGAGAGGTGTGGTCCCTGTAGTCTGTATCATTATGAGTTATGGAACTAGAGAGGTGTGGTCCCTGTAGTCTGTATCATTATGAGTTATGGAACTAGAGAGGTGTGGTCCCTGTAGTCTGTATCATTATGAGTTATGGAAATAGAGAGGTGTGGTCCCTGTAGACTGTATCATTATGAGTTATGGAACTAGAGAGGTGTAGTCTGTATCATTATGAGTTATGGAACTAGAGAGGTGTAGTCTGTATCATTATGAGTTATGGAACTTGAGAGGTGTATTCTGTATCATTATGAGTTCTAGAACTAGAGAGGTGTAGTCCCTGTAGTCTGTATCATTATGAGTTATGGAAATAGAGAGGTGTAGTCTGTATCATTATGAGTTATGGAACTAGAGAGGTGTAGTCTGTATCATTATGAGTTATGGAACTAGAGAGGTGTAGTCTGTATCATTATGAGTTATAGAACTAGAGAGGTGTAGTCCCTGTAGTCTGTATCATGATGAGTTATGGAACTAGAGAGGTGTGGTCCCTGTAGTCTGTATCATTATGAGTTATGGAACTAGAGAGGTGTAGTCCCTGTAGTCTGTATCATTATGAGTTATGGAACTAGAGAGGTGTAGTCCCTGTAGTCTGTATCATTATGAGTTATGGAACTAGAGAGGTGTAGTCCCTGTAGTCTGTATCATTATGAGTTATGGAACTAGAGAGGTGTAGTCCCTGTAGTCTGTATCATTATGAGTTATGGAACTAGAGATGTGTGGTCCCTGTAGTCTGTATCATTATGAGTTATGGAACTAGAGATGTGTGGTCCCTGTAGTCTGTATCATTATGAGTTATGGAACTAGAGAGGTGTAGTCCCTGTAGTCTGTATCATTATGAGTTATGGAACTAGAGAGGTGTGGTCCCTGTAGTCTGTATCATTATGAGTTATGGAACTAGAGAGGTGTAGTCCCTGTAGTCTGTATCATTATGAGTTATGGAACTAGAGAGGTGTGGTCCCTGTAGTCTGTATCATTATGAGTTATGGAACTAGAGAGGTGTGGTCCCTGTAGTCTGTATCATTATGAGTTATGGAACTAGAGAGGTGTGGTCCCTGTAGTCTGTATCATTATGAGTTATGGAACTAGAGAGGTGTGGTCTGTATCATTATGAGTTATGGAACTAGAGAGGTGTAGTCCCTGTAGTCTGTATCATTATGAGTTATGGAACTAGAGAGGTGTAGTCCCTGTAGTCTGTATCATTATGAGTTATGGAACTAGAGAGGTGTGGTCCCTGTAGTCTGTATCATTATGAGTTATGGAACTAGAGAGGTGTGGTCCCTGTAGTCTGTATCATTATGAGTTATGGAACTAGAGAGGTGTGGTCCCTGTAGTCTGTATCATTATGAGTTATGGAACTAGAGAGGTGTAGTCTGTATCATTATGAGTTATGGAACTAGAGAGGTGTAGTCCCTGTAGTCTGTATCATTATGAGTTATGGAACTAGAGAGGTGTAGTCTGTATCATTATGAGTTATGGAACTAGAGAGGTGTGGTCCCTGTAGTCTGTATCATTATGAGTTATAGAACTAGAGAGTTGTAGTCCCTGTAGTCTGTATCATTATGAGTTATGGAACTAGAGAGGTGTGGTCCCTGTAGTCTGTATCATTATGAGTTATGGAACTAGAGAGGTGTGGTCCCTGTAGTCTGTATCATTATGAGTTATGGAACTAGAGAGGTGTGGTCCCTGTAGTCTGTATCATTATGAGTTATGGAACTAGAGAGGTGTAGTCCCTGTAGTCTGTATCATTATGAGTTATGGAACTAGAGAGGTGTGGTCCCTGTAGTCTGTATCATTATGAGTTATGGAACTAGAGAGGTGTGGTCCCTGTAGTCTGTATCATTATGAGTTATGGAACTAGAGAGGTGTAGTCCCTGTAGTCTGTATCATTATGAGTTACGGAACTAGAGAGGTGTGGTCCCTGTAGTCTGTATCATTATGAGTTATGGAACTAGAGAGGTGTGGTCCCTTTAGTCTGTATCATTATGAGTTATGGAACTAGAGAGGTGTAGTCTGTATCATTATGAGTTATGGAACTAGAGAGGTGTGGTCCCTGTAGTCTGTATCATTATGAGTTATGGAACTAGAGAGGTGTAGTCCCTGTAGTCTGTATCATTGTGAGTTATGGAACTAGAGAGGTGTGGTCCCTGTAGTCTGTATCATTATGAGTTATGGAACTAGAGAGGTGTAGTCCCTGTAGTCTGTATCATTATGAGTTATGGAACTAGAGAGGTGTAGTCCCTGTAGTCAATCACTATGAGTTTTGGAACTAGAGAGGTGTAGTCCCTGTAGTCTGTATCATTATGAGTTATGGAACTAGAGAGGTGTGGTCCCTGTAGTCTGTATCATTATGAGTTATGGAAATAGAGAGGTGTGGTCCCTGTAGACTGTATCATTATGAGTTATGGAACTAGAGAGGTGTAGTCTGTATCATTATGAGTTATGGAACTAGAGAGGTGTAGTCTGTATCATTATGAGTTATGGAACTAGAGAGGTGTATTCTGTATCATTATGAGTTCTAGAACTAGAGAGGTGTAGTCCCTGTAGTCTGTATCATTATGAGTTATGGAAATAGAGAGGTGTAGTCTGTATCATTATGAGTTATGGAACTAGAGAGGTGTAGTCTGTATCATTATGAGTTATGGAACTAGAGAGGTGTAGTCTGTATCATTATGAGTTATAGAACTAGAGAGGTGTAGTCCCTGTAGTCTGTATCATGATGAGTTATGGAACTAGAGAGGTGTGGTCCCTGTAGTCTGTATCATTATGAGTTATGGAACTAGAGAGGTGTAGTCCCTGTAGTCTGTATCATTATGAGTTATGGAACTAGAGAGGTGTAGTCCCTGTAGTCTGTATCATTATGAGTTATGGAACTAGAGAGGTGTAGTCCCTGTAGTCTGTATCATTATGAGTTATGGAACTAGAGAGGTGTAGTCCCTGTAGTCTGTATCATTATGAGTTATGGAACTAGAGATGTGTGGTCCCTGTAGTCTGTATCATTATGAGTTATGGAACTAGAGATGTGTGGTCCCTGTAGTCTGTATCATTATGAGTTATGGAACTAGAGAGGTGTAGTCCCTGTAGTCTGTATCATTATGAGTTATGGAACTAGAGAGGTGTGGTCCCTGTAGTCTGTATCATTATGAGTTATGGAAATAGAGAGGTGTAGTCCCTGTAGTCTGTATCATTATGAGTTATGGAACTAGAGAGGTGTGGTCCCTGTAGTCTGTATCATTATGAGTTATGGAACTAGAGAGGTGTAGTCCCTGTAGTCTGTATCATTATGAGTTATGGAACTAGAGAGGTGTAGTCCCTGTAGTCTGTATCATTATGAGTTATGGAACTAGAGAGGTGTAGTCTGTATCATTATGAGTTATGGAACTAGAGAGGTGTGGTCCTTGTAGTCTGTATCATTATGAGTTATGGAACTAGAGAGGTGTAGTCCCTGTAGTCTGTATCATTATGAGTTATGGAACTAGAGAGGTGTGGTCCCTGTAGTCTGTATCATTATGAGTTATGGAACTAGAGAGGTGTAGTCTGTATCATTATGAGTTATGGAACTAGAGAGGTGTAGTCCCTGTAGTCTGTATCATTATGAGTTATGGAACTAGAGAGGTGTAGTCTGTATCATTATGAGTTATGGAACTAGAGAGGTGTGGTCCCTGTAGTCTGTATCATTATGAGTTATGGAACTAGAGAGGTGTAGTCCCTGTAGTCTGTATCATTATGAGTTATGGAACTAGAGAGGTGTGGTCCCTGTAGTCTGTATCATTATGAGTTATGGAACTAGAGAGGTGTGGTCTGTATCATTATGAGTTATGGAACTAGAGAGGTGTAGTCCCTGTAGTCTGTATCATTATGAGTTATGGAACTAGAGAGGTGTAGTCCCTGTAGTCTGTATCATTATGAGTTATGGAACTAGAGAGGTGTGGTCCCTGTAGTCTGTATCATTATGAGTTATGGAACTAGAGAGGTGTAGTCTGTATCATTATGAGTTATGGAACTAGAGAGGTGTGGTCCCTGTAGTCTGTATCATTATGAGTTATAGAACTAGAGAGTTGTAGTCCCTGTAGTCTGTATCATTATGAGTTATGGAACTAGAGAGGTGTGGTCCCTGTAGTCTGTATCATTATGAGTTATGGAACTAGAGAGGTGTGGTCTGTATCATTCTGAGTTATGGAACTAGAGAGGTGTAGTCCCTGTAGTCTGTATCATTATGAGTTATGGAACTAGAGAGGTGTAGTCCCTGTAGTCTGTATCATTATGAGTTATGGAACTAGAGAGGTGTGGTCCCTGTAGTCTGTATCATTATGAGTTATGGAACTAGAGAGGTGTAGTCCCTGTAGTCTGTATTATTATGAGTTATGGAACTAGAGAGGTGTGATCCCTGTAGACTGTATCATTATGAGTTATGGAACTAGAGAGGTGTGGTCCCTGTAGTCTGTATCATTACGAGTTATGGAACTAGAGAGGTGTAGTCCCTGTAGTCTGTATCATTATGAGTTATGGAACTAGAGAGGTGTGGTCCCTGTAGTCTGTATCATTATGAGTTATGGAACTAGAGAGGTGTAGTCCCTGTAGTCTGTATCATTATGAGTTACGGAACTAGAGAGGTGTGGTCCCTGTAGTCTGTATCATTATGAGTTATGGAACTAGAGAGGTGTGGTCCCTGTAGTCTGTATCATTATGAGTTATGGAACTAGAGAGGTGTAGTCCCTGTAGTCTGTATCATTATGAGTTATGGAACTAGAGAGGTGTGGTCCCTGTAGTCTGTATCATTATGAGTTATGGAACTAGAGAGGTGTGGTCTGTATCATTATGAGTTATGGAACTAGAGAGGTGTAGTCCCTGTAGTCTGTATCATTATGAGTTATGGAACTAGAGAGGTGTAGTCCCTGTAGTCTGTATCATTATGAGTTATGGAACTAGAGAGGTGTGGTCCCTGTAGTCTGTATCATTATGAGTTATGGAACTAGAGAGGTGTAGTCTGTATCATTATGAGTTATGGAACTAGAGAGGTGTGGTCCCTGTAGTCTGTATCATTATGAGTTATAGAACTAGAGAGTTGTAGTCCCTGTAGTCTGTATCATTATGAGTTATGGAACTAGAGAGGTGTGGTCCCTGTAGTCTGTATCATTATGAGTTATGGAACTAGAGAGGTGTGGTCTGTATCATTCTGAGTTATGGAACTAGAGAGGTGTAGTCCCTGTAGTCTGTATCATTATGAGTTATGGAACTAGAGAGGTGTAGTCCCTGTAGTCTGTATCATTATGAGTTATGGAACTAGAGAGGTGTGGTCCCTGTAGTCTGTATCATTATGAGTTATGGAACTAGAGAGGTGTAGTCCCTGTAGTCTGTATTATTATGAGTTATGGAACTAGAGAGGTGTGGTCCCTGTAGACTGTATCATTATGAGTTATGGAACTAGAGAGGTGTGGTCCCTGTAGTCTGTATCATTACGAGTTATGGAACTAGAGAGGTGTAGTCCCTGTAGTCTGTATCATTATGAGTTATGGAACTAGAGAGGTGTGGTCCCTGTAGTCTGTATCATTATGAGTTATGGAACTAGAGAGGTGTAGTCCCTGTAGTCTGTATCATTATGAGTTACGGAACTAGAGAGGTGTGGTCCCTGTAGTCTGTATCATTATGAGTTATGGAACTAGAGAGGTGTGGTCCCTTTAGTCTGTATCATTATGAGTTATGGAACTAGAGAGGTGTAGTCTGTATCATTATGAGTTATGGAACTACAGAGGTGTGGTCCCTGTAGTCTGTATCATTATGAGTTATGGAACTAGAGAGGTGTAGTCCCTGTAGTCTGTATCATTGTGAGTTATGGAACTAGAGAGGTGTGGTCCCTGTAGTCTGTATCATTATGAGTTATGGAACTAGAGAGGTGTGGTCCTTGTAGTCTGTATCATTATGAGTTATGGAACTAGAGAGTTGTAGTCCCTGTAGTCTGTATCATTATGAGTTATGGAACTAGAGAGGTGTAGTCCCTGTAGTCTGTATCATTATGAGTTATGGAACTAGAGAGGTGTAGTCCCTGTAGTCTGTATCATTATGAGTTATGGAACTAGAGAGGTGTAGTCCCTGTAGTCAAACACTATGAGTTTTGGAACTAGAGAGGTGTAGTCTGTATCATTATGAGTTATGGAACTAGAGAGGTGTGGTCCCTGTACTCTGTATCATTATGAGTTATGGAACTAGAGAGGTGTAGTCTGTATCATTATGAGTTATGGAACTAGAGAGGTGTAGTCTGTATCATTATGAGTTATGGAACTAGAGAGGTGTAGTCCCTGTAGTCTGTATCATTGTGAGTTATGGAACTAGAGAGGTGTGGTCCCTGTAGTCTGTATCATTATGAGTTATGGAACTAGAGAGGTGTGGTCCCTGTAGTCTGTATCATTATGAGTTATGGAACTAGAGAGGTGTGGTCTGTATCATTATGAGTTATGGAACTAGAGAGGTGTAGTCCCTGTAGTATGTATCATTATGAGTTATGGAACTAGAGAGGTGTAGTCTGTATCATTATGAGTTATGGAACTAGAGAGGTGTGGTCCCTGTAGACTGTATCATTATGAGTTATGGAACTAGAGAGGTGTAGTCCCTGTAGTCTGTATCATTATGAGTTATGGAACTAGAGAGGTGTGGTCCCTGTAGTCTGTATCATTATGAGTTATGGAACTAGAGAGGTGTGGTCCCTGTAGTCTGTATCATTATGAGTTATGGAACTAGAGAGGTGTGGTCCCTGTAGTCTGTATCATTATGAGTTATGGAACTAGAGAGGTGTGGTCCCTGTAGTCTGTATCATTATGACTTATGGAACTAGAGAGGTGTAGTCCCTGTAGTCTGTATCATTATGAGTTATGGAACTAGAGAGGTGTAGTCCCTGTAGTCTGTATCATTATGAGTTATGGAACTAGAGAGGTGTAGTCCCTGTAGTCTGTATCATTATGAGTTATGGAACTAGAGAGGTGTGGTCCCTGTAGTCTGTATCATTATGAGTTATGGAAATAGAGAGGTGTGGTCCCTGTAGACTGTATCATTATGAGTTATGGAACTAGAGAGGTGTAGTCTGTATCATTATGAGTTATGGAACTAGAGAGGTGTAGTCTGTATCATTATGAGTTATGGAACTAGAGAGGTGTATTCTGTATCATTATGAGTTCTAGAACTAGAGAGGTGTAGTCCCTGTAGTCTGTATCATTATGAGTTATGGAAATAGAGAGGTGTAGTCTGTATCATTATGAGTTATGGAACTAGAGAGGTGTAGTCTGTATCATTATGAGTTATGGAACTAGAGAGGTGTAGTCTGTATCATTATGAGTTATAGAACTAGAGAGGTGTAGTCCCTGTAGTCTGTATCATGATGAGTTATGGAACTAGAGAGGTGTGGTCCCTGTAGTCTGTATCATTATGAGTTATGGAACTAGAGAGGTGTAGTCCCTGTAGTCTGTATCATTTTGAGTTATGGAACTAGAGAGGTGTAGTCCCTGTAGTCTGTATCATTATGAGTTATGGAACTAGAGAGGTGTAGTCCCTGTAGTCTGTATCATTATGAGTTATGGAACTAGAGAGGTGTAGTCCCTGTAGTCTGTATCATTATGAGTTATGGAACTAGAGAGGTGTGGTCCCTGTAGTCTGTATCATTATGAGTTATGGAACTAGAGAGGTGTGGTCCCTGTAGTCTGTATCATTATGAGTTATGGAACTAGAGAGGTGTAGTCCCTGTAGTCTGTATCATTATGAGTTATGGAACTAGAGAGGTGTAGTCTGTATCATTATGAGTTATGGAACTAGAGAGGTGTGGTCCCTGTAGTCTGTATCATTATGAGTTATGGAACTAGAGAGGTGTAGTCCCTGTAGTCTGTATCATTATGAGTTATGGAACTAGAGAGGTGTGGTCCCTGTAGTCTGTATCATTATGAGTTATGGAACTAGAGAGGTGTGGTCTGTATCATTATGAGTTATGGAACTAGAGAGGTGTAGTCCCTGTAGTCTGTATCATTATGAGTTATGGAACTAGAGAGGTGTAGTCCCTGTAGTCTGTATCATTATGAGTTATGGAACTAGAGAGGTGTAGTCCCTGTAGTCTGTATCATTATGAGTTATGGAACTAGAGAGGTGTGGTCCCTGTAGTCTGTATCATTATGAGTTATGGAACTAGAGAGGTGTGGTCCCTGTAGTCTGTATCATTATGAGTTATGGAACTAGAGGTGTGGTCCCTGTAGTCTGTATCATTATGAGTTATGGAACTAGAGAGGTGTAGTCTGTATCATTATGATTTATGGAACTAGAGAGGTGTAGTCCCTGTAGTCTGTATCATTATGAGTTATGGAACTAGAGAGGTGTAGTCTGTATCATTATGAGTTATGGAACTAGAGAGGTGTGGTCCCTGTAGTCTGTATCATTATGAGTTATGGAACTAGAGAGTTGTAGTCCCTGTAGTCTGTATCATTATGAGTTATGGAACTAGAGAGGTGTGGTCCCTGTAGTCTGTATCATTATGAGTTATGGAACTAGAGAGGTGTGGTCTGTATCATTCTGAGTTATGGAACTAGAGAGGTGTAGTCCCTGTAGTCTGTATCATTATGAGTTATGGAACTAGAGAGGTGTAGTCCCTGTAGTCTGTATCATTATGAGTTATGGAACTAGAGAGGTGTGGTCCCTGTAGTCTGTATCATTATGAGTTATGGAACTAGAGAGGTGTAGTCCCTGTAGTCTGTATTATTATGAGTTATGGAACTAGAGAGGTGTGGTCCCTGTAGACTGTATCATGATGAGTTATGGAACTAGAGAGGTGTGGTCCCTGTAGTCTGTATCATTATGAGTTATGGAACTAGAGAGGTGTGGTCCCTGTAGTCTGTATCATTATGAGTTATGGAACTAGAGAGGTGTAGTCTGTATCATTATGAGTTATGGAACTAGAGAGGTGTAGTCCCTGTAGTCTGTATCATTATGAGTTATGGAACTAGAGAGGTGTAGTCCCTGTAGTCTGTATCATTATGAGTTATGGAACTAGAGAGGTGTAGTCCCTGTAGTCTGTATCATTATGAGTTATGGAACTAGAGAGGTGTAGTCCCTGTAGTCTGTATCATTATGAGTTATGGAACTAGAGAGGTGTGGTCCCTGTAGTCTGTATCATCATGAGTTATGGAACTAGAGAGGTGTGGTCCCTGTAGTCTGTATCATTATGAGTTATAGAACTAGAGAGGTGTGGTCCCTGTAGTCTGTATCATTATGAGTTATGGAACTAGAGAGGTGTGGTCCCTGTAGTCTGTATCATTATGAGTTATGGAACTAGAGAGGTGTGGTCCCTGTAGTCTGTATCATTATGAGTTATGGAACTAGAGAGGTGTAGTCTGTATCATTATGAGTTATGGAACTAGAGAGGTGTGGTCCCTGTAGTCTGTATCATTATGAGTTATGGAACTAGAGAGGTGTAGTCCCTGTAGTCTGTATCATTATGAGTTATGGAACTAGAGAGGTGTGGTCCCTGTAGTCTGTATCATCATGAGTTATGGAACTAGAGAGGTGTAGTCCCTGTAGTCTGTATCATCATGAGTTATGGAACTAGAGAGGTGTAGTCCCTGTAATCTGTATCATTATGAGTTATGGAACTAGAGAGGTGTAGTCCCTGTAGTCTGTATCATTATGAGTTATGGAACTAGAGAGGTGTAGTCCCTGTAGTCTGTATCATTATGAGTTATGGAACTAGAGAGGTGTAGTCCCTGTAGTCTGTATCATTATGAGTTATGGAACTAGAGAGGTGTAGTCCCTGTAGTCTGTATCATTATGAGTTATGGAACTAGAGAGGTGTGGTCCCTGTAGTCTGTATCATTATGAGTTATGGAACTAGAGAGGTGTGGTCCCTGTAGTCTGTATCATTATGAGTTATGGAACTAGAGAGGTGTGGTCCCTGTAGTCTGTATCATTATGAGTTATGGAACTAGAGAGGTGTGGTCCCTGTAGTCTTTATCATTATGAGTTATGGAACTAGAGAGGTGTAGTCCCTGTAGTCTGTATCATTATGAGTTATGGAACTAGAGAGGTGTAGTCCCTGTAGTCTGTATCATTATGAGTTATGGAACTAGAGAGGTGTAGTCCCTGTAGTCTGTATCATTATGAGTTATGGAACTAGAGAGGTGTGGTCCCTGTAGTCTGTATCATTATGAGTTATGGAACTAGAGAGGTGTAGTCCCTGTAGTCTGTATCATTATGAGTTATGGAACTAGAGAGGTGTGGTCCCTGTAGTCTGTATCATTATGAGTTATGGAACTAGAGAGGTGTAGTCCCTGTAGTCTGTATCATTATGAGTTATGGAACTAGAGAGGTGTGGTCCCTGTAGTCTGTATCATTATGAGTTATGGAACTAGAGAGTTGTAGTCCCTGTAGTCTGTATCATTATGAGTTATGGAACTAGAGAGGTGTGGTCCCTGTAGTCTGTATCATTATGAGTTATGGAACTAGAGAGGTGTAGTCCCTGTAGTGTGTATCATTATGAGTTATGGAACTAGAGAGGTGTAGTCCCTGTAGTCTGTATCATTATGAGTTATGGAACTAGAGAGGTGTAGTCCCTGTAGTCTGTATCATTATGAGTTATGGAACTAGAGAGGTGTAGTCCCTGTAGTCTGTATCATTATGAGTTATGGAACTAGAGAGGTGTGGTCCCTGTAGTCTGTATCATTATGAGTTATGGAACTAGAGAGGTGTAGTCTGTATCATTATGAGTTATGGAACTAGAGAGGTGTGGTCCCTGTAGTCTGTATCATTATGAGTTATGGAACTAGAGAGGTGTAGTCCCTGTAGTCTGTATCATTATGAGTTATGGAACTAGAGAGGTGTAGTCCCTGTAGTCTGTATCATTATGAGTTATGGAACTAGAGAGGTGTAGTCCCTGTAGTCTGTATCATTATGAGTTATGGAACTAGAGAGGTGTGGTCCCTGTAGTCTGTATCATTATGAGTTATGGAACTAGAGAGGTGTAGTCCCTGTAGTCTGTATCATTGTGAGTTATGGAACTAGAGAGGTGTGGTCCTTGTAGTCTGTATCATTATGAGTTATAGAACTAGAGAGGTGTGGTCCCTGTAGTCTGTATCATTATGAGTTATGGAACTAGAGAGGTGTAGTCCCTGTAGTCTGAATCATTATGAGTTATGGAACTAGAGAGGTGTAGTCCCTGTAGTCTGTATCATTATGAGTTATGGAACTAGAGAGGTGTAGTCTGTATCATTATGAGTTATGGAACTAGAGAGGTGTAGTCCCTGTAGTCTGTATCATTATGAGTTATGGAACTAGAGAGGTGTAGTCCCTGTAGTCTGTATCATTATGAGTTATGGAACTAGAGAGGTGTGGTCCCTGTAGTCTGTATCATTATGAGTTATGGAACTAGAGAGGTGTAGTCCCTGTAGTCTGTATCATTGTGAGTTATGGAACTAGAGAGGTGTGGTCCTTGTAGTCTGTATCATTATGAGTTATAGAACTAGAGAGGTGTGGTCCCTGTAGTCTGTATCATTATGAGTTATGGAACTAGAGAGGTGTAGTCCCTGTAGTCTGAATCATTATGAGTTATGGAACTAGAGAGGTGTAGTCCCTGTAGTCTGTATCATTATGAGTTATGGAACTAGAGAGGTGTAGTCTGTATCATTATGAGTTATGGAACTAGAGAGGTGTAGTCCCTGTAGTCTGTATCATTATGAGTTATGGAACTAGAGAGGTGTGGTCTGTATCATTATGAGTTATGGAACTAGAGAGGTGTAGTCTGTATCATTATGAGTTCTGGAACTAGAGAGGTGTAGTCCCTGTAGTCTGTATCATTATGAGTTATGGAACTAGAGAGGTGTAGTCCCTGTAGTCTGTATCATTATGAGTTATGGAACTAGAGAGGTGTAGTCTGTATCATTATGAGTTATGGAACTAGAGAGGTGTTGTCCTTGTAGTCTGTATCATTATGAGTTATGGAACTAGAGAGGTGTAGTCCCTGTAGTCTGTATCATTATGAGTTATGGAACTAGAGAGGTGTGGTCCCTGTAGTCTGTATCATTATGAGTTATGGAACTAGAGAGGTGTAGTCCCTGTAGTCTGTATCATCATGAGTTATGGAACTAGAGAGGTGTGGTCCCTGTAGTCTGTATCATTATGAGTTATGGAACTAGAGAGGTGTAGTCCCTGTAGTCTGTATCATTATGAGTTATGGAACTAGAGAGGTGTAGTCCCTGTAGTCTGTATCATTATGAGTTATGGAACTAGAGAGGTGTAGTCCCTGTAGTCTGTATCATTATGAGTTATGGAACTAGAGAGGTGTAGTCCCTGTAGTCTGTATCATTATGAGTTATGGAACTAGAGAGGTGTAGTCTGTATCATTATGAGTTATGGAACTAGAGAGGTGTGGTCCCTGTAGTCTGTATCATTATGAGTTATGGAACTAGAGAGGTGTAGTCCCTGTAGTCTGTATCATTATGAGTTATGGAACTAGAGAGGTGTAGTCCCTGTAGTCTGTATCATTATGAGTTATGGAACTAGAGAGGTGTGGTCCCTGTAGTCTGTATCATTATGAGTTATGGAACTAGAGAGGTGTAGTCCCTGTAGTCTGTATCATTATGAGTTATGGAACTAGAGAGGTGTGGTCCCTGTAGTCTGTTTCATTATGAGTTATGGAACTAGAGAGGTGTAGTCCCTGTAGTCTGTATCATTATGAGTTATGGAACTAGAGAGGTGTAGTCCCTGTAGTCTGTATCATTATGAGTTATGGAACTAGAGAGGTGTAGTCCCTGTAGTCTGTATCATTATGAGTTATGGAACTAGAGAGGTGTAGTCCCTGTAGTCTGTATCATTATGAGTTATGGAACTAGAGAGGTGTAGTCTGTATCATTGAGTTATGGAACTAGAGAGGTGTGGTCCCTGTAGTCTGTATCATTATGAGTTATGGAACTAGAGAGGTGTAGTCCCTGTAGTCTGTATCATTATGAGTTATGGAACTAGAGAGGTGTGGTCCCTGTAGTCTGTATCATCATGAGTTATGGAACTAGAGAGGTGTGGTCCCTGTAGTCTGTATCATTATGAGTTATGGAACTAGAGAGATGTGGTCCCTGTAGTCTGTATCATTATGAGTTATGGAACTAGAGAGGTGTGGTCCCTGTAGTCTGTATCATCATGAGTTATGGAACTAGAGAGGTGTGGTCCCTGTAGTCTGTATCATTATGAGTTATGGAACTAGAGAGGTGTGGTCCCTGTAGTCTGTATCATTATGAGTTATGGAACTAGAGAGGTGTGGTCCCTGTAGTCTGTATCATTATGAGTTATGGAACTAGAGAGGTGTGGTCCCTGTAGTCTGTATCATTATGAGTTATGGAACTAGAGAGGTGTGGTCCCTGTAGTCTGTATCATTATGAGTTATGGAACTAGAGAGGTGTGGTCCCTGTAGTCTGTATCATTATGAGTTATGGAACTAGAGAGGTGTGGTCCCTGTAGTCTGTATCATTATGAGTTATGGAACTAGAGAGGTGTGGTCCCTGTAGTCTGTATCATTATGAGTTATGGAACTAGAGAGGTGTAGTCCCTGTAGTCTGTATCATTATGAGTTATGGAACTAGAGAGGTGTAGTCCCTGTAGTCTGTATCATTATGAGTTATGGAACTAGAGAGGTGTAGTCTGTATCATTATGAGTTATGGAACTAGAGAGGTGTAGTCTGTATCATTATGAGTTATGGAACTAGAGAGGTGTGGTCCCTGTAGTCTGTATCATTATGAGTTATGGAACTAGAGAGGTGTAGTCCCTGTAGTCTGTATCATTATGAGTTATGGAACTAGAGAGGTGTGGTCCCTGTAGTCTGTATCATTATGAGTTATGGAACTAGAGAGGTGTGGTCCCTGTAGTCTGTATCATTATGAGTTATGGAACTAGAGAGGTGTAGTCCCTGTAGTCTGTATCATTATGAGTTATGGAACTAGAGAGGTGTAGTCCCTGTAGTCTGTATCATTATGAGTTATGGAACTAGAGAGGTGTAGTCCCTGTAGTCTGTATCATTATGAGTTATGGAACTAGAGAGGTGTAGTCCCTGTAGTCTGTATCATTATGAGTTATGGAACTAGAGAGGTGTAGTCCCTGTAGTCTGTATCATTATGAGTTATGGAACTAGAGAGGTGTGGTCCCTGTAGTCTGTATCATTATGAGTTATGGAACTAGAGAGGTGTAGTCCCTGTAGTCTGTATCATTATGAGTTATGAAACTAGAGAGGTGTAGTCTGTATCATTATGAGTTATGGAACTAGAGAGGTGTGGTCCCTGTAGTCTGTATCATTATGAGTTATGGAACTAGAGAGGTGTAGTCCCTGTAGTCTGTATCATTATGAGTTATGGAACTAGAGAGGTGTGGTCCCTGTAGTCTGTATCATTATGAGTTATGGAACTAGAGAGGTGTAGTCCCTGTAGTCTGTATCATTATGAGTTATGGAACTAGAGAGGTGTGGTCCCTGTAGTCTGTATCATTATGAGTTATGGAACTAGAGAGGTGTGGTCCCTGTAGTCTGTATCATTATGAGTTATGGAACTAGAGAGGTGTGGTCCCTGTAGTCTGTATCATTATGAGTTATGGAACTAGAGAGGTGTGGTCCCTGTAGTCTGTATCATTATGAGTTATGGAACTAGAGAGGTGTGGTCCCTGTAGTCTGTATCATTATGAGTTATGGAACTAGAGAGGTGTAGTCCCTGTAGTCTGTATCATTATGAGTTATGGAACTAGAGAGGTGTAGTCCCTGTAGTCTGTATCATTATGAGTTATGGAACTAGAGAGGTGTGGTCCCTGTAGTCTGTATCATTATGAGTTATGGAACTAGAGAGGTGTAGTCCCTGTAGTCTGTATCATTATGAGTTATGGAACTAGAGAGGTGTGGTCCCTGTAGTCTGTATCATTATGAGTTATGGAACTAGAGAGGTGTAGTCCCTGTAGTCTGTATCATTATGAGTTATGGAACTAGAGAGGTGTGGTCCCTGTAGTCTGTATCATTATGAGTTATGGAACTAGAGAGTTGTAGTCCCTGTAGTCTGTATCATTATGAGTTATGGAACTAGAGAGGTGTGGTCCGTGTAGTCTGTATCATTATGAGTTATGGAACTAGAGAGGTGTAGTCCCTGTAGTCTGTATCATTATGAGTTATGGAACTAGAGAGGTGTAGTCCCTATAGTCTGTATCATTATGAGTTATGGAACTAGAGAGGTGTAGTCCCTGTAGTCTGTATCATTATGAGTTATGGAACTAGAGAGGTGTAGTCCCTGTAGTCTGTATCATTATGAGTTATGGAACTAGAGAGGTGTAGTCCCTGTAGTCTGTATCATTATGAGTTATGGAACTAGAGAGGTGTAGTCTGTATCATTATGAGTTATGGAACTAGAGAGGTGTGGTCCCTGTAGTCTGTATCATTATGAGTTATGGAACTAGAGAGGTGTAGTCCCTGTAGTCTGTATCATTATGAGTTATGGAACTAGAGAGGTGTAGTCCCTGTAGTCTGTATCATTATGAGTTATGGAACTAGAGAGGTGTAGTCCCTGTAGTCTGTATCATTATGAGTTATGGAACTAGAGAGGTGTGGTCCCTGTAGTCTGTATCATTATGAGTTATGGAACTAGAGAGGTGTAGTCCCTGTAGTCTGTATCATTGTGAGTTATGGAACTAGAGAGGTGTGGTCCTTGTAGTCTGTATCATTATGAGTTATGGAACTAGAGAGGTGTGGTCCCTGTAGTCTGTATCATTATGAGTTATGGAACTAGAGAGGTGTAGTCCCTGTAGTCTGTATCATTATGAGTTATGGAACTAGAGAGGTGTAGTCCCTGTAGTCTGTATCATTATGAGTTATGGAACTAGAGAGGTGTAGTCTGTATCATTATGAGTTATGGAACTAGAGAGGTGTGGTCCCTGTAGTCTGTATCATTATGAGTTATGGAACTAGAGAGGTGTAGTCCCTGTAGTCTGTATCATTATGAGTTATGGAACTAGAGAGGTGTGGTCTGTATCATTATGAGTTATGGAACTAGAGAGGTGTAGTCTGTATCATTATGAGTTCTGGAACTAGAGAGGTGTAGTCCCTGTAGTCTGTATCATTATGAGTTATGGAACTAGAGAGGTGTAGTCCCTGTAGTCTGTATCATTATGAGTTATGGAACTAGAGAGGTGTAGTCTGTATCATTATGAGTTATGGAACTAGAGAGGTGTTGTCCTTGTAGTCTGTATCATTATGAGTTATGGAACTAGAGAGGTGTAGTCTGTATCATTATGAGTTATGGAACTAGAGAGGTGTAGTCCCTGTAGTCTGTATCATTATGAGTTATGGAACTAGAGAGGTGTGGTCCCTGTAGTCTGTATCATTATGAGTTATGGAACTAGAGAGGTGTAGTCCCTGTAGTCTGTATCATCATGAGTTATGGAACTAGAGAGGTGTGGTCTGTATCATTATGAGTTATGGAACTAGAGAGGTGTAGTCTGTATCATTATGAGTTATGGAACTAGAGAGGTGTAGTCTGTATCATTATGAGTTATGGAACTAGAGAGGTGTTGTCCTTGTAGTCTGTATCATTATGAGTTATGGAACTAGAGAGGTGTAGTCTGTATCATTATGAGTTATGGAACTAGAGAGGTGTAGTCCCTGTAGTCTGTATCATTATGAGTTATGGAACTAGAGAGGTGTGGTCCCTGTAGTCTGTATCATTATGAGTTATGGAACTAGAGAGGTGTAGTCCCTGTAGTCTGTATCATCATGAGTTATGGAACTAGAGAGGTGTGGTCCCTGTAGTCTGTATCATTATGAGTTATGGAACTAGAGAGGTGTAGTCCCTGTAGTCTGTATCATTATGAGTTATGGAACTAGAGAGGTGTAGTCCCTGTAGTGTGTATCATTATGAGTTATGGAACTAGAGAGGTGTAGTCTGTATCATTATGAGTTATGGAACTAGAGAGGTGTAGTCTGTATCATTATGAGTTATGGAACTAGAGAGGTGTGGTCCCTGTAGTCTGTATCATTATGAGTTATGGAACTAGAGAGGTGTAGTCCCTGTAGTCTGTATCATTATGAGTTATGGAACTAGAGAGGTGTGGTCCCTGTAGTCTGTATCATTATGAGTTATGGAACTAGAGAGGTGTGGTCCCTGTAGTCTGTATCATCATGAGTTATGGAACTAGAGAGGTGTAGTCCCTGTAGTCTGTATCATCATGAGTTATGGAACTAGAGAGGTGTAGTCCCTGTAATCTGTATCATTATGAGTTATGGAACTAGAGAGGTGTAGTCCCTGTAGTCTGTATCATTATGAGTTATGGAACTAGAGAGGTGTAGTCCCTGTAGTCTGTATCATTATGAGTTATGGAACTAGAGAGGTGTAGTCCCTGTAGTCTGTATCATTATGAGTTATGGAACTAGAGAGGTGTGGTCCCTGTAGTCTGTATCATTATGAGTTATGGAACTAGAGAGGTGTAGTCCCTGTAGTCTGTATCATTATGAGTTATGAAACTAGAGAGGTGTAGTCTGTATCATTATGAGTTATGGAACTAGAGAGGTGTGGTCCCTGTAGTCTGTATCATTATGAGTTATGGAACTAGAGAGGTGTAGTCCCTGTAGTCTGTATCATTATGAGTTATGGAACTAGAGAGGTGTGGTCCCTGTAGTCTGTATCATTATGAGTTATGGAACTAGAGAGGTGTAGTCCCTGTAGTCTGTATCATTATGAGTTATGGAACTAGAGAGGTGTGGTCCCTGTAGTCTGTATCATTATGAGTTATGGAACTAGAGAGGTGTGGTCCCTGTAGTCTGTATCATTATGAGTTATGGAACTAGAGAGGTGTGGTCCCTGTAGTCTGTATCATTATGAGTTATGGAACTAGAGAGGTGTGGTCCCTGTAGTCTGTATCATTATGAGTTATGGAACTAGAGAGGTGTGGTCCCTGTAGTCTGTATCATTATGAGTTATGGAACTAGAGAGGTGTAGTCCCTGTAGTCTGTATCATTATGAGTTATGGAACTAGAGAGGTGTAGTCCCTGTAGTCTGTATCATTATGAGTTATGGAACTAGAGAGGTGTGGTCCCTGTAGTCTGTATCATTATGAGTTATGGAACTAGAGAGGTGTAGTCCCTGTAGTCTGTATCATTATGAGTTATGGAACTAGAGAGGTGTGGTCCCTGTAGTCTGTATCATTATGAGTTATGGAACTAGAGAGGTGTAGTCCCTGTAGTCTGTATCATTATGAGTTATGGAACTAGAGAGGTGTGGTCCCTGTAGTCTGTATCATTATGAGTTATGGAACTAGAGAGTTGTAGTCCCTGTAGTCTGTATCATTATGAGTTATGGAACTAGAGAGGTGTGGTCCGTGTAGTCTGTATCATTATGAGTTATGGAACTAGAGAGGTGTAGTCCCTGTAGTGTGTATCATTATGAGTTATGGAACTAGAGAGGTGTAGTCCCTATAGTCTGTATCATTATGAGTTATGGAACTAGAGAGGTGTAGTCCCTGTAGTCTGTATCATTATGAGTTATGGAACTAGAGAGGTGTAGTCCCTGTAGTCTGTATCATTATGAGTTATGGAACTAGAGAGGTGTAGTCCCTGTAGTCTGTATCATTATGAGTTATGGAACTAGAGAGGTGTAGTCTGTATCATTATGAGTTATGGAACTAGAGAGGTGTGGTCCCTGTAGTCTGTATCATTATGAGTTATGGAACTAGAGAGGTGTAGTCCCTGTAGTCTGTATCATTATGAGTTATGGAACTAGAGAGGTGTAGTCCCTGTAGTCTGTATCATTATGAGTTATGGAACTAGAGAGGTGTAGTCCCTGTAGTCTGTATCATTATGAGTTATGGAACTAGAGAGGTGTGGTCCCTGTAGTCTGTATCATTATGAGTTATGGAACTAGAGAGGTGTAGTCCCTGTAGTCTGTATCATTGTGAGTTATGGAACTAGAGAGGTGTGGTCCTTGTAGTCTGTATCATTATGAGTTATAGAACTAGAGAGGTGTGGTCCCTGTAGTCTGTATCATTATGAGTTATGGAACTAGAGAGGTGTAGTCCCTGTAGTCTGAATCATTATGAGTTATGGAACTAGAGAGGTGTAGTCCCTGTAGTCTGTATCATTATGAGTTATGGAACTAGAGAGGTGTAGTCTGTATCATTATGAGTTATGGAACTAGAGAGGTGTGGTCCCTGTAGTCTGTATCATTATGAGTTATGGAACTAGAGAGGTGTAGTCCCTGTAGTCTGTATCATTATGAGTTATGGAACTAGAGAGGTGTGGTCTGTATCATTATGAGTTATGTAACTAGAGAGGTGTAGTCTGTATCATTATGAGTTCTGGAACTAGAGAGGTGTAGTCCCTGTAGTCTGTATCATTATGAGTTATGGAACTAGAGAGGTGTAGTCCCTGTAGTCTGTATCATTATGAGTTATGGAACTAGAGAGGTGTAGTCTGTATCATTATGAGTTATGGAACTAGAGAGGTGTTGTCCTTGTAGTCTGTATCATTATGAGTTATGGAACTAGAGAGGTGTGGTCCCTGTAGTCTGTATCATTATGAGTTATGGAACTAGAGAGGTGTAGTCCCTGTAGTCTGTATCATTATGAGTTATGGAACTAGAGAGGTGTGGTCCCTGTAGTCTGTATCATTATGAGTTATGGAACTAGAGAGGTGTGGTCCCTGTAGTCTGTATCATTATGAGTTATGGAACTAGAGAGGTGTAGTCCCTGTAGTCTGTATCATCATGAGTTATGGAACTAGAGAGGTGTAGTCCCTGTAGTCTGTATCATTATGAGTTATGGAACTAGAGAGGTGTAGTCCCTGTAGTCTGTATCATTATGAGTTATGGAACTAGAGAGGTGTAGTCTGTATCATTATGAGTTATGGAACTAGAGAGGTGTAGTCCCTGTAGTCTGTATCATTATGAGTTATGGAACTAGAGAGGTGTGGTCCTTGTAGTCTGTATCATTATGAGTTATGGAACTAGAGAGGTGTGGTCCCTGTAGTCTGTATCATTATGAGTTATGGAACTAGAGAGGTGTGGTCCCTGTAGTCTGTATCATTATGAGTTATGGAACTAGAGAGGTGTAGTCCCTGTAGTCTGTATCATTATGAGTTATGGAACTAGAGAGGTGTGGTCCCTGTAGTCTGTATCATTATGAGTTATGGAACTAGAGAGGTGTAGTCCCTGTAGTCTGTATCATTATGAGTTATGGAACTAGAGAGGTGTAGTCCCTGTAGTGTGTATCATTATGAGTTATGGAACTAGAGAGGTGTAGTCTGTATCATTATGAGTTATGGACCTAGAAAGGTGTAGTCTGTATCATTATGAGTTATGGAACTAGAGAGGTGTAGTCTGTATCATTATGAGTTATGGAACTAGAGAGGTGTGGTCCCTGTAGTCTGTATCATTATGAGTTATGGAACTAGAGAGGTGTGGTCCCTGTAGTCTGTATCATTATGAGTTATGGAACTAGAGAGGTGTGGTCCCTGTAGTCTGTATCATTATGAGTTATGGAACTAGAGAGGTGTGGTCCCTGTAGTCTGTATCATTATGAGTTATGGAACTAGAGAGGTGTAGTCCCTGTAGTCTGTATCATTATGAGTTATGGAACTAGAGAGGTGTGGTCCCTGTAGTCTGTATCATTATGAGTTATGGAACTAGAGAGGTGTGGTCCCTGTAATCTGTATCATTATGAGTTATGGAACTAGAGAGGTGTGGTCCCTGTAGTCTGTATCATTATGAGTTATGGAACTAGAGAGGTGTGGTCCCTGTAGTCTGTATCATTATGAGTTATGGAACTAGAGAGGTGTAGTCCCTGTAGTCTGTATCATTATGAGTTATGGAACTAGAGAGGTGTAGTCCCTGTAGTCTGTATCATTATGAGTTATGGAACTAGAGAGGTCTGGTCCCTGTAGTCTGTATCATTATGAGTTATGGAACTAGAGAGGTGTGGTCCCTGTAGTCTGTATCATTATGAGTTATGGAACTAGAGAGGTGTAGTCCCTGTAGTCTGTATCATTATGAGTTATGGAACTAGAGAGGTGTAGTCCCTGTAGTCTGTATCATTGTGAGTTATGGAACTAGAGAGGTGTAGTCCCTGTAGTCTGTATCATTATGAGTTATGGAACTAGAGAGGTGTAGTCCCTGTAGTCTGTATCATTATGAGTTATGGAACTAGAGAGGTGTAGTCCCTGTAGTCTATATCATTATGAGTTATGGAACTAGAGAGGTGTGGTCCCTGTAGTCTGTATCATTATGAGTTATGGAACTAGAGAGGTGTGGTCCCTGTAGTCTGTATCATCATGAGTTATGGAACTAGAGAGGTGTGGTCCCTGTAGTCTGTATCATTATGAGTTATGGAACTAGAGAGGTGTGGTCCCTGTAGTCTGTATCATTATGAGTTATGGAACTAGAGAGGTGTAGTCCCTGTAGTCTGTATCATTATGAGTTATGGAACTAGAGAGGTGTGGTCCCTGTAGTCTGTATCATTATGAGTTATGGAACTAGAGAGGTGTAGTCTGTATCATTAGGAGTTATGGAACTAGAGAGGTGTAGTCCCTGTAGTCTGTATCATTATGAGTTATGGAACTAGAGAGGTGTAGTCCTTGTAGTCTGTATCATTATGAGTTATGGAACTAGAGAGGTGTGGTCCCTGTAGTCTGTATCATTATGAGTTATGGAACTAGAGAGGTGTAGTCCCTGTAGTCTGTATCATTATGAGTTATGGAACTAGAGAGGTGTAGTCTGTATCATTATGAGTTATGGAACTAGAGAGGTGTAGTCCCTGTAGTCTGTATCATTATGAGTTATGGAACTAGAGAGGTGTAGTCCCTGTAGTCTGTATCATTATGAGTTATGGAACTAGAGAGGTGTGGTCCCTGTAGTCTATCATTATGAGTTATGGAACTAGAGAGGTGTAGTCTGTATCATTATGAGTTATGGAACTAGAGAGGTGTGGTCCCTGTAGTCTGTATCATTATGAGTTATGGAACTAGAGAGGTGTAGTCCCTGTAGTCTGTATCATTATGAGTTATGGAACTAGAGAGGTGTAGTCCCTGTAGTCTGTATCATTATGAGTTATGGAACTAGAGAGGTGTAGTCCCTGTAGTCTGTATCATTATGAGTTATAGAACTAGAGAGGTGTGGTCCCTGTAGTGTGTATCATTATGAGTTATGGAACTAGAGAGGTGTAGTCCCTGTAGTCTGAATCATTATGAGTTATGGAACTAGAGAGGTGTAGTCCCTGTAGTCTGTATCATTATGAGTTATGGAACTAGAGAGGTGTAGTCTGTATCATTATGAGTTATGGAACTAGAGAGGTGTAGTCCCTGTAGTCTGTATCATTATGAGTTATGGAACTAGAGAGGTGTAGTCCCTGTAGTCTGTATCATTATGAGTTATGGAACTAGAGAGGTGTGGTCCCTGTAGTCTGTATCATTATGAGTTATGGAACTAGAGAGGTGTAGTCCCTGTAGTCTGTATCATTATGAGTTATGGAACTAGAGAGGTGTAGTCCCTGTAGTCTGTATCATTATGAGTTATGGAACTAGAGAGGTGTAGTCCCTGTAGTCTGTATCATTATGAGTTATGGAACTAGAGAGGTGTAGTCCCTGTAGTCTGTATCATTATGAGTTATGGAACTAGAGAGGTGTAGTCCCTGTAGTCTGTATCATTATGAGTTATGGAACTAGAGAGGTGTAGTCCCTGTAGTCTGTATCATTATGAGTTATGGAACTAGAGAGGTGTAGTCCCTGTAGTCTGTATCATTGTGAGTTATGGAACTAGAGAGGTGTAGTCCCTGTAGTCTGTATCATTATGAGTTATGGAACTAGAGAGGTGTAGTCCCTGTAGTCTGTATCATTATGAGTTATGGAACTAGAGAGTTGTAGTCCCTGTAGTCTGTATCATTATGAGTTATGGAACTAGAGAGGTGTGGTCCCTGTAGTCTGTATCATTATGAGTTATGGAACTAGAGAGGTGTAGTCCCTGTAGTCTGTATCATTATGAGTTATGGAACTAGAGAGGTGTAGTCCCTGTAGACTGTATCATTATGAGTTATGGAACTAGAGAGGTGTGGTCCCTGTAGTCTGTATCATTATGAGTTATGGAACTAGAGAGGTGTAGTCCCTGTAGTCTGTATCATTATGAGTTATGGAACTAGAGAGGTGTGGTCCCTGTAGTCTGTATCATTATGAGTTATGGAACTAGAGAGGTGTAGTCTGTATCATTAGGAGTTATGGAACTAGAGAGGTGTGGTCCCTGTAGTCTGTATCATTATGAGTTATGGAACTAGAGAGGTGTAGTCCTTGTAGTCTGTATCATTATGAGTTATGGAACTAGAGAGGTGTGGTCCCTGTAGTCTGTATCATTATGAGTTATGGAACTAGAGAGGTGTAGTCCCTGTAGTCTGTATCATTATGAGTTATGGAACTAGAGAGGTGTAGTCTGTATCATTATGAGTTATGGAACTAGAGAGGTGTGGTCCCTGTAGTCTGTATTATTATGAGTTATGGAACTAGAGAGGTGTAGTCCCTGTAGTCTGTATCATTATGAGTTATGGAACTAGAGAGGTGTAGTCCCTGTAGTCTGTATCATTATGAGTTATGGAACTAGAGAGGTGTAGTCCCTGTAGTCTGTATCATTATGAGTTATGGAACTAGAGAGGTGTGGTCCCTGTAGTCTGTATCATTATGAGTTATGGAACTAGAGAGGTGTAGTCCCTGTAGTCTGTATCATTATGAGTTATGGAACTAGAGAGGTGTAGTCCCTGTAGTCTGTATCATTATGAGTTATGGAATTAGAGAGTTGTGGTCCCTGTAGTCTGTATCATTATGAGTTATGGAACTAGAGAGGTGTGGTCCCTGTAGTCTGTATCATTATGAGTTATGGAACTAGAGAGGTGTAGTCCCTGTAGTCTGTATCATTATGAGTTATGGAACTAGAGAGGTGTAGTCCCTGTAGTCTGTATCATTATGAGTTATGGAACTAGAGAGGTGTAGTCCCTGTAGTCTGTATCATTATGAGTTATGGAACTAGAGAGGTGTAGTCCCTGTAGTCTGTATCATTATGAGTTATGGAACTAGAGAGGTGTGGTCCCTGTAGTCTGTATCATTATGAGTTATGGAACTAGAGAGGTGTAGTCCCTTTAGTCTGTATCATAATAAGTTATGGAACTAGAGAGGTGTGGTCCCTGTAGTCTGTATCATTATGAGTTATGGAACTAGAGAGGTGTGGTCCCTGTAGTCTGTATCATAATAAGTTATGGAACTAGAGAGGTGTGGTCCCTGTAGTCTGTATCATTATGAGTTATGGAACTAGAGAGGTGTAGTCCCTGTAGCCTTTATCATGCTATCTCTCTCCTTAAGAGGGTGCTTTGTGTGTGTATACAATGAGGGGAAAAAAGTATTTGATCCCCTGCTGATTTTGTATGTTTGCCCACTGACAAAAAATGATCAGTCTATAATTTTAATGGTAGGTTTATTTGAACAGTGAGAGACAGAATAACAACAAACATATCCAGAAAAACGCATGTCAAAAATGTTATAAATTGATTTCTATTTTAATGAGGGAAATAAGTATTCTCCGATGGTCATTCTGACAGAGTTCCAGAGTTTCTCTGTGGAGATGGGAGAACCTTCCAGAAGGACAACCATCTCTCTAACACTCCACCAATCAGGCCTTTATGGTAGAGTAGCCAGATGGAAGCCACTCCTCAGTAAAAGGCACATGACAGCCCGCTTGGAGTTTCCCAAAAGACACCTAAAGTACTCTCAGACCATGAGAAAAAAGATTCTCTGGTCTGATGAAACCAAGACTGAACCCGTTGGCCTGAATGCCGAGTGTCACATCTGGAGGAAACCTGGCACCATCCCTATGGTGAAGCATGGTGGTGGCAGCATCATGCTGTGGGGATGTTTTTCAGCGGCATGGACTGGGAGACTTGTCAGGATCGAGGGAAAAATGAGCAAAGTAGAGAGAGATTCTTGATGAAAACCTGCTCCAGAGCACTCAGGACCTCAGACTGGGGCGAAGGTTCACCTTCCAACAGGACAACAACCCTAAGCACACAGCCAAGACAACAAAGGAGTGGCTTCTAATGTCTCTGAATGTCCTTGAGTGGCCCAGCCAGAGCCCAGACTTGAACCTTATCAAACATCTCTGGAGAGACCTGAAAATAGCTGTGCTGTGACGCTCCCCATCCGACCTGACAGAGCTTGAGAGGATCTGCAGAGAGGAATAGGAGAAACTCCCCAAATACAGGTGTGTCAAGTTTATAGCGTCATACCAAAGAGGACTCGAGGTTGTAATCTCTGCCAAAGGTGCTTCGACAAAGTACTGACTAAAGGCTCTGAATACTTATGTAAATTTGATATTTAAGAGTTTTATTTTTTATACATTTCTAAAATACATTTCTAAAAAACAGTTTTTCCTTTGTCATTATGGGGTATTCTGTGTAGATTGATGAGGGGGGAAAAACAATTGAATCCGTATTAGATTAAGGCTGTAACGTAACAAAATGTGGAAAATGTCAAGGGGTCTGAATACTTTCCAAATGCACTGTATATACACAAAAGTATGTGGACAGTGGACAACCCTTCAAATTCTGCTTTTTCAGCCACACCCGTTGCTGACAGATGTATAAAATCGAGCACACAGCCATGCAATCGCCATAGACAAACATTGGCAGTAGAATGGCCTTACAGAAGAACTCAGTAACTTTCAACGTCGCACGGCCAACTTGTCAGTTCGTCAAATTTATGCCTTGCTAGAGCTGCCCCGATCAACTCTAAGTGCTGTTATTGTGAAGTGGAAACGTCTAGGAGCAACAATGGCTCAGCCGTGAAGTGGTAGGCCACAGAAACTCACAGAACGGGACCGCCGAGTGTTGAAGCTCGTACAAATTGTCTGTCCTCAGTTGCAACACTCACTACCGACTTCCAAACTGCCTCTGGAAGCAATGTCAGCACAAGAACTGTTCGTTGGGAGCTTCATGAAATTAAATGTGTTTCCATGGCCAGTTAGCCGCACACAAGCCTAAGATCACCATGCACAATGCCAAGCGTCGGCTGTAGTGGTGTAAAGCTCGCCGCCATTGGACTCTTGGGGCAGGGAAATGCGTTCTCTGGAGTGATGAATCACGCTTCACCATCTGGCAGTCTGACGGGCTAATCTGGGTTTGGCGGATGCCAGGAGAACGCTACCTGGAGGAGGAGTAATGGTCTGGGGCTGTTTTTCATGGTTCGGACTAGGCCTCTTAGTTCCAGTGAAGGGAAATCTTAATGCCACAGCATACAATGACATTCTAGATGATTCTGTGCTTCCAACTTTGTGGCAATATTTTGGGGAAGGCCCTTTCCGTTCAGCATGACAATGCCCACTTGCACAAAACTAAGTCCGTACAGAAATGGTTTGTCGAGATCGGTGTGGAAGAACTTGACTGGCCTATAATTTGTTTTTAAACAGAACAATGACCCAACACACCTCCAGGCTGTGTAAGGGCTATTTGACCAAGAAGGAGAGTGATGTAGTGCTGCATCAGATGACCTGACCTCCACAATCACACCGACCTCAATCCAATTGAGATGGTTTGGGATGAGTTGGACCGCAGAGTGAAGGAAAGGCAGCCAGCAAGTGCTCAGCATATGTAGGAACTCCTTCAAGACTATTGGAAAAGCATTCCAGGTGAAGCTGGTTGAGAGAATGCCAAGAGTGTGCAAAGCTGAATCAAGGCAAAGGTTGGCTACTTTGAAGAATCTCAAATATAAAATATATTTGTTTAACACTTTTGGGGTTACTGCATGACTCCATATGTGTTATTTCATAGTTTTGATGTTATACAATGTAGAAAATAGTAAAAATAAAGTAAAACCATTGAATGTGCAGGTGTGTCCAAACTTTTGACTGGTACTGTATTTATATAATTATACACAGACTGAAAACGTGGTGAAATTCAAGGCAGTAAAACTGTGTGTGTTTGTCTGTGTTAGTACACCTCCACTAATAGGTTCCAGGAAGCGGAGGGGTCCTGTCAGGCCAAATCTGTATCCTACTCTGTTCTGGAAGCAGCCAACCAGGTGGCAGTCATCAAGGCTGCAAAGAACGCCAATGTTACTGTGACAAAGAACGCCACGGCAACCACCATTACCACAGCAAAGAGCGCCACCAGTTTGGTAACCATGACGAAGCGCGCAGCAGTAAATGTCACCTTGGGAAAGGGTCCCAACATCCCTATTACCAACATGCCTGTTATCTGCATTGCCAAAGGTGCGGGGTCTATGGTAGGGGCGTGCCCGAGAGCACCAGCACGACATTGATCAGCGAGATGGCGGCAGGGAGAGGGAAGACTGCTGCTACTCTATCAGGTAGAAAGAGAATACCTCTTATGTTGTTTGAGAAAGTGGATTGATGCTGTTTTGGGACAGGTCTCCATTTTTAATCTCAGTGGGATCACCTGTATAAATAAAGCATTGTTTTATTTAAATAGATTATGTAAGTGGCCAAATTCCCCATCCAGGCTAAGTGTTGTCTCTTGTACTCTCGTCTTGTCTAGGTATGCTGAAGATCCACTCTGGCGGTTCCCACTCCCAGCACTGACCATTCCTGACAACCAGCTGAAACAGATTGGGGTGGGCACGGCCACAGACCATAGTGATGCCCGTCAACAAAGGTAGGAGTCAGTCAATCCATCCATCCATCCCTCATATTGGTTAATCATTCCATAATCTGTCAATCCATCCATCAGACAATCCAGTGTTTATCCTGAAATAATGTATTTTTTTAGACAGTGTCACAAAGGCCCCCAAAGCATATGGCTCTTATTCAGAGTGACTTGCAGGAGCAATTAGTACCTTGCTCAAAGTGCCTTGCTCAAAGGGTATATCAACAGATTTTTCACCTAGTCGGCTTGGGGATTCAAACCAGCGACCTTTCGGTTACTGGCCCAACGGTCTTAACCGCTAGCCTACCTGTCCATTATATAATCAGACTCACAGCAGCCCCTGAGGACTGGAGAGCGGAATCTATATATATATAACCCCTAGACTGGTCTGTGTGCTGTGGGATTTTACCTATTACCAAGATCCAGATAAAGAACATGAGGTGAGCTGGGAGACAGAGAGATGAGCTTCAATGGGCTGGGGATTTAGTTAGTACAGCTGGAGAGAGAGAGTAGCAGGGCTATTGCAATATTAAAATTCCTCTTTCTCACACACCCCTTTTTGAAAAATAAAAGTTGTAAATATGCTTTGAGTGGTTCATGACCCTAGGATGGCAACACATACATTATAAGTGATTTCAATAGGGCTTTCTCCATTATAGTAGTTTATACTGTTCAATCCAACTTTAAAAAATATATATATTTTCAGCATTTCCTACACTTTTGTTATCATTTTCACGCTCTGCCACGTTGGGCTACAAGATATGGGCAAAAAAATCTAGGCCGTGTTTATTGTTGAACTGTTGGAATCGTGGAAATAGAATGATTATTCTAATTATATAGTTGGAATATAGGGGTCAGCACTTTGAATACATTGTTTTCTGACATAACAACGAATGAATAAGCCAGGGAGGAATTATTGACAGGGTAGGAACCAAAGTGTTGGTCAGTGTTTCCAGAGGACCCTAATGAGATGTTACGTTACATGTTTTCTTACCTCATGTAGCTAGCTAATGTATTCATACTTTGCCTATTCTGTTCTGATTTGGAAGATACCGTAGCACAAACAACAGGCTTATCTCGGCTTACACCAGCACTGTTACCAGGCTATATTAGTTAGCTGCATTTGCTTTTAGTACATTAAACATGCTAGCTAACATTAGCCAGCTAACTAGCGATCAATATTAGTGGCTAACACGATTTATTTTACCCACAACTTGGTAAGAAAACGTACAGTTAGTGCATTTCATTTGATAGCTAGGTGAGACAACCACATATCTCAGTCATCGTGAGTACATTTAGTAGTATGTAGCTATCAGCAAAGTCAGTGCTAGTAGGGAAGGGGGGGGAACTCAAGCGCGAGTGTTGGTTCATGAAAGCAGAACGTCACCCACATCTGATTCGTTTCATGATTTGTTTGACAGGAATTTATTATTTTCATCCTCACTAGGGCCAGGAGGTTTTCCAGGAGGTTTTTTTTTACTATTTGAAAAAATCTGGTCCCATCATAGCCCATATAAAACTGTTTTTTAATCTGATTGATTACTATGTCATACCCGGAGTTTTACCTGGTTAGGCTAGCCTACCAGATCAGGAAAAACTCTGGGCCTTATGAAAACGATTCCCCCCCCCCACCACTCTGAAACCTGTGATGCCACCTCTGAAATCACCACACAATGTTACAAATGAAAAAACATATTCCATTTGTATGGTTTACTATCTCAATGTTCACTTACATATCTCCACATTTTTAGATAGTGTCAAAATAAAGAAAACATTGTGGTGGGAATGGGGTTCGAAAGTTTTATGTGGCTCAGTACAGCTGGCAGGTTGGCAGTTACTGCGACAGTTTCAGAATGTAACAAGCTGTTACTGCAATTTCAGGTAAAAACTCAATAAAACAAGTAAAATATAAAGAAAATTCCTTTACATTTTAGCAGTTCTGCTACTACCATATACCACTGAGCACAATGAGACAGTTCTGTTTACACCGCCCTGCTCAGAGGGGGTCAGCTGTAGGGTGAGTGTCGTGCGCGAACTCCGGAGGTAGCATTCGAGATGTGAGAATTTCGCAAGTTTACACAACAGTATTGTCTTTCGAAAATCGATACCTCTCCAGAAACTCTCCAGAACCTGTCCAGAACGTCCCTTTGCTATTGTAGATGTGAAAACAGCCTTAGACTAGTTGCATTTGTTTTTACATTGACATTTTTGTCATTTAGCAGACGCTCTAATCCAGAGTGACTTACAATTAGTGCGTTCATATTAAGGTGACTACGTGAGACAACCACATATAAACAAAGATTGAATGTAGATGGATAATCTACTATTCAGTAGATTAGGACTGGCCACCCCTCAGAGCCTGGTTCCTCTCTACCCAGTACAGCCAGAAGAGGACTGGCCACCCCTCAGAGCCTGGTTCCTCTCTACCCAGTACAGCCAGAAGAGGACTGGCCACCCCTCAGAGCCTGGTTCCTCTCTACCCAGTACAGCCAGAAGAGGACTGGCCACCCCTCAGAGCCTGGTTCCTCTCTACCCAGTACAACCAGAAGAGGACTGGCCACCCCTCAGAGCCTGGTTCCTCTCTACCCAGTACAGCCAGAAGAAGACTGGCCACCCCTCAGAGCCTGGTTCCTCTCTACCCAGTACAGCCAGAAGAGGACTGGCCACCCCTCAGAGCCTGGTTCCTCTCTAGGTTTCTTCCTGGGTTCTTGCCTTTCTAGGGAGCTTTTCCTAGCCACCATGCTTCTGTATCTGCATTTCTTGCCGTTTTAGGCTGGGTTTCTATAAAATGCCTCTATAAATGCATTTGATTGATTGATTGATTGATTGATTGATTGATTGATTGATTGATTGATTGATTGATTGATTGATTGATTGATTGATTGATTGATTGATTGAAATGTTGTGTGTTGTATGGTTGATGTTGTGTTGTTTAGCCGAGGACTCCCATCCGTTCTGTGCAGTGTCTACTGAGCATTACTACTCCTGGAACATTGGGAAACGCAGGGCGGCTGAGGTAAGAGGGTTGGTTTGTGTTGTTGTCTGTGTGTTTATTGGTCTGGCTGTGAGATTGTGTTGTTGTCTGGGAGATTGTGTTGTCTGTGTGATCGTTGGTCTGGCTGTGTGATTGTGTTTTCTGTGTGTTTGTTGATCTGGCTGTGTACAACATGTATAAACATGTCAGTGTTTGTTAGCATTGTTTTTGTGTATGTGTACATGAGACTGTGACTCTGCATATTTCCTGCTTACCTCATGTCTCTCCTCTGTCAGATCTGATGAGTGTCTCTCTCTTTGCCCTGTCGTCATCATCCTCTTTCATTTCTACAGAAAGCACTCTCTCTCACACACACACACACACACACACACACACACACACACACACACACACACACACACACACACACACACACACACACTTTTAACCCCAGCCGCTGCCTAAAGACCCTGTAGACCCAAACAGTCTGTGGATGCAGTCTGGCCTGGTTTTCTACTCTGCACTCTCTGACACTCAGTCTCTCAGACAGCGTTGTTCTATGCTGCCTGCCCCAGAGCCCAGACGTCAGACTTATTCTACCCAGTGAAATACACTGTGGGAGGGAAGGTCATGTGATTCTATGAACTGGCTGGGTTATGAGTGTGTGGGGATGATCCTCTTGTGTCTGACTACTGACTTTGGAATGGGAACTCATATGAACTCATACAAACTCATACGAACTCATCTCACTCAACACTGGAGAGGAGCTTCAGGGGAAAATATGCCTAAGACACCCTGGAGAGAGCTGGCTCTGGGCTGGCTCTGGGCTGGCTAGCTAAAAAAACAATTAGTATATTAGTTCCCTTCCCTCCGTTTACTCCAAATCAACAGACTCCATGTGATTAATATGCAAACCATAATTTGAGTGACAGCTGTTTTGAAGAGGAGTGAATTTATGTAGATTGCTGGGAATTGTGGGTAATCAGAGCTGGCAAGTTTACTATGCACAACACTTTGTGTGTCTCCCTTATAATGTGTCAGTTGTGTTGATTTTGTTGGGTTTTGGGTGTTGTGTATTTAATATGTGTGTTGTGTCAAGTATGTTGAATGCAGGAAGTGGTCCATGACGTGTTGCTGCGCTGCCCCTGTCTGCAGGCCCTTAACCCCTCCTAAGACCATAGAGGTGGTCCAGTGGTGCCGACAGAGGGTCTACACAACCCAAACCCCCTACGCAGCAGCAGGCCTGGTGAAGGGACCGTAGAGGGCATCCTTACACAGGTAGACAATGAGCCAGGTATGAGTGTAGAGTTGGTTGGTATCCAGATGTTCATATTGACATACTGTCCTTCTCTCATCCCGGGATTTATGGTATTACTGGCAAGCACACAAGGGGGCGCTAAAACGCAAGAAAAGCCCATTGGGCCTCTATTGCCAGAATGCTAACAAAATTAGTACAAACTATCTGTGAAATTGCATAGACGTTGTTAGCTAAATGCTAAGGAGAGAAAACGAACATAAATGGCAAATTGTGCTTGACTTGGACTGAAATAGGTTCCGGTACTCATTTTAGGTGTCGGTACTATTTATATTTTATGTGCAGGAGATCCACAATACTGTGGAGCTAATATCCTATAAGTGGTGCAGGAACTCAGGCAGTAGAACATTCCAGGTGCCGGTACTCAGCTCAGGTGAGCTCCTCCCCAAGTCAAGCACTGTTGCAAAGACATACAACTCCAGCTCGTAAAGTTATACATTTATAGCTAGTAGCTACCAAATGTCCTTTTCAGTAGAGTGTGGACATTTACAGGCAAAAGTGAACAAGATAAATTGATGAACAAAGTTGTGATGCATGCTATTCTGAATGAAGAGCAGCATGTGTAGACGGAGGAGAACGGAAGAGGAAACAAACGCTAGTAGGAAGCACAGATAACGCATCCAGAGCTCTTTGACTTCTGGCAGAAAGACCATTAGAAGATATCTGATGGCAAAGATTTAGTAGTGAATTGCATACAAGTGTAACGTCATCACTTGATGTGTTCCACACAACAGAGACTCACTGATAGATATAGACCACTATGGACTGACCAGTTCCTACCGTCTCCCGTTGTGCTATTTACAAACACTGTTCTGGGGAACTAGGGTAAACTTCATAATGTAAAATAAAGTGGCAGGTGAAATGAAGAACGTGATCTGTTTTGTCTCCTATCGTATTGCACAAGTTGACTGCAGGTATTTACTTATAAAGTAGCTATAAATATTCACATTTATTGAAAAACTTCTAAGAAATAGTCTTGACGGTATTGAAAAACCATCCCGTGGATTTTTCCAAATACCCCGGTATACGGTATACCGCCCAAGCCTGTATGGGGGAAAGGGGAATAGGTGTGTTGTGTGCGTTTGTGCATGCATGTGACAAAGATTGTCACGACTTCCACTGAAGTCGGTTCCTCTCCTTGTTCGGGCGGCGTTCGGCGGTCGATGTCACCGGTCTTCTAGCCATCGCCGATCCACCTTTAATTTTCCAATTGTTTTGTCTTGTTTCCCACACACCTGGTTCACATTTCCCTCATTAGTTGTCATGTATTTAACCCTCTGCTCCCCCCCATGTCTGTGTGTGAAATTGTTTGTTGTAAGTGCTTGTGAACACTTTGGTGCGCGACGGGTTTTGTACCCATATTTTCTATTTCTGGATGCCGTTGGTTTTGAGAATTAAACTGCTCCGATTATTACCCAGTTCTGCTCTCCTGCGTCTGACTTCATTGCCACCAGTTACACACCCCGTACAAAGATAGAGGAAGTAAGGTTCAATGGTGTATGTGGGTGTTGGTGTTGGTGTGTCAGTCTGCACACAACATTTGTGTAGCCCACTGAAGACATTTCACTGCAGTTGTAAACGTGGCATTTTGTTTGTCCTTTTCAAGCCCAGATAGTCCAGTGTACTGTGTTAGTGCTAGAAGCACTGGTGCTTTGTTTAGCCTCTTTTCACAGGCAGTCCTAATGAATTTGGTCGATTGTTCCTGTGTAGAGGAGAAAGGAGACCGCTAGCCTGATGAGTCACACCAGCCTGAGCCCAAACAGCCAAGCTCTGTTCTGATCTGTTCTGATCACTAACCCAAACAACCAAGCTCTGTTCTGATCTGTTCTGATCACTAACCCAAATAACCAAGCTCTGTTCTGATCTGTTCTGATCACTAACCCAAACAGCCAAGCTCTGTTCTGATCTGATCACTAACCCAAACAGCCAAGCTCTGTTCTGATCTGTTCTGATCACTAACCCAAATAACCAAGCTCTGTTCTGATCTGTTCTGATCACTAACCCAAACAGCCAAGCTCTGTTCTGATCACTAACCCAAACAACCAAACTTTGTTCTGATCAGATCACTATGGCCCAAATGCACACACTGTTTTGCCTTCTCTCTCTCGCGCTCTCCTCTCCTCTCCTCTCCTCTCCTCTCCTCTCCTCTTCTCTTCTCTCTTCTCTCTCTTCTCTCTCTTGTGTCTCTCTTGTGTCTCTGTGCGCATGTCTAAACAAAGTTAGGAACAGATGTACTCAGTCTTCACAGCGTTGTAAAGCTCTGACCTGTTAGCCTATTTGCTGAAGGTTATTTTCAGGATGTAATAAATATAAAGAGCAAGGAAGTCTTTATTTACATTTCTCTACACACACAGGAGCGTGTGTGTAACGTGTCTCCACCTCTCCCTGCAGAGAGCCCTTCTACCCTGGCATCTCTCCCTGCAGAGAGCCCTTCTACCCTGGCATCTCTCCCTGCAGAGAGCCCTTCTACCCTGGCATCTCTCCCTGCAGAGAGCCCTTCTACCCTGGCATCTCTCCCTGCAGAGTGGCCTTGTACCCTGGCATCTCTCCCTGCAGAGTGGCCTTGTACCCTGGCATCTCTCCCTGCAGAGTGGCCTTCTACCCTGGCATCTCTCCCTGCAGAGTGGCCTTCTACCCTGGCATCTCTCCCTGCAGAGAGCCCTTCTACCCTGGCATCTCTCCCTGCAGAGAGCCCTTCTACCCTGGCATCTCTCCCTGCAGAGTGGCCTTGTACCCTGGCATCTCTCCCTGCAGAGTGGCCTTGTACCCTGGCATCTCTCCCTGCAGAGTGGCCTTCTACCCTGGCATCTCTCCCTGCAGAGAGCCCTTCTACCCTGGCATCTCTCCCTGCAGAGTGGCCTTGTACCCTGGCATCTCTCCCTGCAGAGTGGCCTTGTACCCTGGCATCTCTCCCTGCAGAGAGCCCTTCTACCCTGGCATCTCTCCCTGCAGAGTGGCCTTGTACCCTGGCATCTCTCCCTGCAGAGTGGCCTTGTACCCTGGCATCTCTCCCTGCAGAGAGCCCTTCTACCCTGGCATCTCTCCCTGCAGAGTGGCCTTCTACCCTGGCATCTCTCCCTGCAGAGAGCCCTTCTACCCTGGCATCTCTCCCTGCAGAGTGGCCTTGTACCCTGGCATCTCTCCCTGCAGAGAGCCCTTCTACCCTGGCATCTCTCCCTGCAGAGTGGCCTTCTACCCTGGCATCTCTCCCTGCAGAGTGGCCTTGTACCCTGGCATCTCTCCCTGCAGAGTGGCCTTCTACCCTGGCATCTCTCCCTGCAGAGAGCCCTTCTACCCTGGCATCTCTCCCTGCAGAGTGGCCTTGTACCCTGGCATCTCTCCCTGCAGAGTGGCCTTCTACCCTGGCATCTCTCCCTGCAGAGTGGCCTTCTACCCTGGCATCTCTCCCTGCAGAGTGGCCTTCTACCCTGGCATCTCTCCCTGCAGAGTGGCCTTCTACCCTGGCATCTCTCCCTGCAGAGAGCCCTTCTACCCTGGCATCTCTCCCTGCAGAGTGGCCTTGTACCCTGGCATCTCTCCCTGCAGAGTGGCCTTCTACCCTGGCATCTCTCCCTGCAGAGTGGCCTTCTACCCTGGCATCTCTCCCTGCAGAGTGGCCTTCTACCCTGGCATCTCTCCCTGCAGAGTGGCCTTCTACCCTGGCTAGCTGTGAGGAGTTGGTCCAGTGGTTGAACAGCTAAAGACTGAGCCAAAAGACCACGACGATGAAGTCTTGGATATTGTCAGTGTGACCCCGCCTCCCAGAGGTTAAATGTCAAAGAGGAGAAACAGGAAGCGGACCCCGAGCCCAAATACTTCCTGGCCCCCTGCCCCTCGACCCAGTTCGTTAGCGACACAGCCCGACAGGTGATTAGCAATCTGGTCAGCACCGACAGATAAATTGGTCCAAGTTGACCCTTACAAAGGCACAACTCTGATCATCCACGGCCACAGTGTGTGCTGGCCTCCCTTCCTACGATATAAGTATACCCATTTAGACCTTGGGGGAAACCAAGTCTGCACTTCTTTGCAGTGAAATGTCTTTGCAGACTAGAGGCTGGCTATAAAAGTCTTTAAGCACCTAAAAAGCCAGGTTACACAGTGCTGTATTTAGATGTAAGAGGATTGTGTGAAAATACACATGCCTAGCATCATCATCATCATCATCCGTACAGCTGAGTATCTTCTACTCCCAGCATCATCATCATCATCCGTACAGCTGAGTATCTTCTACTCCCAGCATCATCATCATCATCATCATCATCAGTACAGCTGAGTATCTTATCCTCCCAGCATCATCATCATCAGTACAGCTGAGTATCTTATACTCCCAGCATCATCATCATCAGTACATCTGAGTATCTTATACTCCCAGCATCATCATCATCCGTACAGCTGAGTATCTTCTACTCCCAGCATCATCATCATCATCATCAGTACAGCTGAGTATCTTATCCTCCCAGCATCATCATCATCAGTACAGCTGAGTATCTTATACTCCCAGAATCATCATCATCAGTACAGCTGAGTATCTTATACTCACAGCATCATCATCATCAGTACAGCTGAGTATCTTATACTCCCAGCATCATCATCATCAGTACAGCTGAGTATCTTGTTATGAAAAAACCCAGCATCTTATCCTAACCTAAGTCTCACTCTTTATCCCTCTCCTCCCTCCCTCCCTCCGTCCCTCCCTCTCCTCCTCCGTCCGTCCCTCCTTCCCTCTCCTCCTCCGTCCGTCCCACCTTCCCTCTCCTCCTCCGTCCGTCCCTCCCTCCCTCTCTCAGATTGGCGTGTCCTTCCAGCAGGTGGAGGTGGAGAAGACTGTGATTTTCTCCAGGGATCAAGGTAATGATCAGTCATTCCGGATGCCTCAAACACACAGCATAAAGAACAATGAGAATGACAGTTGAGAGATGAATGAATGAAGAAAGTTGTCCTGTGTACCAGTCTTTTGTCCTGTACTGATAACACGTTGTCTGTGACGTGGATAACATAGTGTATGATAAGCGTTTCTTTCTTCTGTAGGCCATTGGCATCCTGAGAGAAGCACTAGCTGGGGTCCACGTCAAATCCCTCCAGAACAGGTGAGACACACTCTTATTCTCCATCCATACTGTGTTGAACACAGGAGGCTGGTGGCACCTTAATTGGGGAGGACAGGCTCGTGGTAATGACTGGAACGGAATCAGTGGAATGGTATGAAATACATTAAACACATGGTTTCCATGGTTTCCATGTTAGATACCATTCCATTTGCTCCATTCCAGCCATTACTATGAGCCGTCCTCCCCTCAGAAGCCTCCACTGGTGTTGAACCAGTAACACTGGTGATATGTTGTATTGGTCCTTATCTAATAAGCTATTAGATTAATAGTATGGTATAAATGTTCCTGTTGTGTCCCCAGGGAGATCACAGCCATTACCGTTCACCAGGCTGCCAGCAGCGTCCCCACATCTGACTTCCTCACCAACACACACACGCTCAGACTGAGACACACACACTCTGGCTTCTCCCATCAGTGTCACTAGCTGAGAGACGGACAGTAACGAGCGTATGGCCATGTCTCTCTGGGGTCAAAGTGAACGGTTGGCCGGACAGAAGAACACTATGGCCGCAACAGTCGGACCACAGCAGGAAGGCTTCGACCCCACCAGGAGGACCATCTGTCTGCAACAGAACAGTTTCACTGTTTCTTGTCCTCTCTCTCTATTTATCACTATTTCCTGTTCTCTCTCTTCAATCTATATTTATCACTGTTTCCTGTTCTCTCTCTATTCTATTTATCTTCCACTTCTCTCCAGCTCTGTCTCATCCATTTTCTAGAGAAATCAGTCTTTACAGAGAGGATATATAATCTCATCCTTTAGCTATTAATGGCTCCTGGACATACAGAACCAACTGGGTTCAACCAGTTTACCTGACAGTTCAAACCACTAGTCTGCTACTTTTCATATCTCAGTATCATGAAGTAGAATCAAGTAGAACAGACAACACTAATATCTGGGTGGAATTCAGGATTGCACAACTTTCTGAACGTTGAGAGATGACATGATTCCTTAACCTTATCAGAGTCCAAACTGTATACTCTTCCACACAGCAGTGTTGTAGAATATTGGACCTTTGGCTTTCATACTTCTTGAATTTTCAGCGCAGCTCAATCAATTTCTCCAACCGTCACCACATTCAAATGAATAGAGGACGCGTACGCGGGTCCGCGTTGGTTGGGGATTTTAGGGAGGTGTGTGTTGGAGCTGTGGGTCCCCCACCGACGGTAGTCACAGAGCCGGATAGATGTCACAATAACGCCACCAGACTCTGTGTCTGTGGAACTCTGAATTACTCTTTACTCTGTATGATGACAGGGCAGTTTGTCTGTTCTACACAATATATTTCTATCTGTACATTCCATAACATTGTTCCCTACTGAAGACCACGCTGAGGATGACTCATAACATACCTGGCATAGCCGTTTCTTTAATATTCTGTTTCAGTTTATATAACTGGTTAACCTGATAGTGTAATGTACTGTAACCACTGACTTAATCACAGCTGGGCTCAGTCTGGTCCCTCTGAACCACCACACAACGTGAGATCAACATTGTATTGAACATTGTAGTTCTCATAGATTGTGTGTGTTCAAGTATTGTCTGACAGTCACGGGGGAGATTAAGTGTTTTACTCTTAAGGTGAAAGTATGAAAATCTCTTTGAATGTGATCCATATTGGATGTTGTGTACATGGTTGTTGGTGGAGATTTAGCTTGTGTTGGAGTGAATATGATATGAGGCGGCAGGTAGCCTACTGGTTAGAGTGTTGGGGCGGTAACCGAAAGGTTGCTGGATCGAATCCCCGAGTTGACAAGGTAAAAATCTGTCGTCCTGCCCCTGAACAAGGCAGTTAACCCACTGTTCCTAGGCCGTCATTGTAAATAAGAATGTGTTTTTAACTGACTTTCCCAGTAAAAAAAAAATATATATATATATATATATATATATATATATATATATATATATATATATATATATAATATATATATATATATATATACTGCTCAAGAAAATAAAGGTAACACTTAAACAACACATCCTAGATCTGAATGAAAGAAATAATCTTATTCAATTATTTTTTCTTTACATAGTTGAATGTGCTGACAACAAAATCACACAAAAATAATCAATGGAAATCCAATTTATCAACCCATGGAGGTCTGGATTTGGAGTCACACTCAAAATGAAAGTGGAAAACCACACGACAGGCGGATCCAACTTTGATGTAATGTCCTTAAAACAAGTCAAAATGATGCTCAGTAGTGTTTGTGGCCTCCACGTGCCTGTATGACCTCCCTACAACGCCTGGGCATGCTCCTGATGAGGTGGCGGATGTTCTCCTGAGGGGTCTCCTCCCAGACCTGGACTAAAGCATCCGCCAACTCCTGGACAGTCTGTGGTGCAACGTGGCGTTGGTGGATGGAGCGAGACATGATGTCCCAGATGTGCTCAATTGGATTCAGGTCTGGGGAACGGGCGGGCCAGTCCATAGCATCAATGCCTTCCTCTTGCAGGAACTGCTGACACACTCCAGCCACATGAGGTCTAGCATTGTCTTGCATTAGGAGGAACCCAGGGCCAACCGCACCAGCATATGGTCTCACAAGGGGTCTGAGGATCTCATCTCGGTACCTAATGGCAGTCAGGCTACCTCTGGCGAGCACATGGAGGGCTGTGCGGCCCCCCAAAGAAATGCCACCCCACACCATGACTGACCCACCGCCAAACCGGTCAGGCTGGAGGATGTTGCAGGCAGCAGAACGTTCTCCACGGCATCTCCAGACTGTCACGTCTGTCACGTGCTCAGTGTGAACCTGCTTTCATCTGTGAAGAGCACAGGGCGCCAGTGGCAAATTTGCCAATCTTGGTGTTCTCTGGCAAATGACAAACGTCCTGCACGGTGTTGGGCTGTAAGCACAACCCCCACCTGTGGACGTCGGGCCCTCATACCACCCTCATGGAGTCTGTTTCTGACCGTTTGAGCGGACACATGCACATTTGTGGCCTGCTGGAGGTCATTTTGCAGGGCTCTGGCAGTGCTTCTCCTGCTCCTCCTTGCACAAAGGCGGAGGTAGCGGTCCTGCTGCTGGGTTGTTGCCCTCCTACGGCCTCCTCCACGTCTCCTGATGTACTGGCCTGTCTCCTGGTAGCGCCTCCATGCTCTGGACACTACGCTGACAGACACAGCAAACCTTCTTGCCACAGCTCGCATTGATGTGCCATCCTGGATGAGCTGCACTACCTGAGCCACTTGTGTGGGTTGTAGACTCCGTCTCATGCTACCACTAGAGTGAAAGCACCGCCAGCATTAAAAAGGGACCAAAACATCAGCCAGGAAGCATAGGAACTGAGAAGTGGTCTGTGGTCCCCACCTGCAGAACCACTCCTTTATTGGGGGTGTCTTGCTAATTGCCTATAATTTCCACCTGTTGTCTATTCCATTTGCACAACAGCATGTGAAATGTATTGTCAATCAGTGTTGCTTCCTAAGTGGACAGTTTGATTTCACAGAAGTGTGATTGACTTGGAGCAGTGTATGTTTCTTTATGAATCTTGTTAGTAGTGTGGTGTTCTCACTCTAAACTGACTGGCCACCTTGCCTGTTTGACCAAACCTCAGTCTAAACTGACTGGCCACCTTGCCTGTTTGACCAAACCTCAGTTTAAACTGACTGGCCACCTTGCCTGTTTGACCAAACCTCAGTCTAAACTGACTGGCCACCTTGCCTGTTTGACCAAACCTCAGTCTAAACTGACTGGCCACCTTGCCTGTTTGACCAAACCTCAGTCTAAACTGACTGGTCACCTTGCCTGTTTGACCAAACCTCAGTCTAAACTGACTGGCCACCTTGCCTGTTTGACCAAACCTCAGTCTAAACTGACTGGTCACCTTGCCTGTTTGACCAAACCTCAGTCTAAACTGACTGGCCACCTTGCCTGTTTGACCAAACCTCCGTCACCGACACACAGGACTGGGTGATCTCGCTTTCTGAGGCCGAGATGAGTAAGGTCTTTAATCAGGTGAACACCCACAAGGCTGCGGGGCCAGACGGTATTCCAGGGTGCATTCTCAGAGCATGCTCAGAACAGCTGGCAGGCATATTCACAGTCATTTTCAACCTCTCCTTATCCCAGTCTGTAATCCCCACATCTCAAGATGACCACCATCATTCCTCTTCCTAAGAACTGTAAGGCGTCATGCCACAATGACTACCACCCTGTAACACTCACTTCTGTATTCATGAAGTGCTTTGAGAGGCTGGTCATGGCACACATCTACTCCATCATCCCAGCCACCCTAGACCCACTCCAATTTGCATACCGCCCCAACAGATCCATAGACGACGCAATCTCAATTGGTCTCCACACTGCCCTGACCCACCTAGATAAGAGGAATACCTATGTGAGAATGCTGTTCATTGATTACAGCTCAGCATTCAACACCCTTGTCCCGTCCAAGCTCGTCACCAAGCTTATTTTATTTGACCTTTATTTAGAACCCTGGGACTAAACCCCTCCCTCTGCAGCTGGATCCTGGACCTCCTGACGGGCCGACCCCAGGCAGTGAGGGTAGGCAACATCACCTCCGCCACACTGACCCTCAACACGGGGGCCCCACAGGGTTGTGCGGTTAGTCCCCTCCTGTACTCCATGTTCACCCACGACTCCAACACCATCATCAAGTTTGCTGACGACACGACGGTGGTAGGACTGATCACCGGCGATGGTGAGACAGACTACAGGAAGGATGTAAGAGACCTGACAGTGTGAGGCCGGAACAACAACATTTCCCTCAATGTCAGTAAGACCAAGGAGCTGATCGTGGACTACAGGAAACGGGGGGGGCCGAGCACGCCCCCATCCACATCCACAGGGCTGCAGTGGAGCGGGTCGAAAGTTTGAAGTTCCTCTGTGTCCAAATCACTAAGGACTTAAAATGGTCCACACACGTGCACATAGTCGTGGAGAAGACACGACAGCGCCTCTTCCCCCTCTGGAGGCTGAAAAGATTTGGTGTGGGCCCTCTGATCCTCAAAAGGTTATACAGCTGCACCATTGAGAGCATATTGACTGGCTGCATCACTGCTTGGTATGGCAATAGCACCGTCCTTGATTGTATGGCGCTGCAGTAGGTGGTGCAGACAATCCAGTACATCACTGGGGCTGAGCTCCCTGCCATCCAGAACCTCTATACCAGGCGGTGTAAAAGGAAAGCCCAGAAAATCATTAAAGACTCCAGCCACCAAAGCCATATACTGTTCTCTCTGCTTCCGCACTGCAAGTGGTACCGGTGCATCAAGACACCAGCAGGCTCCTGAACAGCTTCTATCTCCAAGCCATCAGACTGATAAACCGCTTCTATCCCCAAGCCATCAGACTGATAAACAGCTTCTATCCCCAAGCCATCAGACTGATAAACAGCTTCTATCCCCAAGCCATCAGACTGATAAACAGCTTCTATCCCCAAGCCATCAGACTGATAAACAGCTTCTATCCCCAAGCCATCAGACTGATAAACCGCTTCTATCCCCAAGCCATCAGACTGATAAACCGCTTCTATCCCCAAGCCATCAGACTGATAAACCGCTTCTATCCCCAAGCCATCAGACTGATAAACAGCTTCTATCCCCAAGCCATCAGACTGATAAACAGCTTCTATCCTCAAGCCATCACACTGATAAACAGCTTCTATCCCCAAGCCATCAGACTGATAAACCGCTTCTATCCCCAAGCCATCACGCTGATAAACAGCTTCTATCCCCAAGCCATCAGACTGATAAACAGCTTCTATCCCCAAGCCATCAGACTGATAAACAGCTTCTATCCCCAAGCCATCACACTGATAAACAGCTTCTATCCCCAAGCCATCAGACTGATAAACCGCTTCTATCCCCAAGCCATCAGACTGATAAACAGCTTCTATCCCCAAGCCATCAGACTGATAAACAGCTTCTATCCCCAAGCCATCACACTGATAAACCGCTTCTATCCCCAAGCCATCAGACTGATAAACAGCTTCTATCCCCAAGCCATCAGACTGATAAACAGCTTCTATCCCCAAGCCATCACACTGATAAACAGCTTCTATCCCCAAGCCATCACACTGATAAACAGCTTCTATCCCCAAGCCATCAGACTGATAAACAGCTTCTATCCCCAAGCCATCACACTGATAAACAGCTTCTATCCCCAAGCCATCACACTGATAAACAGCTTCTATCCCCAAGCCATCAGACTGATAAATAGCTAATTAAATAGCTAACTAAGTAGCTAATTAAATGGCTACACAGACTGAGTTGATCCTTGTATTTTATTCTTGCACTGTCACAGGACTCTACACACTCACACGTACTGGCACTCCAACACACACACACACACACACACACACACACACACACACACACACACACACACACACCATAATTTTCTCACAGACACTTAATATGCACATACATTTATACTGACTCTACCCACACAACAAATTACATACAATAATCATATACACTGCTGCTACTCTGTGTATCATATATCCTGATGCCTAGTCACCTTACCCCTCTATACAGTTCATTCATAAAGTATTCAGACCCCTTCCCCTTTTCCACATTTTGTTACATTACAGCCTTATTCTAAAATTGATTAAATGTATGTTTTTCCTTATCAATCTACACATAATAGCTCATAAGTGAAAACAGGTTTTTAGAAATGTTTGCAAATGTATTACAAATAAAAAACAGAAATACATTATTTACATAAGTATTCAGACCCTTTGCTATGAGACTGGAAGTTGAGGTCAGGACGCTCCTGTTTCCATTGATCATCCTTGAGATGTTTCTACAACTTGATTGGGGTCCACCTGTGGTAAATCCAATTGATTGGACATGATTTGGAAAGGCACACACCTGTCTATATAAGATCCCACAGTTGACGGTGCATGTCAGGCGGTGTCAGAGGAAGGCCCTAAAAATGGTCAAAGACCCCCAGCCACCCCAGTCATAGACTGTTCTCTCTGCTACCACATGGCAAGCAGTACCGGAGTGCAGAGTCTAGGACCAAAAGGCTTCTCAACAGCTTTTACCTCCAAGCCATAAGACTCCTGAACAAGTAATCAAATGGCTACCCGGACTTTTTGCATTGTCTGTCCCCTCCCCCAACCCCTCGTTTACGCTGCTGCTACTCTCTGTTTATCATATATGCATAGTCACTTTAACCATATCTACATGTACATACCACCTCAATCAGCCCGACTAACCGGTGCCTCTATATAGCCTCTCTACTGTATATAGCCTCTCTACTGTATATGGCCTGTAAGTAAGCATTTCACTGTAAGGTCTACACCTGTTGTATTCGGCACACATGACAAATAAATTTGATTTGATTTGGCCTGTGGTAAATTCAATTGATTGGATGTGATTTGGAAAGGCACACACCTGTCTATATAAGGTCCAACAGTTGACAGTGCATGTCAGAGGAAAAACCAAGACATGAGGTGGAAGGAATTGTCCGTAGAGCTCCGAGACAGGATTGTGTCAAGGCACAGATCTGGGACAGGGTACCAAAAAATGTCTGCAGCAATGAAGGTCCCCAAGAATACAGTGGCCTCCATCATTCTTAAATGGAAGAAGTTTGGAACCACCAAGACTCTTTCTAGAGCTGGCCTCCCGGCCAAACTGAGCAATCAGGGGAGAAGGGCCTTGGTCAGGGAGGTGACCAAGAGTCCGATGGTCACTCTGACAATGCTCCAGAGTTCCTCTGTGAAGATGGGAGAACCTTCCAGAAAAACAACCATCTCTGCAGCACTCCACCAATCAGTCCTTTATGGTAGAGTGGCCAGACGGAAGCCACTCCTCAGTAAAAGGCACATGACAGCCCGCTTGAAGTTTCCTAAAAGACACCTAAAGTACTCTGACCATGAGAAACAAGATTCTCTGGTCTGATGAAACCAAGATTGAACTCCTTGGCCTAAATGCTAAGCATCACGTCTGGAGGAAACCTGGCCCCATCCCTACTGTGATGCATGGTGGTGGCAGCATCATGCTGTGGGGAAGTTTTTCAGCGGCAGGGACTGGGAGACTAGTCAGGATCGAGCGAAAGATGAATGGAGCAAAGTAAAGAGATTCTTGATTAAAACCTGCTCCAGAGCGCTCAGGATCTCAGACTGGGTGCGAAGGTTCACCTTCTAACAGAACAACGACCCTAATCACACAGCCAAGACAACGCAGGAGTGGCTTCGGGACAAGTCTCTGAATGTCCTTGAGTGGCCCGGACTTGAACCCGATCGAACATCTCTGGAGAGACCTGAAAGTAGCTGTGCAGCAACGCTCCCCATCCAACCTGACAGAGCTTGAGAGGATCTGCAGAGAAGAATGGGAGAAACTCTCCAAATACAGGTGTGTCAAGCTTGTAGCGTCATACCCAAGAAGACTTGAGGCTGTAATCACTGCCAAAGGTGCTTCAACAAAGTACTGACTTAATGTTCTGAATACTTTGTCATTGTGGAGTATTGTGTATAGATTGATGAGAAAAAACTGACAATTTAATCCATTTTAGAATAAGGCTGTAACGTAACAAAATGTGGGGAAGGGGTCTGAATACTTTATGAATGCACTGTATAGGGGTAAAGTGACTAGGCATCAGGATATATGATAAACAGAGTAGCAGCAGTGTATATTATGATTTGTATGTAAGTGGGTGTATGTAGAGTCCGTATAAATGTATGTGCATATTAAGTGTGTGTGTGTGTGTGTGTGTGTGTGTGTGTGTGTGTGTGTGTGTGTGTGTGTGTGTGTGTGTGTGTGTGTGTGTGTGTGTGTGTGTGTGTGTGTGTGTGTGTGTGTGTGTGTGTGTGTGTGTGTGTGTGTGTGTGTGTTGGAGTGTCAGTGCGCGTGAGTGAGTCCTGTGACAGTGCTAAAAGGGGTCTGAATACTTTTTGAATACCTCTATCACTCCAGTATCCCTGCACATTGTAAATATGGTGCTGAACTGACCCTCTATATAGTATGCTTACTTACTTTATCGGGTTCTTCTTTTTATTTATTGTGTGTTTTTGTTCTACCGTATGTTATTTTTTTAAATTACATTATTGGTTAATGCATTGTTGGGTTTAGAGCTTGCAAGAAAGGCAATTCACTGTGCACGTGACATTAAAATGTAACTTAAACTGAGTGTTCACCTTGCCTTTTATTTATTGTAAAAATATCAATTGACCATTGTTATTTCAGTTTCCAGTGCACACCAATATATGTATTGTTAAAATGGAAAAAAATGTTTAATAAAAACTGTGCTTGTGTTTCCAGAGGGTGATTAAGTGTCCTGTTTGACCCTGTAATCTCCCCATAGATTGAGAGATTACAGGGTGCTGGTCTGAAGAGGTAGTTTTGATGTGTGTGTCTGGGTGCGATGGGGGGATCAGATAGCAGGACTTTATGTTCACTCAATGTGGCTCAACTCCTGTGCCTCACTCCCTTTATCTTTTTTTTCACAGAAGGAATGGCAAATGAGATATGAGAGGGATGAGAAGGGATCTGGTGCAGAGAGAGGGATTAAATATAAACACACACACACACACACACACACACACACACACACTTTTCATACTGGAAGATCACAGAATTGATTACTATTCTAGAAGCCAGACACACAAAGCCAATGTTGCAGTCCACCTTTAATGGTCACCTTTGATACATCAGAGGCAGTATTTTTAGGACAGAGACCATACACAACACCAGGACAGGGACAGCCAGGTTTCCAGGTACATTAGCCAGAATGACCCGACACAGAAGCATTAGAGAGCCGTGTGTGTCAACGGATCCCTGTTATCATATTCTGTGATCGTATCAGAGCTGTGTGACATGCATTAGAGAATATAGTCATGAATATCAGGGCACGTCACTATGTTTAGCACACATTGTTTTCCTGTGGAGTCATGCTCATTACTATTAGCTTACTATGAAGTTAGGTTGCTGTTGGGTTCGATGAGGTTAGGTTTCTCTAAGAGTAGGGATGGGATAAGGGAACTGATCTGAAAAAAGGGGTTGTGTATCTGATCCTGTGGATGTTGTTTATAATCCATTTCAACAGGCTCCATTCAACTAATAGGCTGAACAGACGGGTACAGAATTCACTACAAGTCATACACTGTATTATAATGTGTTGTGGTGTTCCATTCCGTGGATCGTGTTGATGGACCAAGGAAATTAATCCTTAATGTTTTTCCGATTTAGTTGCCGTGATCAGAGATTTCGGCTAAAACTGCTTGCATGCAAACACACACAGACCCAGACAGACCCAGACATTGCAGGGACCCTGTGGTGCTCCTCCATTGTTGGAGCAGGTTACATAAGAGGGGAACAAAGACAAAACTGTGAGTCAATATCATGGACAGGGTGTCAGCCTCTCAGATACGTCAGCACAGACACTACCACACCAGATAAACAATGTCCAAAAGGTCACAGGAGGTTGGTGGCATCTTAATTGGGGAGGACGGGCTTGTGGTGCTGGCTGGAGCAGAATGAGTGGAATGGTATCAAACACATGGTTTCTATGTGTTTGATGCCATTCCACTCGCGCCGTTCCAGCCATTACTTAGAGCTTTCCTCCCCTCAGCAGCCTCCATTGCCAAAGCAGGTGTAACAAGATGGCGCCGACAGAGATGGTCGCCTCACTTCGAGTTCTTAGGAAACTATTTAACCATGGAAAGAGGTCAGGAAGTATGGCTGAATATAAACAGTGTAGTTATTCTCTCCGCAAGGCAATCAAACAAGATAAATGACGCGGACACCGACGTCACACTTCCAGACAAACTAAACACCTTCTTTGCCCGCTTTGAGGATAGTACAGTGCCACCATCGCGGCTCGCTAACAAGGACTGCCCCCCCCCCCCCTTCTCAGTGGCTGACGTGAGTAAAACATTTAAATGTATTAACCCCTGCAAGGCTTCTGGCCCAGACGGCATCCCTAGCCACGTCCTCAGAGCATGCGCAGACCAGCTGGCTGGTGTGTTTACGGACATATTCAATCGTTCCCCATCCCAGTCTGTTGTCCCCACATACTTCAAGATGGCTACCATTGTTCTGTACCCAAGAAGGCAAAGATAACTGAACTGAATGACTACTGCTCCGTAGCACTCACTTCTGTCATCATGAAGTGCTTTGAGAGACTAGTCAAGGATCATATCACCTCCACCTTACCGGCAACCCTAGACCCATTTCAGTTTGCATACCGCCCCAACAGGTCCACAGATGACACAATCGCCATCACACTGTGAATGCTGTTCATTGACTACAGCTCAGCATTCAACACCATCGTACTCTCCAAGCTCATCATCAAGCTGGAGGCCCTGGGTCCTGGAATTTCTGACGGGCCACCCCCAGGTGGTGAAGGTAGGAAACAACATCTTCACTGACCTTCAACACTGGGGCCCCACAAGGGTGCGTGCTCAGCCCTCTCATGTACACCCTGTTCACCCATGACTGCGTGGCCATGCACGCCTCCAACTCAATCATCAAGTTTGCAGACGACATAACAGTTGGGAATAAGGTGGTAATCCAGACACCTCCAACCAGGATTTCTTGAAAACCAAAGGAATTTATGAAAACTCCTGATGGAGTAAAGAACCTGATGGAGTAAAACAACGGATGGAGTAATCAACCTGATGGAGTATTCAACCTGATGTAGATAAGAACCGGATGGAGTAAACAACCTGATGGAGTAAACTACCTGATGGAGTAAACAACCTGATGTAGGTAAGAACCCGATGGAGTAAACAACCTGATGGAGTAAACTACCCGATGGAGTAAACAACCAGATGTAGATAAGAACCGGATGGAGTAAAGAACCTGATGGAGTAAAGAACCCAATGTAGATAAGAACCTGATGTCGATAAGAACCTGATCTCGATAAGAACCTGATGGAGTAAAGTACCTGATGTAGATAAGAACCTGATGGAGTAAAGAACCTGATGTAGATAAGAACCTGATCTTGATAAGAACCTGATGGAGTAAAGAACCTGATGTAGATAAGAACCTGATGGAGTAAACGACCTGATGTCGATAAGAACCTGATGGAGTAAACAACCTGATGTCGATAACAACCTGATGTCGATAAGAACCTGATGGAGTAAAGAACCTGATGTAGATAAGAACCTGATGTAGAAAACAACCTGATGGAGTAAAGAACCTGATGTAGATAAGAACCTGATGGAGTAAACAACCTGATGTAGATAAGAACCTGATGGAGTAAAGAACCTGATGGAGTAAAGAACCTGATGGAGTAAAGAACCTGAGGGAGATAAGAACCTGATATAGATAAGAAGTAGATAAGAACCTGATGGAGTAAAGAATCTGATGGAGTAAAGAACCTGATGTAGATAAGAACTTGATGGAGTAAACAACCTGATATAGATAAGAACCTGATGGAGTAAAGAACCTTATGTAGATTAGAACATGATGGAGTAAACAACCTGATGTAGATTAGAACATGATGGAGTAAAGAACCTGATGGAGTAGATAGCCTGATGGAGTAAACAACCTGATGTAGATAAGAATCTGATGGAGTAAAGAACCTGATGTAGATAAGAACTTGATGGAGTAAACAACCTGATGTAGATAACAACCTGATGGAGTAAAGAACCTTATGTAGATTGGAACATGATGGAGTAAACAACCTGATGTAGATAAGAACCGGATGGAGTAAAGCACCTGATGGAGTAAAGCACCTGATGGAGTAAAGCACCTGATGGAGTAAACAACCTGATGTAGATAATAACCTGATGGAGTAAACAACCTGATGTAGATTAGAACATGATGGAATAAACAACCTGATGGAATAAACAACCTGATGTATATTAGAACATGATGGAGTAAACAACCTGATGGAGTAAACAACCTGATGTAGATAAGAACCTGATGTAGATAAGAACCTGATGTAGATAAGAACCTGATGTAGATAAGAATCTGATGGAGTAAAGAACCTGATGTAGATAAGAAGTAGATAAGAACCTGATGGAGTAAAGAATCTGATGGAGTAAAGAACCTGATGTAGATAAGAACTTGATGTAGTAAAGAACCTGATGTAGATTAGAACATGATGGAGTAAACAACCTGATGTAGATTAGAACATGATGGAGTAAAGAACCTGATGGAGTAGATAGCCTGATGGAGTAAACAACCTGATGTAGATAAGAACCTGATGGAGTAAATAACCTGATGGAGTAAAGAACCTGATGGATTAAACAACCTGAAGGAGTTAACCTGATTTAAGAACCTGATGGAGATAATAACCTGATGCAGATAAGAACCTGAAGTAGATAACCTGATGGAGATAAGAACCTGAAGGAGATAAGAACCTGAAGGAGATAAGAACCTGATTTATTTAAGAACCTGATGGATTAAACAACCTGATGGAGATAAGAACTTGGTGCAGTTAAGAACCTAATGGTGTTAAGAACCTGATGGCGTTAAGAACCTGATGGAGTAAATAACTTGGAGTAAACAACCTGAAGGAGTTAAGAACCTGATGGAGTTAAGAACCTGATGGAGTTAAGAACCTGAAGGAGTAAAGGACCTGATTTATTTAAGAACCTGATGGATTAAACAACCTGATGGAATAAAGAACCTGATGGAGTAAAGAACCTGATGGCATTAAGAACCCGATGGAGTTAAGAACCCGATGGAGTTAAGAACTTTATGGATTAAACAACCTGATGGTGTAAACAACCCGATGGAGTAAAGAACCTGATGGCGTTAAGAACCTGATGGAGTAAACAACCTGATGGAGTAAACACCCTAAAGGCGTTAAGAACCTGATGGAGATAAGAACCTGATATTCTTTTATTGTAATATACTGTACATCATTTAATATTTAACAATTTTTTGTTTCTTAAACAGATTTACAAAATGAACATAAACACCGGAACAATTACTTTCTCAAAATAGTTACCTAATTGAATAAAAATGTATGAATATATTTTTTTGTTTCTGTTCATAAAATACTTGCAGAGATCAAAGGAACACCTTACTTTCTGGACTAAGTGCAGTTTCAGCATAAATTTCACAAAAGTCATCTCCTTGTCATTTCAATAGATCCAACAGTATATACAGAAAAGGATTAAACACAAATCATTCCATCTCAACAGGTGCACATACATATACATACAGTACACACAGACACACATTACAGAGCAGCCATGTTGTCTTGGAGTGTCTAATACTGCAAAAGAAGCTTGACTTCAAACTAGCGTGTTACATGCATATATACGATTTTCATAGCAATAGAACAGGATTGTAAAATTGTTTTGTGACATCTGGTTTGTCATTTATTTTGACATCTGGTTTGTCATTCAGTCTCTGATTTACTATACTGCACTGTTAAGCTGTACAGGGTTTTCCTTTCTGGTTACATTAAGCTGTACATTCCCTGCATAGATTCTGTTGTAGTGTGGAATGGACAGAGAACATTCCCCTCATTGGTTCTTTGGTCTCCCGGTAACCAGTAGAATAGTTGGAAAGTCTGTCATATGTTGAAAATCCTAGATCTGCTTTGAAACACTGCAGAGGGGTTGGGAGAGAGCTTGGTCCTCACCAACTGCTCCTGCAATAACACAAACATGACATGGATTACTGAAAGATAACCACAGGCAATACAGGTCTTCTGCTGTTCAAATAGGAGATAAGCTACAGTATATGAGATAAGCTACAGTGGACTAATAGACAGAATTCACCACTGCTGTCAGTGGACTGGTAGACAGAATTCACCACTGCTGTCAGTGGACTGCTAGACAGAATTCATCACTGCTGTCAGTGGACTGGTAGACAGAATTCACCACTGCTGTCAGTGGACTGGTAGACAGAATTCATCACTGCAGTCAGTGGACTGGTAGACAGAATTCATCACTGCTGTCAGTGGACTGGTAGACAGAATTCATCACTGCTGTCAGTGGACTGGTAGACATAATTCATCACTGCTGTCAGTGGACTGGTAGACAGAATTCATCACTGCTGTCAGTGGACTGGTAGACAGAATTCACCACTGCTGTCAGTGGACTGGTAGACAGAATTCATCACTGCAGTCAGTGGACTGGTAGACAGAATTCATCACTGCTGTCAGTGGACTGGTAGACAGAATTCATCACTGCTGTCAGTGGACTGGTAGACAGAATTCATCACTGCTGTCAGTGGACTGGTAGACAGAATTCATCACTGCTGTCAGTGGACTGGTAGACAGAATTCATCACTGCTGTCAGTGGACTGGTAGACAGAATTCATCACTGCTGTCAGTGGACTGGTAGACAGAATTCACCACTGCTGTCAGTGGACTGGTAGACAGAATTCATCACTGCTGTCAGTGGACTGGTAGACAGAATTCATCACTGCTGTCAGTGGACTGGTAGACAGAATTCATCACTGCTGTCAGTGGACTGGTAGACAGAATTCATCACTGCTGTCAGTGGACTGGTAGACAGAATTCATCACTGCTGTCAGTGGACTGGTAGACAGAATTCATCACTGCTGTCAGTGGACTGGTAGACAGAATTCACCACTGCTGTCAGTGGACTGGTAGACAGAATTCATCACTGCTGTCAGTGGACTGGTAGACAGAATTCATCACTGCTGTCAGTGGACTGGTAGACATAATTCATCACTGCTGTCAGTGGACTGGTAGACAGAATTCATCACTGCTGTCAGTGGACTGGTAGACATAATTCATCACTGCTGTCAGTGGACTAGTAGACAGAATTCATCACTGCAAAATGCTGCTGATGCCAGACTTTCTGAAATAACATCCAGCCGGAACCTATTTAGCCTACATTAATGGAATTTCACTCGACCCTGAAAGGACGTTTGCATGCTGCATCCATCAAGAAACATCCCACTGGGAATACACTGGTGGAATCAACATTGTTTCCTCGTCCTTTCAATGAAATTACGTTGAACCAAAGTGCAATAGACATTGAATTGACGTCTGTGCCCAGTAGGATGTTCTAGGCTTGATATGATGACTAGATATGAATCTGCCTTTTCCAATGCAGTTGACTAGTAGTGGTACAATGGAAGGTGTACTTGGCAGAGTTTGACTTGAGATCAAAGCATACTTTTCTAAATTGTAGGTCTGTAGTCTCAGCAACAGTCTCTTGGGCCAATAAAGAAAATGTAATATGACTATTTGCTGGATGAGAGGCTGTGTCTGTACATGAAATCTGTCAAACTGCGGCTTCAAAAATATTTATTTGTCTGGTGCGTGCTTCAGAGTCTGCTTGCCTGTGTGTTTATGTGTCTCTGTGGGTGTGTCCACCCCCTCCCTTCTCCAACACACATTGTATTCCACTCGGTACAGCAGCCAGGTCTGCCTCTCCTAAATTACATTCACACTGAAAAGTCTGCAACCCACTGCATCGCATCACACTTTAACAAAATGGCAAATAATCCATTATTTCTCTCTCTCTTTCTCTCTCTTGCTCTCTTTTTCTCTCTCCCTCCCTCACTTGATAGAACCCTGTTGGTTCGGCTCATGACCGTGCCTGTAGTCAGACGCATTGTGAGAAAAGGGAAAAGTTCACATTTAACGGAACAGTGAGAGGGAAAGAGGCAGGAGAGAGCCAATAAAAAGAGGGAGGGTGAAAGGAGAGTGGGTGAGAGAGTAAAGGGGTGCAAAGGAGTGTGATTAGCATAATGCTTTGTTTTATCCTCTTGTTATGCACTTTAACCCATTGTAAACCACATCCCCATTCCTGCCCTATTCATCTGTTTTAGTACAAAAACTCTCATTTTATATCACATTGAAAAGCTCAAGCCATGTCCTCCAGCAGGGCTGAAAAACACCTACTCATTCAGGGTTTTTTCTTTACTTGTACTAATTTCAACATTGTAGAATATTAGTGAAGACATCAAAACTATGAAATAACACATGGAATCATGTAGTAACCAAAAAAGTGTTAACTTCTTAGTGATCCCTTCGCGCGCCAATCCCGTTAACAGGATTGATTTGACAACATCCAGTGAAATAGCAGCGCGACAAATTCAAAAACAGAAATACTCATAATAATATTTCATAAAACATACAAGTGTTAAACATCGGTTTAAAGATTAACTTCTTGTTAATCCTGCCACAGTGTCAGATTTCAAAAAGGCTTTACAGCGAAAGCAAACCATGCGATTATCTGAGGACAGCGCCAAGCATACCAACACATGAAAATCACATTTCAACCCGCCAGGTGCGACACAAAAGTCAGAAATAACGATATAATTCATGCCTTACCTTTGAAGATCTTCTTCTGTTGGCACTCCAATATGTCCATTAAACATCACAAATGGTCCTTTTGTTCGATAAATTCTGTAGTTATAGCTCCAAAATATCAATTTATTTGGCGCGTTTGATTCAGAAAATACACCGGTTCCAACTCGCGCAACATGACTACAAAATATCTAATAAATTACCTGTAAACGCTGTCCAAACATTTCAAACAACTTTCCTAATCCAACTTTAGGTATTTTAAAACGTAAATAATCGCTCAAATTTAAGACGACATAAACTGTGTTCAATACCGGATAAAAACAACGTGAAGCGAGTGACCTGGAGAGCGCATCAAAACATTAGAGAGCACTAGGCTGGACCCTCGTTCTGAATAGCCGTACTTCTTCATTTCTCTAAAGAAAAACATCAACCAATTTCTAGACTGTTGACATCTAGTGGAAGCAATAGGAACTGCAACCAAGTGCCACAGAAATCTAGGTTCCCATTGAAACCAACAAAAAAATCCTGGATGGTTTGTCCTCGGGGTTTCGCCTGCCAAATAAGTTCTGTTATACTCACAGACATAATTTTAATAGTTTTAGAAACGTTAGAGTGTTTTCTATCCATATCTACCAATTATATGAATATCCTAGCTTCTGGGCCTGAGTAGCAGGCAGTTTACTTTGGGCACACTTTTCATCCGAACGTGAAAATTGTGCCCCCTAGCCTTAAGAAGTTTTAAACAAATCAAAATGTATTTTATATTTTAGATTCTTCAAAGTAGCTACCCTTTTCCTTGATGACAGCTTTGCACACTCTCGACATTCTCTCAACCAGATTCATGAGGTAGTCACCTGGAATGCATTTCAATTAACCGGTGTGCCTTCTTAAAAGTTAATTTGGGGAATTTTTTTCCTTCTTAATGCGTTTGAACCAATCAGTTGTGTTGTGACAAAGTAGGGGTAGTATACATAAGATAGCCCTATTTGGTAAAAGACCAAGTCCATATTATGGCAAAAACAGCTCAAATAAGCAAAGAGAAATGACAGTCCATCATTACTTTAAGACATGAAGGTCAGTCAATGCAGAACAATTCAAGAACTTTTAAAGTTTCTTCAAGTGCAGTCGCACAAACCACCAAGCGCTATGATGAAACTGGCTCTCATGAGGACCGCCACAGAAAAGAGTTACCTCAGCTGCAGAGGATAAGTTCATTAGTTACCAGCCTCAGATTGCAGCCCAAATAAATGCTTCACAGAGTTCAAGTAACAGACACATCTCAACATCAACTGTTCAGAGGGGACTGTGTGAATCAGGCCTTCAGGGTTGAATTGCTGCAAAGAAACCACTACTAAAGGACACCAATAATAATAAGAGATTTGCTTGGGCCAAGAAACACGCGCAATGGACATTAGACCGGTGGAAATCTGTCCTTTGGTCTGGATTCCAAATTTGAGATTTTTGGTTCCAGCCGCTGTGTCTTTGTGAGTCGCAGAGTAGGTGAACAGATGATGTCCGCATGCGTGGTTCCCATCGTGAAGCATGGAGGAGGTGTGATGGTGTGGGGGTGCTTTCCTGGTGACACTAGCAGTAATTTATTTAGAATTCAAGGCACACTTAACCAGCATGGCTACCACAGCATTCTACAGCAATACACCATCCCATCTGGTTTGTGCTTAGTGGGACTATCATTTGTTTTTCAACAGGACAATGATCCAACACACCTCCAGGCTGTGTAAGGGCTATTTGACCAAGAAGGAGAGTGATGTTGTGCCGCATCAGATGACCTGGCATCCACAATCACCTTTAGGATGAGTTGGACCGCAGAGTGAAGGAAAAGCAGCCAACAAGTGCTCAGCATATGTGGGAACTCCTTTAAGACCATTGGAAAAATCATTCCTCATGAAGCTGGTTGAGAGAATGCCAAGAAGAATCTCAAATATAAAATACATTTTGATTTGTTTAACACTTTTTTGGTTACTACATGATTCCATATGTGTTATTTCATAGATTATGTCTTCACTATTATTCTACAATGTAAAAATAGTAAAAATAAAGAAAAACCCTTCAATGAGTAGGTGTTATATATACTACTGTTCAAAAGTTTGGGGTCACTTAGAAATTTCCTTGTTTTCCATGAAAACATACATTCATTTTTTTTTATTTAACTAGGCAAGTCAGTTAAGAACAAATTCTTATTTACAATGACAGCCTACCGGGGAACAGTGGGTTAACTGCCTTGTTCAGGGGCAGAACAACAGATTTTTACCTTGTCAGCTCGGGGATTCGATACAGCAACCTTTCGGTTACTGGTCCAACGCTCTTCACACTAGCCTACCTGCCGCCCCATGAGTTGCAAAATGAATAGGAAATATAGTCAAGATGTTGACAAGGTTAAAAATAATTATTTTTTATTTAAATAATAATTGTGTCCTTAAAACTTTGCTTTTGTCTAAGAATCCTCCATTTGCAGCAATTACAGCCTTGCAGACCTTTGGCATTCTTGTTGTCAATTTGTTGAGGTAATCTGAAGAGATTCCACCCCATGCTTCCTGAAGCATCTCCCACAAGTTAGATTGGCTTGATGGGCACATCTAACGTACCAAACAGTCAAGCTGCTCCCACAACAGCTCAATAGGGTTGAGATCCGGTGACTGTGCTGACCACTCCATTATAGACAGAATACCAGCTGACTGCTTCTTCCCTAAATAGTTATTGCATAGTTTGGAGCTGTGCTTTGGGTCATTGTCCTGTTGTAGGAGGAGATTGGCTCCAATTAAGCGCCGTCCACAGGGTATGGCATGGCGTTGCAAAATGGAGGGATAGCCTTCCTTCTTCAAGATCCCTTTTACCCTGTACAAATCTCCCACTTTACCACCACCAAAGCACCCCCAGACCATAACATTGCCTCCACCATGCTAGACAGATGGCATGAAGCACTCCTCCAGCATCTTTTCATTTTTTCTGCATCTCACGAATGTTCTTCTTTGTGATCCGAACACCTCAAACTTAGATTTGTCAGTCCATAACACCTTTTTCCAATCTTCCTTAATCCAGTGTCTGTGTTCTTTTGCCCATCTTAATCTTTTATTTTTATTGGCCAGTCTGAGATATGGCTTTTTCTTTGCAACTCTGCCTAGAAGGCCAGCATCCTGGAGTCGCCTCTTCACTGTTGATGTTGAGACTGGTGTTTTGTGGGTAATATTTAATGAAGCTGCCAGTTGAGGACTTGTGAGGAGTCTGTTTCTCAATCTAGACACTCTAATGTACTTGTCCTCTTGCTCATATGTGCACCGGGGCCCCCCACTCCTTTTTCTATTCTGGTTAGAGCCAGTTTGCGCTGTTCTGTGAAGGGAGTAGTACACAGCGTTGTACGAGATCTTCAGTTTCTTGGCAATTTCTCGTATGGAATAGCCTTTATTTCTCAGAACAAGAATAGAATGATGAGTTTCAGAAGAAAGTTCTTTGTTTCTGGCCATTTTGAGCCTGTAATCAAACCCACAAATAATGATGCTCCATATACTCAACTAGTCTAAAGAAGGCCAGTTTTATTGCTTCTTTAATCATAATAACAGTTTTCAGCTGTGCTAACATAATTGCAAAAGGGTTTTCTAAATATCAATTAGCCTTTTAAAATGATAAACTTGGATTAGCTAACACAGCGTGCCATTGGAACACAGGAGTGATGGTTGCTGATAATGGGCCTCTGTAGATATTCCATTAAAAATCAGCCGTTTCCAGCTACAATAGTCATTTACAACATTAACAATGTCTATACTGTATTTCTGATCAATTTGATGTTATTTTAATGGACAAAAAATGTGCTTTTCTTTCAAAAGCAAGGACCCCAAACTTTTGAAGGGTAGTGTATATCACTCTCTCCCTCCCCATAATAAAGTTTATTGATTTTGTTTTCAAAAGCATAATGAGGACTTCAGTATTAATTGCTGTGATGGATGGGTGAATGCTATGAAGAAAGTGGATCAAGTGGATGTGTGCGTGCCTGGGGGCTTGGTCAGAGAGCTCAGTGGGTGGGGGTGGCAAAAATGACTTGGCAGTGTGTGGAGGCTTGGACTGTATTGTTTAATATCGATCCCCTGGGTTTTGCGTTGTGTTGGCAGATTGCTCAGTGAAGGATGAAAACAATAGAGCACTAGGTTGTTGTCAGTAGGTAGAGGGGGCGGTACACTGAGGTAGGGCTTGGTTGATGGGTGAGGGGCTGAACAGAGAGAGGGTCCAACATGATGACCATAGCAGATAGCCTGTAGTTCGTATCTAATGTCTACTTTTCAGGGCAGGAGTTAAATCCTTTGCACCCATTTTTGGGGGAAACAGATCTTACATAGCAGCCATCAGGTAGAGCTGTACGTTTCCCTGCATGCACCCTGGCCCCACACATACACCCATCTCACGCTGACCACACACATACACCCATCTCACGCTGAACACACACATACATCCATCTCACGCTGACCACACACATACACCCATCTCACGCTGACCACACACATACACCCATCTCACGCTGAACACACACATACACCCATCTCACGCTGACCACACACATACACCCATCTCACGCTGAACACACACATACACCCATCTCACGCTGACCACACACATACACCCATCTCACGCTGACCACACACATACACACATCTCACACTGACCACACACATATCTCACGCTGAACACACACATACACACATCTCACGCTGAACACACACATCTCACGCTGAACACACACATACACACATCTCACGCTGAACACACACATCTCACGCTGAACACACACATACACACATCTCACGCTGAACACACACATCTCACGCTGAACACACACATCTCACGCTGAACACACACATACACACATCTCACGCTGAACACACACATCTCACGCTGAACACACACATCTCACGCTGAACACACATATACACACATCTCACGCTGAACACACACATCTCACGCTGAACACACACATACACACATCTCACGCTGAACACACACATCTCACGCTGAACACACATCTCACACTGATTTCTGGGCCATGGTAATTAATAGACTATGACCTACAGATGACGTGTCATATTATTAAACCCTGTGGCCTGTCAAACTGTTGTACTGGCATTCTACAACGTTTGGCTTAGACTGGCTATGCACTGGCCTTCTGTATCTGATTTGGAGGCTAAAACATGTTCTCCCATGTGACTGGCTGAAAAGTTGAATACGTTTAATGGTGGCTTTTTGGGAAGCTATAGTGGAGCATGTTTTTGCTTTTAGAAAATGTTATCTTCCCAAAGAACATCCAAAGAAAGTTTGAACTGACCGGAAAGAATCTTCTTCCCTCTTATTTTCTTTCTCTCTGATCCTGAAAAGAAATGTACCAACACATCTACAGCACTAACACTCTGGTACGCTGGAATATTTATAAAACAAGGTTCAAAAAAAGACTTTCCTCCACATTGCTTGCTTTCAAAGTTTCACTTTTTTTTGTTTCAACGTGCTATTAAATTTAAAACTGGAAAATTCCTAGCAAGCAGTGTGCAGGAGTTTCTTCTTTCTTTAATCTATGCCAATCTCTCTGGCATAGATGACAGTGAGTGAAAGCAGAAAGCCGAGTCGGCTCAGCCCGTTCTCTCCTAGTCGCCGCTGGCAGATGGCACAGAGAAGCGAGGCAGGTGGGATGGCATTAAACCCCAGGAGATTCCCTAAAGAGTTCCACTCCCTGTCACACAACGTCTGCCTTGAACTACCCCAGGGAGAGAACAGGGGGCGGGCTGGGATCAAAACAGGAAAGAATTACAGTACTTCTCTCTCTCTCTCTCTCTCTCTCAATCTCTCTCTCACCTCGCCTCTCTCTCTCACCTCGCTGCTCTCTCTCACCTCGCCTCTCTCTCTCTCACCTCGCCTCTCTCTCTCTCTCTCTCTCTCTCAATCTCTCTCTCACCTCGCCTCTCTCTCTCACCTCGCTGCTCTCTCTCACCTCGCCTCTCTCTCTCTCACCTCGCCTCCTCTCTCTCTCTCTCTCTCTCTCTCTCAATCTCTCTCTCACCTCGCCTCTCTCTCTCACCTTGCTGCTCTCTCTCACCTCGCCTCTCTCTCTCACCTCGCCTCTCTCTCTCTCTCTCTCTCTCCACCTGAACCCACTCTGACACAAAACCTCTGTGATTTGAGTCTCCAAATCCTAATTGTCCAAATATCTGAATATTATTGACTTTCTTTTCTCTGTATGTAATGCCTGCTCCTCTCTAACCAGGTCAATGTCATAGGCCTGGCAGTTGGCGTCATAATCTGAAACAGCTGGGACACATTGAGCAGCTTTAGGACAGAACAGGATCACAGGATCACTCTTAGAGATGCCTCAGCACCACGGGGAACACCTGGGACCAGGCTGGAACAATGTCCCTAACCATACCCTTACCCTATGTTCCCCGCACAGTGTCTTTGTGTCTCTACAGTGTCTATTCTATGTCTTTCAAGTGACTTTGCCTTTGAAATAGTACTACCTAAAGAATAGGGCATTATCACAGATGTGTACAATGACTTCTATAGAACGAGATGCTGCCACTAAGACTTTGCTCATCTCAAGGATTCGGACCATTTTGAATAACATTGGAAAAAGATGGTTTTATGCCCTGAAAACTGTGAAACTCTGTCCTCTGTCTCACCTCTTCCATGGTCCCTATACTGAGGCTGGGTCTCTCTGGCAGGCTGCTCTGCTGGAGGCCGGTGCTGGTGATAGGGGTGGAGGAAGGCTGGAGTAGGGTTACAGTGGTCTTGGGGACAGTGGCGATGGAGGGGGTGGTATTATGGTCCCTCTGGTGAAGCTCTGTGTGTCTGAAAGCCTCCCTGGCTCCGCTGTAGGCGGCCTGGTAGCTGGTCTCATTGGGGAGGTGGGAGACCCCCGACCGGGGGCTGGCGTACGGGGCAGGGGGACGTTGTTTCCTAGTGGTCTTGGCTGGTCTTGCCCCTGTCCAAGGCCGGTACTCCTGTCTACAAGGAGGAGATGGAAGTGTAAGGGAGCGCTCCCATGGTCTGAAAATAATTGTTATTTTACAAACACTGCAAAAAAATTTCCATTGGCTTTATGCTCTTCTATACTGTTGGCTATTTTACATATACAATTGTGCAAATTCTGTATTGTTGTGTAAATCAGACTAACCAAAGCATAAACAAGCTAATGAGGCTTATCATCGATTAAGGGTAATGATGTCCATTGGGATTCGAGCAGAGCGGTACAGGAGCCTGGTAGGTTCTGGTAATGACGCATGAGATTTCAGCTCAGTGCTTCTGGGAAATGAGAATGGGGCGGGGCATGCTGTCATCATAAAGAAACACCATTGGATGTTGAGGATTATCAAACTGCAGAAACGCTTTAATTTGGTCTCTAATCATGCACTCTAATCAAGGGGATATCAAATGTGTGTGAGTTTATTAATAATTGAAAGCGTTCTGCTGTGATTCTATTTTAGCAGCAGCCTACTGTTCAGATTAAAACTATTGGTTATTTCTGTAGCATGACACTTAATGCATCTAATGTATTTTGCATGAATACACACACACACACACACACTGAACTGCAAGACCTAGCCTGGTGGCAATTTCCGTTCAAAAGGTATTGCATAATTATACAAACTGCAGATTACATTTGAGTCAATAGCCCACTGTACATGAATAACAATTATTTAACGAATTTCAGAAAACAATAACTTGAAGCAGACTAATGAAATCGTTAGGTTAGAGCGCAGTTATCAATGGTTTATGAGAGAGTGGACAGCTCCAGGTGCTGAAATGAAAGAAACAGAATGGTTCTGAAAGGACAGCTTCAGAGTGATGGAACCTACCTGTAAGAGCTTTTAGCTGTTCCCGTCCCCTGCTCCCCCCACCTCATGCCCAGCTCCTCTCTCTCTCCCCTGTCCCCTCTCGTCTGGCTCGCATTGGGGTAACTGTTTACTGGGCTATCCGAACCAACGTTGCCCCCTTTTCCACAATTGCTAATCCAGGGGAAATTCTCCTTCTTCGGAATAGGCCAGGGTTTGTAATCCTGCTTGTACTGGGTGACACTCGAGAACGGCACACCGGGTCGCTGGTAGTCCTCCCGGGGTTTGAAGTTGGCTTCCCTCCGGCCTCTCATTGATGTCCGGGTGCCCGGGGCATCTCCCGGTGTCTGGGGGGATCCGCGGTGGTCCGGAGTAGAATAATTGTGCGTCAGAACCCGGTCCGTCGGTACCTGCCTGGTGACGGATCGCACCTCTTGGTCGGCGATGTCTGAGTAGTTCTGGATGGTCAGTGGCAATGAAAGATCGGATTTATCAAACTGGTTCCAAAACCGAGCCAGACAGCACACTCTGCTTATGCACGGCCAAGCCATGGCGATTTGGTTCAAGTAAAAAAGTAATAGACTAATCAAAGAAAATGAGAAAAAATGTAATAAGGAACAAACACATCCGATGTTAGCTACATTCAGAAGTGCCGCCTTGTGTGTGCCCGTTCCTGGAAACCTGCGCGAGCGTGCTGTCCTCCATGCCACCACTCTGGAATGCCAGGATGGAGCAGAGCAGCAAGTGCGCGGTCGAAAAGCTGTCATCATAGACTAGACGTAACATCGTAAACGTAAATTCAAGACACCAAAATGAGTATGATGTTATGTTTGATATCGTTACATCAGACAGCTAGCAGTCGTTAAATCTACTCGGTGTAACAGTTGGGATAATGGGACAATTCGGGATACAACGCATTTCTCATCCCTAGATTGACATACATTGGCCAAGCCATATCCCACATCAGCTCCAAGGTGTCTTAATCCACACAGGAAGCCTGCCGACCTAGTACAGCTTGAGAGAAAAACTGTGCTATTGCTATTCTGGTTACGTTTTTTCATTACAGGCTCTGTATCCTCTCTCATTCCAAACCTGTAGTCTAGATAAGGGTTCCATCATGCACAGCACAGCCCATTATTACTAATCAAACTCATGTAGGCTGTGGCTCTCTGAACCGGAAACCGACATTAGGCTGGGGGCGATATGGTGTAAACTTGAAGTATAGACGTAAATCACATCACAGCTCTGACAAAGCTTCTTTAACCAGGCTGTGTCACATACGGCTGTGATTGGGAGTCCCATATGGCGGCGCACAATTGGCCCAGCATCGTCCGGGTTAGGCCGTTATTGTAAATAAGAATGTGTTCTTAACTGACTTGCCTAGTTAAATAAAGGTTAAATAAAAACATTGAAAAAATGTAAGTGAGTAACTGCAGTCAGCTCGTTCCGTGTGAAAACCTCCCCGTGCGGTGGAGACCTGATTGGTCTGCGTTGGGTCCTGTCTGCTGCACACTGACATGTACTGTGAGTCTGTATGTATAGCATCGTATGGTCCCTGCCAAGAGGACTGAGATTTATGGCACAGGAGGCAGTGTGCTTGCCCTTTAAATGCTGGGTTACTGGTTCAAGATTAACTTTCCAAGTCCCTCTACTGTCTGATATGCTTTTCTCCAAACCCAAAGACCCTCCAGGATGACGGTGGACCTGGGCAGTGAGGGATAGTTGGTGAGAGGGTCAGAGGATGACGGTGGACCTGGGCAGTGAGGGCTCGTTGGTGAGAGGGTCAGAGGATGACGGTGGACCTGGGCAGTGAGGGATCGTTGGTGAGAGGTCAGAGGATGACGGTGGACCTGGGCAGTGAGGGATCGTTGGTGAGAGGGTCAGAGGATGACGGTGGACCTGGGCAGTGAGGGATCGTTGGTGAGGGGTCAGAGGATGACGGTGGACCTGGGCAGTGAGGGCTCGTTGGTGAGAGGGTCAGAGGATGACGGTGGACCTGGGCAGTGAGGGATCGTTGGTAAGGGGTCAGAGGATGACGGTGGACCTGGGCAGTGAGGGATCGTTGGTGAGAGGGTCAGAGGATAACGGTGGACCTGGGCAGTGAGGGATCGTTGGTGAGGGGGTCAGAGGATGACGGTGGACATGGGCAATGAGGGCTCGTTGGTGAGGGGTCAGAGGATAACGGTGGACCTGGGCAGTGAGGGATCGTTGGTGAGAGGTCAGAGGATGACAGTGGACCTGGGCAGTGAGTGATCGTTGGTAAGGGGTCAGAGGATGACGGTGGACCTGGGCAGTGAGGGATCGTTGGTGAGGGGTCAGAGGATGATGGTGGACCTGGGCAATGAGGGCTCATTGGTGAGGGGTCAGAGGATAACGGTGGACCTGGGCAGTGAGGGATCATTGGTGAGGGGTCAGAGGATGACAGTGGACCTGGGCAGTGAGGGCTAGTTGGTGAGAGGGTCGGAGGATAACGGTGGACCTGGGCAGTGAGGGATCGTTGGTGAGGGGTCAGAGGATGATGGTGGACCTGGGCAATGAGGGCTCATTGGTGAGAGGGTCAGAGGATAACGGTGGACCTGGGCAGTGAGGGATCGTTGGTGAGGGGTCAGAGGATGATGGTGGACCTGGGCAATGAGGGCTCATTGGTGAGAGGGTCAGAGGATAACGGTGGACCTGGGCAGTGAGGGATCGTTGGTGAGAGGTCAAAGGATAACGGTGGACCTGGGCAGTGAGGGATCGTTGGTGAGGGGTCAGAGGATGACGGTGGACCTGGGCAGTGAGGGCTCGTTGGTGAGGGGTCAGAGGATGACGGTGGACCTGGGCAATGAGGGCTCGTTGGTGAGGGGTCAGAGGATGATGGTGGACCTGGGCAGTGAGGGATCGTTGGTGAGTGGTCAGAGGATGATGGTGGACCTGGGCAATGAGGGCTCATTGGTGAGGGGTCAGAGGATAACGGTGGACCTGGGCAGTGAGGGATCATTGGTGAGGGGTCAGAGGATAACGGTGGACCTGGGCAATGAGGGCTCATTGGTGAGAGGGTCAGAGGATAACGGTGGACCTGGGCAGTGAGGGATCGTTGGTGAGGGGTCAGAGGATGATGGTGGACCTGGGCAATGAGGGCTCATTGGTGAGAGGGTCAGAGGATAACGGTGGACCTGGGCAGTGAGGGATCGTTGGTGAGAGGTCAAAGGATAACGGTGGACCTGGGCAGTGAGGGATCGTTGGTGAGGGGTCAGAGGATAACGGTGGACCTGGGCAGTGAGGGCTCGTTGGTGAGAGGGTCAGAGGATGATGGTGGACCTGGGCAGTGAGGGATCGTTGGTGAGGGGTCAGAGGATGATGGTGGACCTGGGCAGTGAGGGATCGTTGGTGAGGGGTCGTTGGTGAGGGGTCAGAAGATTCGGGAAGGCCATATCTGCAGACCCACGTCGTATAAACCAGTTGATCAAGGTACAGGCCACTCACACACTGGGAAACTCAGTTTGAATCACGGATTGCCACTAAATCAATGGCCCGGTCCCTGAGAAGGATGTACTGATTGAGATAAGATAGGAAATCTTGCTTCCACTTAGCTAATGACCTACAGATTAGAAACTAGACAAGAGAGAAAAGACATGTACATCACATTAAAGTATTCACACAGGGCCAGTCTCTCTTTTCTGTAGGGGGACTCAGGTTGGCCTCTGGTGTGTCGTACCATGCTGTTAGGGGTCCTGGGGTGTGGGCTCCAGTACCTAGGGGTCTACCTGGACTGCACACTGTAATCAACACTTCAGTAGAAGACCTCAGAGGATCATGGGATAATCAAAACAGGTTTGTACAGAAATAGATGTTTATTTTCTCAATATTATGACTTTGCTTTGGGCCTTAATTTGTCTAGTAAATCCCTGCTGCTGTTCACGGAATAACACATGCACGTACACACACACAGTGCTGTAATATACTGAATCAAAAGTTTATTCTTCCATTTTTTTTTTCATTCATACCAATGTGAAGTAGCTATTCATGCAATGATGGAGACAAACAGAAAAAGTCGTGCCATTCATTTCACAGATGTTTTGATTCATTTTACATTTTAATTTGAGTAATTTACCAGACGCTCTTATCCAGAGCAACTTACAGTTTGTGCAATCATCTTAAGATAGCTAGGTAGGACAACCACATCACCGTCACAGTAAGTATACTTTTCCTCAATTAAGTAGTTATCAGCAAAGTCGGTGCTAGTAGGAAAAGAAAGAAACCGACTACCTTCTCTTCACTGTTCCAATAAAACAGTACTACAGATGATCCTCAACCAATTCAGGATCTTCCCCATTCTTTGTTCCTTAGCTCCACTCTTCTGATTTTACCACTAACTGTCTTTGGTAGCTGTTCCACAAACTCTATCTGTGAAGACGAGAAAAGTCGAAATACCTTATTTTGCCTTCTAATAGATATTGATCAAGCTTTTTTTCAACAATAAGTAGCTTTACAAAAGAATAACAATTACCTTGCGTGGATACTTGTACGGTGCAGTAACTTTCTTCACATACGTCTGTAATTCTTTCTTAAGTTGATCTTGATCTTGAGATTTGTACTCTGCTGTTAGAACAACAAATGCCTTCACAACCTGGAAAGATGGATGGCATATTAACTGGATTGTTTTATGTAACCTTTATTTAACTAGGCAAGTCAGTGAAGAACAAATTCTTATTTACAACGACGGCCTACCCTTACCCGGACGACGCTGGCCCAATTGTGCGCCGCCCTATGGGACTCCCAATCACGGTCAGTTGTGATACAGCCTGGAATCGAACCAGGGTCTGTAGTGATGCCTCTAGCACTGAGATACAGTGCCTTAGACCGCTGCGCCACTCGGGAGCCCAATTATAGTGCAATCGCTACAAATGATTTTGGGATTGAAGCCAATATAGGTTCATTTATAGAGATCTAACCAACAAGATAGTCCATAGTCTAACAACTTCTGAGCTCTGAAATCATCTGACTGCTTTGATTTTGGGTGAAGATGACCTATTTCATGGATTTGATTGATCCATCCATACTGTACCTCTCCTCTGATAGGGTCAGGGCTGCTGACCACGGCTGACTCAGCCACAGCCTGGTGTTCAATCAAAGCGTTCTCCACCTCAAATGGACCAATACGGTACCTAAACAACCAACCCAGACTTTAGTCCTATTCAGACAGGATTAGTTTTACTACGAATACAGTACCTATACAAACAACACAGACTTTAGTCCTATTCAGACAGGATTAGTTTTACTAGGGGAGGTCGTGTAATGTAATTATGTGCACGAGCACAAAACACCACATTTGTAACTATAGTCCCGTCCGAATCTGCCATGTCAGTCATTTTTACACGGCAGGAGAGTAACAATTCCAGCCAGAAAAACCTACTGTTTTTTGGCGAACTCCAAGGTCCTCGGATAACGCTAGTCCTGTGCGAATCGACTTCCCTGTGTTTTCAGAGAAATGTCTGAGTATGACAGGGGTTGCTTGCTCGCGGTTTGAACAAGAAAACAATAACTGATTCGATAAATTGAACGAAGTGCTCCACATAAGTTATATATAAATGGTCTACATGAATCAAATTTCACAGTGACTGCTTTTGTTTATATGTTTTGGGATTATGAATTGAACATTGTCAAATGCATCTGTAAAAAAATATTGGGCCTATTTGAAGCAAACGTTGCTGTTAATAGATCGCAAAGCAGCATACAACTGACCTAAACGTTTGGAAATGATAAGTTAACTTTCTCATTCATAGCCTTAAAACACATCTCAGGTGCAAGGGCACTGTTTAGCTCCCATCTGAAGGCTGGGGGACATTTAGGACGTACTGCAGATTGCTAAAATATTGTTATGATTATGATGACACTTCCTCAATTGAAATATTATGGCGACACGACACCAAAGCTGGTTTGGTGTGGTTTAGAAACGTGGGAACCAAGCTGGAGCCATCAGTGTGCCTGTATCACCTGGACATGTTGAAATATCTTCACACCTAGAATAAAAACCTCCAGGCTTCCGTCATAACTGTCAATTTATTGAAAAGAAGTCATAATTACAGGGGGCAGTTTGGAAAAAACGAATCCTGTCCGAATCGTCCTTTGGAATAACGGACATTCTGGAGTAATAATTATATAACCGACGTTCTCTAGTAATACTAGTCCCGGGCGAATAGGGTGATAGTCAACTAAACATTTTTGTTCAGTTTTTCAGACTCAGATTGAGCTTATTCATGGACTGTGAAGAACTTTCAATTGACATTTGTGCCCCATAGATATAGGTATAGATATAGGTATAGATATAGGTATAGATATAGGTATAGGTATAGGTATAGATATAGTTATAGGTATAGGTATAGGTATAGATATAGGTATAGATATAGTTATAGATATAGGTATAGGTATAGATATAGATATAGGTATAGGTATAGATATAGGTATAGGTATAGATATAGGTATAGATATAGATATAGGTATAGGTATAGGTATAGATATAGGTATAGGTATAGATATAGGTATAGATATAGATATAGGTATAGGTATAGGTATAGATATAGGTATAGATATAGGTATAGATATAGGTATAGGTATAGATATAGGTATAGATATAGGTATAGATATAGGTATAGATATAGGTATAGGTATAGATATAGGTATAGGTATAGATATAGGTATAGATATAGGTTGAGTTCCTGCCCGACTACATTGTTGAGACATGGCAGATCTTACAACGCCTGGATAGGTATTTAACATGTCAGCTAATGCTGCGTTCGTAATGAAGAGAAAAGTGGGAATTTACACATAAAACTGGGAGAAATGTTGAACGGCCCTCCAACTGGTAATTACTAGTGGGAAACTATCATCCTGAGCTCCCACATAGAGACCTCTGACCTCAACTACTAAGGAAATGACCTCGATAACAGCATTTTCGGCAGTTAAACGCAACAACAAAACATTATTTATAAAAACAATGTATTAATATAGTTTTTGAACACTATAATTTGTTTACAAGCACGATAGCTGTATTTTTAGTTTAGTGTTTACTCAGCTATTTGGCCATTAGTCAATCGGGGTTTCACAACAAGTTCAAAGCACGTGAACGCATCCAACTGGTATTTACAACTTCACAACTGATAAATTCCCACCTCCCACTTGGTTATGAACGCAGCATAATGACATAGCAATCTAATTCCCAACTGCACAGTCGTTGGTTGATGCATTGCAAGGTCTGCACATCTAGTCGGGCAGGAAGTCGACCGTAGTGTTACCCAGCTGATAGGATGACGTCATCAGCTCGACCCACGAACCACAAGTAGTCGTCCTCATCCATGACACCCCTGTCTCCAGTCAGGTAGAAGTCCCCAACATAGCACTCTGCTGTTCGATCAGGGTCACCCTGCATAGATGTGTATACAAATATTACAATATTAAGATGCAAGGAAACAAACCAAGTCTCAATGTATTTCAGAAGGTTCAAATCAATATCAAATTGAAGGACTAGTCAGTCAGTCAATCAATCAATCAATCAATCAAATCCAGGCTGTATCACAACCAGCTGTGATTGGGAGTCCCTTAGGGCGGCGCACAATTGGTCCAGCGTCTTCCGGTGTAGGCCGTCATTGTAAATAACAATTTGTTCTTTACTGACTTGCTTAGTTAAATAAAGGCTAAATAAAATAAAAATCAATGATGTGGATATTTTATCAATTGCTATTGGAAGAAAACAGACAGGGAGACCAAGTGGCTAGTTGACTTGCAGTGAAGTGGGTGTACATACTGTGTATTCAGTAAACAGGGAAAAGGGCTTGTGTGGTTTCACTCTGATACCAAGGTTCCCCTCCACTCCTCTGGGCAAGACATTACCGGCTTCATCTACGACCTGAGATAGGAACACAAATGCTGCCAATGTCTGCAGTTTGTATCAAAACGTGGAAACTTTATTGATTACACATTTGTTAATGCTGATGGTTTAGCACACATTACGCGAATGAATGACTCGGATAATCTTCAACACTGTTGTCTGTCGACTGCATATACCTGCACATCATACTCTGGTGAAGCCTTCCCAAAAGCCCCGGCTTTGATCTTCATGCCCTTAAAAGTACCAGCTATCAGTACCTGGAAGTGAAATGACAGAGAAGCTAAGACACCATTCTATGTGCAACCTTTTATCACCTCCAACTTAACTCACAGTTTCAGTTTGTCCATATCCTTCGTAGATGTCCAGTCCAGTGGCATTCCTCCACTTCCCCATCACCTCTGGGTTGATGGGTTCACCAGCACACAAACAATGCTGCAAGTTGCTGAAATTATAACTGACAAAAAAGAGATGTCTCAGATGTCAATAAGGATTTGGTTGTAATCTAAAAAGGAGCCATTATTTAATCAGTGTGTAAGCAAATACCTGGACATGTCCTCTTGCACTAGCATACGATAAGCAGTCGGAGCCGTGCAGAATGTGGATATGGGGTAGCTGGAGAGAGTCTTCAAAGAAAAACACATGAAATATCAGTATCTGTAATGACATGAAATAACAACATTTCCCCACTACATTCAGTCTAGCCATGACACACCCGCAGTAGAAGACACAGAGGAGTGAGAATGGACATGCAGGGCCCTCTAGTGGTCAAATGCAGTGCCTGCAGATCTGAAGCAATCCACTTCCCTCAGATTTGCTGACATCAAAGATGTAAGGGAATAGGTGTTGTTTTCAGACCATATGGTGTATGAACACACCACACACACACACACACACACACACACACACACACACACACACACACACACACACACACACACACACACACACACACACACACACACACACACACACACACGCACACACCACACGCACACACCACACTCACACACACACACCACACACACACCAGCACACCTCTAGTACAGTGTGACTGTCGAAGCGGGGCATATGGTGGATGAAGACACAGGCTCCCTGGATCCAGGGGGCATAGACACTGCTCCAGGCAGACTTGGCCCAGCCTGTATCAGATGTGTTCCACAAGACATCCCTCTCCGTCAGGTCCAACCAGTACCTCCACACAGACAGGAGAGAGGGAGGGAGAGAGGGAGTTCAGTTCAATGGGTATTATGTCATGTTTCATGTTTTGTGTGGACCCCAGGAAGGGTAGCTGCTGCTTTCAGAACAGCAATTAGAGTCAGTGCAATCTAAGTTCAACCCATGTTATGGTTGTGGCGTGGTTATGGTTGTGGCGTGGTTATGGTTGTGATTATGTTATGGTTGTGATTATGTTATGGTTGTGGCGTGGTTGTGATCATGTTATGGTTGTGGCGTGGTCGTGATTATGTTATGGTTGTGGTGTGGTTGTGATTATGTTATGGTTGTGATTATGTTATGGTTGTTATTATGTTATGGTTGTGATTATGTTATGGTTGTGATTATGTTATGGTTGTGGTGTGGTTGTGATTATGTTATGGTTGTGATTATGTTATGGTTGTTATTATGTTATGGTTGTGATTATGTTATGGTTGTGATTATGTTATGGTTGTGGTGTGGTTGTGATTATGTTATGGTTGTGGTGTGGCTGTGATTATGAAATGGTTTTGGCATGGTTGTCATTATGTTATGGTTGTGGCATGGTTATGGTTGTGGCATAGTTATGGTTGTGATTATGTTATGGTTGTGGCGTGGTTGTGATTATGTTATGGTTGTAGCATGATTGTGATTATGTTATGATTGCGGCATGGTTATGTTATGGTTGTGGCGTGGTTATGGTTGTGATTATGTTATGGTTGTGGCGTGGTTATGGTTGTGATTATGTTATGGTTGTGGCGTGGTTATGGTTGTGATTATGTTATGGTTGTGGCGTGGTTCTGGTTGTGATTATGTTATGGTTGTGATTATGTTATGGTTGTGGCGTGGTTATGGTTGTGATTATGTTATGGTTGTGATTATGTTATGATTGCAGCATGGTTATGTTATGGTTGTGGCGTGGTTATGGTTGTGATTATGTTATGGTTGTGGCGTGGTTATGATTATGTTGAAGTAATCTCTCGTGGACAGACTACGTAAACATCTGTGTTAACTGAGATGAATGTTGGAGGACCTACCTTCCATTGACAGTGAGGCCTATCCCATAGCTGCTGTGGCTGTGTTGGGTCATCTTAGGTGACCCTGTGGTCCCACTGGTGAAGAAGATGGTCATAGGGTCATCACTGCGAGTCTTCACACACTCATGATCGCTGGACGCATTCCTATGGAGAGAGTTTGGTCAGTACAGAGATGCTGAAAGTAACAAGCAAGGTGTAGATAGACCAAACCAATAGATCAGACACAGTGAACTGGAGCCTTTATGATCCCATCCAGACCAAACCAATAGATCAGACACAGTGAACTGGAGCCTTTATGATCCCATCCAGACCAAACCAATAGATCAGACAGTGAACTGGAGCCTTTATGATCCCATCCAGACCAAACCAATAGATCAGACAGTGAACTGGAGTCATTACGATCTCATCCAGACCAAACCAATAGATCAGACAGTGAACTGGAGTCATTATGATCTCATCCAGACCAAACCAATAGATCAGACACAGTGAACTGAACTGGAGTCATTATGATCCCATCCAGACCAAACCAATAGATCAGACACAGTGAACTGGAGTCATTACGATCTCATCCAGACCAAACCAATAGATCAGACACAGTGAACTGGAGTCATTATGATCCCATCCAGACCAAACCAATAGATCAGACAGTGAACTGGAGTCATTACGATCTCATCCAGACCAAACCAATAGATCATACAGTGAACTGGAGCCTTTATGATCCCATCCAGACCAAACCAATAGATCATACAGTGAACTGGAGTCATTATGATCTCATCCAGACCAAACCAATAGATCAGACACAGTGAACTGAACTGGAGTCATTATGATCCCATCCAGACCAAACCAATAGATCAGACACAGTGAACTGGAGCCATTATGATCCCATCCAGACCAAACCAATAGATCAGACACAGTGAACTGGAGTCATTATGATCCCATCCAGACCAAACCAATAGATCAGACAGTGAACTGAACTGGAGTCATTATGATCCCATCCAGACCAAACCAATAGATCAGACACAGTGAACTGGACCCTTTACGATCCCATCCAGACCAAACCAATAGATCAGACAGTGAACTGGAGCCTTTATGATCCCATCCAGACCAAACTAATAGATCAGACACAGTGAACTGGAGCCTATATGATCCCATCCAGACCAAACCAATAGATCAGACACACTGAACTGGAGTCATTATGATCCCATCCAGACAAAACCAATAGATCAGACACAGTGAACTGGAGCCTTTATGATCCCATCCAGACCAAACCAATAGATCAGACAGTGAACTGGAGCCTTTATGATCCCATCCAGACCAAACCAATAGATCAGACACAGTGAACTGGAGCCTTTATGATCCCATCCAGACCAAACCAATAGATCAGACACACTGAACTGGAGCCTTTATGATCCCATCCAGACCAAACCAATAGATCAGACACAGTGAACTGGAGTCATTATGATCCCATCCAGACCAAACCAATAGATCAGACACAGTGAACTGGAGCCATTATGATCCCATCCCATCCAAATCAAATCAGTCACATACACATATTTAGCAGATGTTATTGCGGGTGTAGCTAAAAACGTAAGTTATCTTTACCTCACCAGATCTCCAAAGTTCTTCCAGCCCTCTCTCTTGGTGGGGGACACCAGTATTTTGTGCTGCAGGCTGGAGCACTGAGAGGCCACGGCATCGAGCAGGGGGGCCAGGGACTCGTCTGTGATGACACAGCGGGCCCCGGAAGTCTGCAGCCGGTGGAGGATGTCCCTGGCTGTCAGCTGAGAGGTGCCTGGCAGCAGCACTGTTCCTGTGGGGGACATGGGACTTCACCAGGGACAGGAAATTTTCCTGAAGGGAAATCTTGGGGCCCTAGTCATAGCTAATGACAAGGCACTTGAATAAATAAGGTTGTAGGTTTTTCCTGTTCAGGTCAGGAAGTCAGATAGTATACCCAGCCCTGGGCATCGCATTTATATTTAAAATGTTTATTCATTTAGCAGCTTGTCTCCAAAACTATTTCAATTGAAATTGCCCCAAACATATTTATTGAACTAAACATATGCTATCTGATAGCATTATGTCTGGACTAGTGGTATTCAAAGTCAGGGTCACCGGGGGAATTTCACTGGGTCGCCAAATAAAAAATGGTTTTATTTTGGGCGGATCCAAAAAGGACAGATTATTTTATGGGAACAATATACAAACGTTATTGAAAAATATAATTTGACAAATAAAATTGTACTAAGTAAGTAAATAAATGTATGTATTGGTTCTCTTAGAGCAGGTATTCCCAAAGGCAATGCCGTCGGGGTACGCCAAATAAAAATGTGATTCACATTTTATTTTTTTTAAATGTATTTTTCTTTAATAAAAATAATTTTCTTCACATTTTCAAACAGTACATTTATATTTTTCAAAGGGGCTATACATTTGGGTGAGTTTTTTTCTCTCACCTGAGTTGCCTCGTTTCACTGCCAAAAATAAAATTAAACCATTTAGTGTTCAGCTAAATAACAACACAATGTCAAATACAGGTAGCCTAGTCAAATAATTATCATCCAATCACATTAACGGTTACTCTCTCGCGGGAAACCTTCACTCTTGCGCAGACATTTAGAAACGAAACATGACAATTTGAAAAATAAGCCAGAGGAATAGACGACTTTTGAGTAGTAAGACATGTATAAAAGCAACAGATACCATTAATAAGAAGGGGCTAGAAGTGTCTTATATGGTGAGCTATCGAGTGGCTAAGACAGGCTGTTTCACAACGCATCAGTGACACGGCAGGAGATGTTTTCAAACAATTACTGCTTCGCATACAAGCCAGTGAATTCTATGTGTTACAGCTGGTTGAGTCAACAGACGTGGCGGGTCTGGCACAGCTCCTGGTATATGTCCGTTATGTTTATGGGGGGGTCAATTAAGGAAGACATCCTATTCTGGAAACCAGGACAACAGGAGAGGATATTTTTAAAGTTCTGGACAGCTTTATGACATCAAATGGACTTTGGTGGTCGAGATGTGTAGGTATCTGTACTGATGGCACAAAAGCCATGACAGGGACACAAAGTGGAGTGGTAACGCGCATGCAAGCAGTTGCTCCCGACGCCACTTGGGTACACTGCTGCAGCATCCACCGAGAGGCTCTTGCTGCCAAGGGAATGCCTGACAGCTTGAAAGATGTTTTGGACACAACAGTGAAAATGGTTAACTTTGTTAGCAAGGGCCCTGAACTCTCGTGTATTTTCTGCATTATGCAATGATATGGGCAGTGACCATGTAACGCTTTTACAACATACAGAAGTGCGCTGGTTATCAAGGGGCAAAGTATTGACACGTTTTTTTTTTTAAATTGAGAGACGAGTTTAAAGTTTTCTTTAATGACCATAATTTTAACTTGTCTGACCGCTTGCATGATGATGAGTTACTCCCAGGACTGGCCTATCTGGGTGATGTTTTTTCTCACCTGAATGATCTGAATCTAGGATTACAGGGACTCTCCGCAACTATATTCAATGTGAGGGACAAAATTGAGGCTATGATTAAGAAGTTGGAGCTCTTCTCTGTCTGCATTAACATGGACAACACACAGGTCTTTCCATCATTGTATGATTTTTTTGTGTGCAAATGAACTCAAGCTTACGGACAATGTCAAATGAGATATAGCGAAGCACCTGAGTGAGTTGGGTGCGCAATTACGCAGGTACTTTCCTGAAACACGGACGACACAAACAACTGGCTCGTTATCCCTTTCATGCCATGCCTCCATTCCACTTACCGATATCTGAACAAGAGAGACTCATCGAAATTGCAAAAAGCGGTTCTGTGAAAATGTAATTTAATCAGAAGCCACTGCCAGATTTCTGGATAGGGCTGCGCTCAGAGTTTCTTGCCTTGGCAAATCGTGCTGTTAAGACACTGATGCCCTTTGCAACCACGTACATATGTGAGAGAGGATTCTCGGCCCTCAATAGCATGAAAAATACAGGCACAGACTATGTGTGGAAAATGATTTAAGACTGAGACGCTCTCCAATACAACCCAACATTGCAGAGTTATGTGCCTCATTTCAAGCACACCCTTCTCATTAACCTGTGGTGAGTTATTCACCATTTTTGATGAATAAATAAGGTTTTATATGTAAGATGGTTAAATAAAGAGAAAAATGATTGATTATTATTATATTATTATATGTGCCCTGGTCCTATAAGAGCTCTTTGTCACTTCCCACGAGCTGGGTTGTGACAAAAACTCACACTCATTCTTATGTTTAATAAATGTATAGTATAGTGTGTGTGTGGCAGGCTTACAATGATGGCAAAACACAACATTTGAGAGTGTGCTGACCCTGATGCTAGAGGGGGTACGCAGCTGGAGGTTGACTGTTTGAAGGGGTACGGGACTATAAAAAGTTTGGGAACCACTGTCTTAGAGAGATGAATATCTAATGAATTGAAGTTTGTTTGTTTGTTTATGTGAAAATCGACATTTCTTGATTTTAAGGTTGTGCCGTTAGATTTGGGGTGGGGTGGCCAGATTTTCTAGTGACAAAAATTGGGTCCCCAGAAATTCTGGAGGAAAAAATGTGGTCCCCGCTGATAAAGTTTCAATATCACTGGTCTAGACAATGCAATTTTGATTCAATCTATTATGAAGTCTTGGATTTCTTGACTAGATCTTTTCTAGCTCACCGGTTCTGAGACAGGCCACATTGACGAGCCACCACTCTGGAACCCTAGGTAGTACCAGAAACACCCTGTCCTGCTGGTTGAGACCACAGGCACCTGACAGAACATTGGCCAGTCTTCTGGAATGGAAGCCCAGCTCCTCAAAACTCCACCTCACCTCCTGCTTTCTGTCATTCACCCACCAGAAGGCAGGGTTAGATGCTTTCTCTCCTTTCTGAAATAAACAATGGTGATTTCACATTTACATTTGAGTTCATCTGAAACCGTAAAGTTTAATGTAGAACATATCCCTCTGCCAATATGAATGATATGTCAACTATCCTGCTACCTACAGGCGGTCATCATGATGATGTTGTCATAACACTGACATAACACGTCATTACGAGTTATAACAACTATGTCACAGTCAGAGGGTTCAAGTCAAGTGTTGCCATTTTTTTCATTCCCCCATGACAATATATGCAACGGACAGTGCTTGACTTGGGAAGGAGCTCACCTGAGCTGAGTACCGGCACCTGGAATGTTCTACTGCCTGAGCTCCTGCACCTCTTATAGAATATTAACTCAACAGTATTGTGGAGTTCCTGCACCTCTTATAGAATATGAACTCAACAGTATTGTGGAGTTCCTGCACCTCTTATAGAATATTAACTCAACAGTATTGTGGAGTTCCTGCACCTCTTATAGAATATGAACTCAACAGTATTGTGGAGTTCCTGCACCTCTTATAGAATATTAACTCAACAGTATTGTGGAGTTCCTGCACCTCTTATAGAATATTAACTCAACAGTATTGTGGAGTTCCTGCACCTCTTATAGAATATTAGCTCAAAGTAATGTGGAGTTCCTGCACCTAAATATAAACAGTACTGGCACCCAAAACGAGTACCAAAACCTATTCCATCCAAGTCAAGCAATGGAAATGGAAGTTGAAGGTTAGATAAACAAGGTATACTCTACCTTTTCTTTCTCTGCCCACACATCAAGCACATCTTCCGCAAAGTTAAAGTACTCTGGTATCTGGAGGCTGTATTGTTGTTTGATACTCTCATAGTCAGTAAAGTTTTGAGGACGAGATACCCTATGTCCACGGATCTGACATTTAAAGTTACTTGGGAATATACTGAGCGCCTTCAGTTGAAAGGACACTTTCCCAATGGCCCTCATCTGCAAATGGAGAAAAAAACACTACTTAAGTATTGACTTAATAAAATACTGGTAGATGCAGCAGGAACAATGCAGTTCAGAGCAAGAACAATCTCTTTCTCTCATTTTATGCATTATGCAAATGACTTTGAAGACATTCTTACGAGTTATATTAAAGCCATTCAGTAGAGACAAATTGTGAAAGTAGTATTTTTATGCCAACAGTTGACAAGCAGAGAAGAACACAGTGCAGAACTTATAAAGTTGATACATTAAGGTATCATAAAGTATCATGCTTAACTTTAAACCCCTCTCAAACCTAACGTTACCTCTCAAATCTCCAAGATGACCTCAAATCGTCGTGTTGTTTGCGGTTTATGTTGCTCTGTCTGCGGGCTGAAAATAAGGAATGGCGCCCAAGGAATTTCTCCAGAAAGGGTCGAGTGAAAAGGAAGGAATTACCACGGCTGAACTCAGACACAGGGAGAGATCTGTCCATCCATGGACTGAATGAGTAAACTATTAAAATCTGCAAGACCAGGAAGTAGGCGCGGTGTTAGAAGTGTACATGTAAAAGTCAAAACGTGTTTACTTATTTAGAGAACAATTGAAAGGAAACCACTAATATGTTTCAGACCAAAATGAGAGTAATATGACACCACAAAAACATTGCTTATTAATAGTCTTTATGGTTATTATAGCGCCTACTAAATATGTGTTTTTCTGTCCAAAATATGAGTCTACCGTGCAGATTAGTTGGCCCCCACGCTGGAGTTCGTTTTGCATTGCCCGGTGCCATTGGTCCTTAAATGAAATCATCACCCACGAACTGGCCCAATCTGTCACAATGTAGCCTAACAATTTCTGCGTCGTTTTACACTAATGAAAACGGCACAGTTAATGTCATGTGATTTCAAACGGAGCGGAAATGAATGAGAGTGAAAACATTGTTCCGACAGTAGTAGGCAGACGTTTTCCAGGTGTATTTGCAGATACAGCTGATCCTGCTACACTCTAATGTAGGTTCATTAAACGTGATTGGACGGGATATCATTCCCCAGGATGCTTTGCGCGGAGTGTTAGACGGTTTCCTGTGAGCAGCACGTGGAATATGGATCATGCTCCAATGAACAGCTAGCCTATATTTTCCTTTCCTTTCAATTCAAATTATTTTCATGAAAACTGCATGAAGTGAGGACATAACTGACTGACGTAAGCGAACAAGAGTTTACAATGCCACATGGGCATTCAGTGTAAAATGTAGCTTGATAGATAGATAGATAGATAGATAGATAGATAGATAGATAGATAGATAGATAGATAGATAGATAGATAGATAGATAGATAGATAGATAGATAGATAGATAGATACATAGTGACTATAATAGACAGTACAGTATGTAAACACGTTGTGGTATTGTCCTTGGTTTAGACTAGCACAGCCATAACCTGTGGCAGTCATCATAACACTGTCAACAGTCTAGTTCATTACATTGGTCTATAATCAACTCAGCAATGCCATTCACAACATAAGGGTGACTGACAAAATAATTGATGTTCCATTTTATACAGAAAAACATGAATTATGTTTTAATTTCTATACATTGTGTATAGCTATCATTCCATTCCTTGTACAGTGAGGGACAGCGTGGGGATGGAGTATCTACCCGACCGTAACTCCAGGTATAAAGACGTGGACTACTGGGATGAGAGGTACAAGACAGAGAAGTCTTTTGAATGGTTCGGAGACTTCTCCAAGTTCCAGCATCTACTGCAGCGATACGTCATGAAGGACGACGCCATCCTTGTGCTTGGTATGTTTTTTGACCTTACTTGCCTACTTGTCTTTATTTCTGAAGAAATATTGGACCTTGTGAAAATGACATTTGTGAAGACCTTACTGCATCAATGGAATGTTTGTCTCATCGTTTAGTCATTTCGTTGGAAAGAGGGGAACAGGGCTCTATAATGCGATAGACCACAAGATGGCGCTGCAAGACAACGTTTGAACATGTCCATGTTCAATATCGTCATAATATTATAATCCCATCCCTTCTTCAGCACCTGATTACATCATTCTACAGAAGTGGTTGAAAGTCATTTGTAGATATGCATGACCGGGTTTTGTACCTATTCATTGCTTGTTTTACATGCTTAATATACATTAATTTGAGCTACAAACATGTGCTGTTCAGCACACATCTGGATACTTTCACATTGCAAAATGATAGCCATTGTAACCTATGCTGATTTGATTGTAAGTCTTAAACAGCATGGCTAGAGTATATATTACTGTTGTTAGCTATCCTTCAAACCCTACCCAAGCAGTTGTTTTGCTACTACATTGCAGATATTGTGTCCGTCCCAGTAGTTAAAGCGGTTCCTTGTGGAATATTATAGAATGTAAGTTAGTTGATGTTGACAAAGGTGTTAAACATGGTTGCATTATTTTGATGCAATATCCCTCAAAAAACGGTTTGATAGAGCCCTGAAAAAATATTATTATCCCAGTGCTGAGGAACCAAAGCCAACCTTGCTGATTTCATTTTTTCCCTGGTTTGAAGTGTAGTTGCAGTAACCATGCGGAGGCCTAGGGGGGCGCTGTTGCTAGTGGTCTGTTGTCAGTCACTGTAGGGTCCTTGTTTATGTATGCACAGCAGAGCAGCACTCTTGGTTGGTTGGGTGTGTGTGTGTGTGTGTGTGTGTGTGTGTGTGTGTGTGTGTGTGTGTGTGTGTGTGTGTGTGTGTGTGTGTGTGTGTGTGTGTGTGTGTGTGTGTGTGTGGGTGTGTGTGTGTGGAGGGTTCAATGCTGATAAATTGTGTCAGCGAATGACAGGGGCTTCCTGGACTATGATGGGGGTAAGACCAGTGTTGTCAGGAGCTAGGCACTAGGCTCGCACTCCTCCACGGAAATCTCCTGTCATTGTCTCCTGTCGTTTTTCTCGTCTTTCACTTGACCCTGGGATCAAACAGGCTCATGTGATTTCATATGAAATAGCCTTTCTGTTTATTCAGTGGTATGAATGCAACACAGTTTATTTTGCAGCAGGTGAAGACTATATTGCAGATGGAAAAGTATAGCGAGTGAAATGGTTGCCAGTTTACAAAAAAATAAAAAGAATGAAATATGCATAAATATTGATGCATGTTGGTCAGCTAATATCAACTTAATTATTTCTCTTTGTATATTTTTTGTGGACCAACATTTGCTTTTGTGCACACAAACATACTATACTAAAATCCCCAAATGAAACAGGGTGCCAACCTGCGTCAAAACGTAACACCTTTGGTAGAAGGGGTGAATGTATCTCGTATTCCCTGTAGCTCAGTTGGTAGAGCATGGTGTTTGCAAGACCAGGGTTGTGGGTTCGATTCCCACGGGGGGCCAGCACAGAAAAAAAAATGTATGAAATGTATGCATTCACTACTGTAAGTCGCTCTGGATAAGAGCGTCTGCTAAATGACTAAAATGTAAATGTAAATGTATTGTCTCACCGATGTATGTTGAAACCTCTGCCACCTCCACCAACCTGCGTCATAGTATGGTGCTGCTGCAAGACAGACCTCTTTCTGCATGTTGATTTGAGCCTAAGAAAAAGCATTTCCATCGCCTAGGGCTGGATGCATTCCACACTGAAGAGTTTTCTCACACGCACACACACGCAAGCACCGTATCACATGTTTCTGTCACTGGCACTTGTACTGTCTCTTCACATATAGACGCTCACATACACACACATCTACAGCTCAGCTATATATAGGTTATATATCCACACACACAAACCCCTGCTTCACCCGTCCTCTCAACAGTGGTGTTTCTGGTTGGTGTTTAGGTGAGGCCATTGGCTCATATAAACTGTCACAGAGAATCTCACTCACTGTGGTGTGTAACACAGTGGTATAACTAAAGCATGGAAAGAAGTGGAGGAAAGGGGGGGCTGATTGTGTGTCAGGGTGGAGGGAGCAGAGAAGTGGGGTGAGGAAGGGATGAAGGGGAGGTAAATGGGAGGGAAGGAAGGAAGAGAGGGAAGGAAGGAGGGAGGGAGGGAAAGCAAGATATAGGGATTGAGGAAGGTAGAAAGAGATGGGAGAGCAAGATATAGAGAGTAATTAAAAGAGAAGGGTGGAGGAAAGACGGAGGGAGAGGAAAGAGAGGGAGGGAGGGTGAGTGAAAGAGAGATGGAGGGAGAGTACATTCTGCATGCTGATCACAGTTTGATCCCTCCTCTGTCTTTCTTTCTCTGAGGCAATCGCTCTGTCTTACTGTTGCCTCTCTCTGTGTCAAACGGCCTCATCTGCCCTTCTAGGGAAGTGCACGGTTAATCGATGCGGACCGCTACTATTCGATTAAGTGAGTTTTCTTTTTTTTTTTTTTGATATGAAATTGTAGGGCTATTTTAATGATGAAAAAGCTTTTTCTAAATTAAATATAATTTTTTTTTGTGACATTGTTGTCTACAAGGACAGACCATGACATTTGAAATAAAAATATAACAGCTTTTATAACGGTTTGTGGAGGAGCTACTGCTGCACATTTATCGCTCCAGTCTGCCCTGACATCTGTATGCTATTTCCCCCACTTTAAATAGCAATTACAGGCGTGAGCCTAACAGAGTTTCCACAAGATGATGAAACGGATCAATGCAAAGCAATCACCAGAAAACCTTTTTGTATCATAATCAGTGTCAGAATCTCTTTAATCAAAACTATCAGGGAAAAGCAGTCTTTCCTCTGTTCTCCTGTGCCGTGAGCATTGGTGTCAATTTGATTGTTTAAGAGTCTCTTTTTTAACTTTTATTTTATTCTATCCAGATATCTGAAAAAATATCACAATATTATTAGAATAGTAAAATCATCCTAATACCCATCCCTAGCCCTTTCTTCCTTGCTCCCTGGACACGCCTGGAGCCCAAATGGATGACGTATGTTGCACAGCTGAGAGTGGAGTGTGGAGAGAATGGATTCAGTTCAGTCAGTCATCCTGAAAAGCCCTTCCCAGCTAGTATATGTTGGCTAGTTGGCAGCAGCAGCATGGGGCTAGTTAAAACTTGTCAAATAAATGGATGTTTCTATCAATGGGCGAGGGAGAAATAACTTGTAGTATTGGTCACCATCTCTAATTTATTCCATCCCACTTTATTTTATTTAGAGTAGAATAGCAGTCTACACGAAAAATAGCTTGTAATATTTGGTAGTAACCACCTGGATGTCCCTGTGATAGTCTACACCAGTGGGCACCAACCTGAGTAAAGAGTAAAGATCACTTTCCCAGTCAAAAAGCAAGCCGAGATCTACCACTCAGAATAAAAAAACACGATTTAAAACATGTAACATTAACCTAATAAAAATGAATTTTTGCAGTCGGCCTAATACATTATCACAGCATATTGGCTATATGCCTGACCTAATACATTATCACAGCATATTGGCTATATGCCTGACCTAATACATTATCACAGCATATTGGCTATATGCCTGACCTAATACATTATCACAGCATATTGGCGATATGCCTGACCTAATACATTATCACAGCATATTGGCTAGATGCTTGGTCTAATACATTATCACAGCATATTGGCTAGATGCTTGGTCTAATACATTATCACAGCATATTGGCTAGATGCCTGACCTAATACATTATCACAGCATATTGGCCATATGCCTGACCTAATACATTATCACAGCATATTGGCCATATGCCTGACCTAATACATTATCACAGCATATTGGCCATATGCCTGACCTAATACATTATCACAGCATATTGGCCATATGCCTGACCTAATACATTATCACAGCATATTGGCTATATGCTTGACCTAATACATTATCACAGCATATTGGCTATATGCCTTACCTAATACATTATTACAGCATATTGGCTATATGCCTGACCTAATACATTATCACAGCATATTGGCTATATGCCTGACCTAATACATTATCACAGCATATTGGCTATATGCCTGACCTAATACATTATCACAGCATATTGGCTATATGCCTGACCTAATACATTATCACAGCATATTGGCCATATGCCTGACCTAATACATTATCACAGCATATTGGCTATATGCCTGACCTAATACATTATCACAGCATATTGGCTATATGCCTGACCTAATACATTATCACAGCATATTGGCTATATGCCTGACCTAATACATTATCACAGCATATTGGCTATATGCCTGACCTAATACATTATCACAGCATATTGGCCATATGCCTGACCTAATACATTATCACAGCATATTGGCTATATGCCTGACCTAATACATTATCACAGCATATTGGCAATATGCCTGACCTGCCAATATTATTTTTCTCAGACCATATTATATTTCAACACTCAAGCTTTGATAACAAAATAGATCAGTTGGTGTAGCACTTGCGAGGCACAGCTGAGCATAAATTGAGATGATTTGCTAATAATGAGCTTTTTTATTTTACTGGACTGATGGTACCTCCATCTGATGGTCATGCTGCTTTCAAGACCACTGGGGACTCGGGTAGGTGGAGTCGGTCTTTTAAAATCCAACACTTTTCATACCCGGTGCACAGGGCTTCTGAATGAAGTGCACCTGCCGCCAACAGCGCAACACGAATAATAATAATAAAGTGGAGTCAAGCCGTTTCTACAGAAATGTTTGGTGATGGAATGCCTTGAACATGGACTGGTTGGTGACCACTGGTTTACACTGCTCAATGGGTACAGTTTGTGCTGCAAGCCAACAACATGGGGCAGTGTCCTTTGCTCTCACTTGCTAGTGTAGCCTATATCAGGCCAGTAAGGGGAGTAGCTAGATAGTGTAGCCTATATCAGGCCAGTAAGGGGAGTAGCTAGATAGTGTAGCCTATATCAGGCCAGTAAGGGGAGTAGCTAGATAGTGTAGCCTATATCAGGCCAGTAAGGGGAGTAGCTAGATAGTGTAGCCTATATCAGGCCAGTAAGGTGGGTAGCTAGATAGTGTAGCCTATATCAGGCCAGTAAGGGGAGTAGCTAGATAGTGTAGCCTATATCAGGCCAGTAAGGGGAGTAGCTAGATAGTGTAGCCTATATCAGGCCAGTAAGGGGAGTAGCTAGATAGTGTAGCCTATATCAGGCCAGTAAGGGGAGTAGCTAGATAGTGTAGCCTATATCAGGCCAGTAAGGGGAGTAGCTAGATAGTGTAGCCTGTATCAGGCCAGTAAGGGGAGTAGCTAGATAGTGTAGCCTGTATCAGGCCAGTAAGGGGAGTAGCTAGATAGTGTAGCCTATATCAGGCCAGTAAGGGGAGTAGCTAGATAGTGTAGCCTGTATCAGGCCAGTAAGGGGAGTAGCTAGATAGTGTAGCCTGTATCAGGCCAGTAAGGGGAGTAGCTAGATAGTGTAGCCTGTATCAGGCCAGTAAGGGGAGTAGCTAGATAGTGTAGCCTGTATCAGGCCAGTAAGGGGAGTAGCTAGATAGTGTAGCCTGTATCAGGCCAGTAAGGGGAGTAGCTAGATAGTGTAGCCTATATCAGGCCAGTAAGGGGAGTAGCTAGATAGTGTAGCCTGTATCAGGCCAGTAAGGGGAGTAGCTAGATAGTGTAGCCTGTATCAGGCCAGTAAGGGGAGTAGCTAGATAGTGTAGCCTGTATCAGGCCAGTAAGGGGAGTAGCTAGATAGTGTAGCCTGTATCAGGCCAGTAAGGGGAGTAGCTAGATAGTGTAGCCTGTATCAGGCCAGTAAGGGGAGTAGCTAGATAGTGTAGCCTATATCAGGCCAGTAAGGGGAGTAGCTAGATAGTGTAGCCTATATCAGGCCAGTAAGGGGAGTAGCTAGATAGTGTAGCCTATATCAGGCCAGTAAGGAGAGTAATGAGAGCCGATTTGGACATATTTGTATAAAAACATACAGAGCTCCGTGTACATGTGTGTGTGTAAATACATGAAATATGAATGTATATGATGAGATATTAGGTACGTCCCTTTATGATTTATATTTACCTGATTGAGATATATTCCTTTGTTATTAGTGTTAATTATTAGATCTGTTTCACCTGTCCTTGTCTCCACCCCCTCCAGGCGTGGCCCATCTTCCCCACTTATCCCCTGGGTATTTATACCTGTGTTGTCTGTCTGTCTGTGCCAGTTCGTCTTGTTTCTTCAAGTCAACCAACGTACCAGCGTATTATGTATTTTTCACATCAAGTAATCTATGCTTTAAGTTGATTGGAGAATCATTTTTTGTTAGATATAAGAAGAATAAACCTTTTTGTTGCACCATATCCCTGGATCTCATTGAATGTTTTGGCCGTTTGAAAACTTTGAATGTGGACTGTATGCATCCGAAACAACCTCGCTTCAGGCTTGGGCAGTGGCTATGGTCAATGGGAAAGGAAGCCTCTACAATTATTATAATGATCATAACAATAATAGTAACAATACCAATAAGGAGATCAAGAAAACGGAGGGTTATTATTATTATTAATAGTATTATTAATAGTATTATTAATATTAATAGTATTATTATTATGGATAGTATTATTATTATTATGAATAGTATTATTAATTATTATGAATAGTAGTATTCATTATTATTAATTGTATTATTATTAATTGTATTATAAATTATTATTACTAGTAGTATTATTATTAATTGTATTATTAATAGTATTATTCATTATTAATAGTATTATTATTAATATTATTCGTATTAATATTATTAGTATTCCTATTAATATTATTCTTATTAATTCGTATTCATATTAATATTATTTATTATTATTCATAGTATTTTTTGTATTACTAATATTATTAATAGTGTTATTATTATTCATTATTATTACTAGTATTATTATTATTCATTATTATTAATAGTATTATTATTATTCATTAATAGTATTATTATTCCTATTAATATTATTATTATTAATTATTATTCATATGATTATTATTATTCATAGTATTTTTTGTATTACTAATATTATTAATATTAATAGTATTATTATTCATTATTATTACTAGTATTATTATTATTAATATGAATAGTATTATTATTCATTATTATTCATATTATTCATTATTATTATTAATATTATTATTATTCATTATTATTAATACTATTATTCATATTAAGAAGCAGCATCTGTATTATTTCTGTAGTTTGGGGTCACTTAGAAATGTCCTTGATTTTTTTTAAGAAAAGCACATGTTTTGTCCATTAAAATAACATCAAATTGATCAGAAATACAGTGTAGACATTGTTAATGTTGTAAATGACTATTGCAGCTGGAAACCACAGATCTTTAATGGGATATCTTCATAGGTGTACAGAGGCCCATTATAAGCAATCATCACTCCTGTGTTCCAATGGCACGTTGTTAGCAATCCAAGTTTATTATTTTAAAAGGCTAATTGATCATTAGAAAACCCTTTTGCAATTATGTTAGCACAGCTGAAAACTATTGTTCTGATTTAAGAAGCAATAAAACTGGCTTTCTTTAGACTAGTTGAGTATCTGTAGCATCAGCATTTGTGGGTTCGATTACAGGCTCAAAATGGCCAGAAACAAAGAACTTTCTTCTAAAACTCATCAGTCTATTCTTGTTCTGAGAAATGAAGGCTTTTCCATGCGAGAAATTGCCAAGAAACTGAAGATCTCGTACAACGCTCTGTGCTACTCCCTTCACAGAACAGCTCAACCTGGCTCTAACCAAAATAGAAAGAGGAGTGGGAGGCCCCGGTGCACAACTGAGCAAGAGGACAAGTACATTAGAGTGTCTAGTTTGAGAAACAAACACCTCACAAGTCCTCAACTGGCAGCTTCATTAAATAGTACCCGCAAAACACCAGTCTCAACGTTAACAGTGAAAAGGCGACTCCAGGATGCTGGCCTTCTAGGCAGAGTTGCAAAGAAAAAGCCATATCTCAGACTGGCCAATAAAATAAAAGATTAAGATGGGCAAAAGAACACAGACACTGGACAGAGGAACTCTGTTCTTACGTAGTATTATAACCATATGCAGTGGATCAGTCCTCTCAGACAGGCCTCCACAGCGGATCAGTCCTCTCAGACAGGCCTCCACAGCGGATCAGTCCTCTCAGACAGGCCTCCACAGCGGATCAGTCCTCTCAGACAGGCCTCCACAATGGATCAGTCCACTCAGACAGGCCTCCACAGTGGATCAGTCCTCTCAGACAGGAGCCAATAGGGGTCTTGTACACCATGACATAGTTATTTTTGCTACTGCTCGACTAAAGAAATCTTGGTCGACCAAACAATCAACCAGTCAACTAAAGCTTCGCCCCATCCTCCTCCTCTTCCTCCTCCACCTCTTCACTCATCCTCTTCCTCCTCCAACACTTCATTCACCCACCCCTCCTCCACCTCTTCATTCACCCACCCCTCCTCCACCTCTTCATTCACCCAGTCCTCCTCCACCTCTTCATTCACCCACTCCTCCTCCACCTATTCATTCACCCACCCCTCCTCCACCTCTTCATTCACCCACCCCTCCTCCACCTCTTCATTCACCCACCCCTCCTCCACCTCTTCATTCACCCATCCCTCCTCCACCTCTTCATTCACCCACCCCTCCTCCACCTCTTCATTCACCCACCCCTCCTCCACCTCTTCATTCACCCACCCCTCCTCCACCTCTTCATTCACCCACTCCTCCTCCACCTCTTCATTCACCCACTCCTCCTCCACCTCTTCATTCACCCACCCCTCCTCCACCTCTTCATTCACCCACCCCTCCTCCACCTCTTCATTCACCCATTCCTCCTCCACCTCTTCATTCACCCATTCCCCCTCCACCTCTTCATTCACCCACCCCTCCTCCACCTCTTAATTTACCCATTCCTCCTCCACCTCTTCATTCACCCATCCCTCCTCCACCTCTTCATTCACCCACCCCTCCTCCACCTCTTCATTCACCCACTCCTCCTCCACCTCTTCATTCACCCATCCCTCCTCTACCTCTTCACTCACCCACCCCTCCTCCACCTCTTCATTCACCCACCCCTCCTCCACCTCTTCATTCACCCACCCCTCCTCCACCTCTTCATTCACCCACCCCTCCTCCACCTCTTCATTCACCCACCCCTCCTCCACCTCTTCATCCACCCATTCCTCCTCCACCTCTTCATTCACCCACCCCTCCTCCACCTCTTCATCCACCCATTCCTCCTCTCTTGCTCTCTCTCACTCTCTACATGTCAACCGTTTTCTACATACTGACCTATTTACAATGTTAGTATTTGTATAGCTTTATATTTACATGGGCCTGTTTGTGCATCCAATATGTTTACTTCTGAGCTGTACTTGATAGGATATGCCTTGTGTGTGTGTGTGTGTGTGTGTCATGTTGGTAAAAGGAACAGAACAGTCACTGACCCTTCGCAGTCTCACTTCCCCTCGGTGTGTCACACGCATTACCACTGGTCAACACTGACGCACAGACTTACTCATGCTTTTATTACCTGCCTGTTTGATGATGCAATAACTAGGGCTGGGAATTACCAGGGGCCTCACGATACGATATTATCACAATACTTAGGTGCCGATATGATACTGTTTGTAATGTGATTCTATGCGTATTGCGATTCTCATGATTCTATATGTATTGTGATTCTATATGTAATGTGATTCTCATGATTCTATATGTAATGTGATTCTATATGTAATGTGATTCTCATGATTCTATATGTAATGTGATTCTCATGATTCTATATGTATTCAGATTCTCATGATTCTATATGTAATGTGATTCTCATGATTCTATATGTATTCAGATTCTCATGATTCTATATGTAATGTGATTCTCTTGATTCTATATGTAATGTGATTCTCTTGATTCTATATGTAATGTGATTCTCATGATTCTATATGTATTGTGATTCTATATGTATTGTGATTCTCATGATTCTATATGTATTGTGATTCTCATGATTCTATATGTATTGTGATTCTCATGATTCTATATGTATTCAGATTCTCATGATTCTATATGTATTCAGATTCTCATGATTCTATATGTATTCAGATTCTCATGATTCTATATGTAATGTGATTCTCATGATTCTATATGTAATGTGATTCTCATGATTCTATATGTAATGTGATTCTCATGATTCTATATGTAATGTGATTCTCATGATTCTATATGTAATGTGATTCTCATGATTCTATATGTATTGTGATTCTATATGTAATGTGATTGTCATGATTCTATATGTATTGTGATTCTCATAATTCTATATGTAATGTGATTCTATACGTATTGTGATTCTCATGATTCTATATGTAATGTGATTCTCATGATTCTATATGTATTGTGATTCTCATAATTCTATATGTAATGTGATTCTCATGATTCTAGATGTATTGTGATTCTCATAATTCTATATGTAATGTGATTCTCATGATTCTATATGTAATGTGATTCTCATGATTCTATATGTAATGTGATTCAATACTGTGATTTTATTGCGATTTGGTGGAGTTTTGGCTCAGGTACACATGACCAGTGCTAGCAAAAATACAATTAAATAGATTCTTGGAGTCAAATGTAGATATATACTGAACAAAAATATAAACGCAACATGTAAAGTGTTGGTCCGGCTTTTCATGTTGAAATAAAATAAATGTTCCATAAGCACAAAGAACTTATTTCTCTCAAATTTGGCAAACAAATTTGTTTACATCCCAGTCAGTGAGCATTTCTCCTTTGACATGTGTGGCATATCGAGAAGCTGATTAAACAGCATCATCAGTACACAGGTGCACCGTGTGCTGGGGACAATAAAAGGCCACTCTAAAATGTGCAGTTTTGTCACACAACACAATGCCACAAATGTCTCAAGTTTTGAGGGAGCGTGCAATTGGCATGCTGACTGCAGGAATGTCCACCAGAGCTGTTGCTGGGGAATTGAATGTTCATTTCTCTACCATAAGCCCCTCCAACGTTGTTTTGGAGAATTTGGCAGTATGTCCAACTGGCCTCAAAACCGCAGACCACATGTAACCACGCTAGCCCAGGACCTCCACATCCGGCTTCTTCACCTGGGGTGTGAGGGGGGTTGAATTTCTTTACATTTACTGATTTCCATACATGAACTGTAACTCAGTAAAATTGTTGCATGTTGCTACATGACTAAAGTGTAAAATGTAAATCTCCTATTTAGAAATATAGAGAGCTCTGGCTATGACCACATCTCATTCTGTTCCCGCGGCGCTTAGTAGTGATGTAATGACCCTGATCCCCTTTTCCAGAGACAGAGGGCAGCATGTAAGTGACTACACAATGTTCTCAGAATGTTCCGTCCCACTGCACATGGCAGACTAGCCCATGATAAGACCAGGACATCTCAGATGCTGGAAACACTGCCCTGGGGGGTCCTGAAAGATGTACAATGCTTTGTGTGTGTGAGAGAGACCGAGGAAGAGAGCGTGAGAGAGAATGTGTATATCTACGCATGAATTAGTAATTTCATTACAGCAAGAATCTCAGACGCTCTGAAAACAACAAAACGTTTCAGTCTATTGCCAGTTCTGTCTGGAACATCTTCCACGGCCGTCCACTGTGTGTTACATACCGTACACTGCATATGTGTCAAACTTAATTAACTATGAACTAATTAACAGACTAATAGTTCCATCCCTCTCTCTTTCCTTCTCTCTCACCCTCTACTAGTAACAGTAATGACCCCATTAATGATCCTAGACTACCAGGAGGTATACTGCCCAGGGATGATGTAAACTGAAATGATTGACTGTAGCACTGTTAGCATTAGCAGCTCTTGACTGACTGGGGTTTCTGTTGTTCGTTGTATAACCGTTTATGTCCCAGTCCAACCCGCTGTCCAGTCGTCCAGCCACTCGCATTACGCCACTGCTCTGACGCCAGTCCCCCTGGCCAACACCCTCGGTTCTCCACAACGTCCATCGGTGTTGGGTATCAAAGGCCTATCGTTGCTAGATGGCAGTTAGCCTATATATAGAAGTAGTGGAAGTGTTTACGACTCCGTAGATTCTAGAGCAGCAGTTTCCAGACTGGTTTATATTTAGGCCTGTTTGGCTCACTCGCTAAGTTAACTACCCTGTTGTCTGTCTGTCCATCTGTCCGTCTGTCTGTCTGTCGCAGCCTGTCCGTCTGTCAGGAAGCAAATGGATAAGTTATATCACTGAGTGATGCTGCCGTGTTGGTGTGTCCCACAGAAAGGGATTTTCTTTTTAAATGTATAAGTGCTAAACTTTAGTTTGATATTTATTCAACTCTTGAAGGCTCCGCTGTGAAAGTGTAGAATGGTTGTCAATTGTTTCATGAAATCTCTCAAAAATGTTTTTTTTTGGTCGACCCACCCGTCTCCTCTTTGCCTAAAGTGTTCCTAGTCCACTGTGTGCTCTCCTCTCCGCCTCTAACAGACATTGGGGTCTCAAAGGAGCCAGACAGGAGCCAGACAGTAGGTTGACAGGAGCCAGACAGGAGCCAGACAGGAGCCAGACAGTAGGTTGACAGGGGCCAGACAGGAGCCAGACAGTAGGTTGACAGGGGCCAGACAGGAGCCAGACAGTAGGTTGACAGGGCCAGACAGTAGGTTGACAGGAGCCAGACAGTAGGTTGACAGGGCCAGACAGTAGGTTGACAGGAGCCAGACAGTAGGTTGACAGGACCCAGAAAGGAGCCAGACAGTAGGTTGACAGGAGCCAGACAGTAGGTTGACAGGAGTCAGACAGTAGGTTGACAGGAGTCAGACAGTAGGTTGACAGGAGAAAGACAGTAGGTTGACAGGAGTCAGACAGTAGGTTGACAGGAGAAAGACAGTAGGTTGACAGGAGTCAGACAGTAGGTTGACAGGAGAAAGACAGTAGGTTGACAGGAGTCAGACAGTAGGTTGACAGGAGAAAGACAGTAGGTTGACAGGAGAAAGACAGTAGGTTGACAGGAGCCAGACAGTAGGTTGACAGGAGAAAGACAGTAGGTTGACAGGAGTCAGACAGTAGGTTGACAGGAGTCAGACAGTAGGTTGACAGGAGTCAGACAGTAGGTTGACAGGAGCCAGACAGTAGGTTGACAGGAGCCAGACAGTAGGTTGACAGGAGCCAGACAGTAGGTTGACAGGAGCCAGACAGTATATTGACAGGAGAAAAACAGTAGGTTGACAGGAGCCAGACAGTAGGTTGACAGGAGAAAGACAGTAGGTTGACAGGAGCCAGACAGTAGGTTGACAGGAGCCAGACAGTAGGTTGACAGGAGAAAGACAGTAGGTTGACAGGAGAAAGACAGTAGGTTGACAGGAGCCAGACAGTAGGTTGACAGGGCCCAGACAGTAGGTTGACAGGGCCCAGACAGTAGGTTGACAGGGGCCAGACAGTAGGTCGACAGGAGCCAGACAGTAGGTCGACAGGAGAAAGACAGTAGGTTGACAGGAGAAAGACAGTAGGTTGACAGGAGCCAGACAGTAGGTTGAGAGGAGCCAGACAGTAGGTTGACAGGAGCCAGACAGTAGGTTGACAGGGCCCAGACAGTAGGTTGACAGGGCCCAGACAGTAGGTTGACAGGGGCCAGACAGTAGGTCGACAGGGGCCAGACAGTAGGTCGACAGGAGAAAGACAGTAGGTTGACAGGAGTCAGACAGTAGGTTGACAGGAGTCAGACAGTAGGTTGACAGGAGTCAGACAGTAGGTTGACACGAGCCAGACAGTAGGTTGACAGGAGAAAGACAGTAGGTTGACAGGGCCCAGACAGTAGGTTGACAGGGCCCAGACAGTAGGTTGACAGGAGAAAGACAGTAGGTTGACAGGAGCCAGACAGTAGGTTGACAGGAGAAAGACAGTAGGTTGACAGGAGAAAGACAGTAGGTTGACAGGAGAAAGACAGTAGGTTGACAGGAGCCAGACAGTAGGTTGACAGGAGCCAGACAGTAGGTTGACAGGAGCCAGACAGTAGGTTGACAGGAGAAAGACAGTAGGTTGACAGGGGCCAGACAGGAGCCAGACAGTAGGTTGACAGGGGCCAGACAGGAGCCAGACAGTAGGTTGACAGGGCCAGACAGTAGGTTGACAGGAGCCAGACAGTAGGTTGACAGGGCCAGACAGTAGGTTGACAGGAGCCAGACAGTAGGTTGACAGGACCCAGAAAGGAGCCAGACAGTAGGTTGACAGGAGCCAGACAGTAGGTTGACAGGAGTCAGACAGTAGGTTGACAGGAGTCAGACAGTAGGTTGACAGGAGAAAGACAGTAGGTTGACAGGAGTCAGACAGTAGGTTGACAGGAGAAAGACAGTAGGTTGACAGGAGTCAGACAGTAGGTTGACAGGAGAAAGACAGTAGGTTGACAGGAGTCAGACAGTAGGTTGACAGGAGAAAGACAGTAGGTTGACAGGAGAAAGACAGTAGGTTGACAGGAGCCAGACAGTAGGTTGACAGGAGAAAGACAGTAGGTTGACAGGAGTCAGACAGTAGGTTGACAGGAGTCAGACAGTAGGTTGACAGGAGTCAGACAGTAGGTTGACAGGAGCCAGACAGTAGGTTGACAGGAGCCAGACAGTAGGTTGACAGGAGCCAGACAGTAGGTTGACAGGAGCCAGACAGTAGATTGACAGGAGAAAAACAGTAGGTTGACAGGAGCCAGACAGTAGGTTGACAGGAGAAAGACAGTAGGTTGACAGGAGCCAGACAGTAGGTTGACAGGAGCCAGACAGTAGGTTGACAGGAGCCAGACAGTAGGTTGACAGGAGAAAGACAGTAGGTTGACAGGAGCCAGACAGTAGGTTGACAGGGCCCAGACAGTAGGTTGACAGGGCCCAGACAGTAGGTTGACAGGGGCCAGACAGTAGGTTGACAGGAGTCAGACAGTAGGTTGACAGGAGTCAGACAGTAGGTTGACAGGAGCCAGACAGTAGGTTGACAGGAGAAAGACAGTAGGTTGACAGGAGAAAGACAGTAGGTTGACAGGAGAAAGACAGTAGGTTGACAGGGCCAGACAGTAGGTTGACAGGGCCCAGACAGTAGGTTGACAGGGGCCAGACAGTAGGTCGACAGGAGCCAGACACCAGACAGTAGGTTGACAGGAGCCAGACAGTAGGTTGACAGGGGCCAGACAGGAGCCAGACAGTAGGTTGACAGGGGCCAGACAGGAGCCAGACAGTAGGTTGACAGGGCCAGACAGTAGGTTGACAGGAGCCAGACAGTAGGTTGACAGGGCCAGACAGTAGGTTGACAGGAGCCAGACAGTAGGTTGACAGGACCCAGAAAGGAGCCAGACAGTAGGTTGACAGGAGCCAGACAGTAGGTTGACAGGAGTCAGACAGTAGGTTGACAGGAGTCAGACAGTAGGTTGACAGGAGAAAGACAGTAGGTTGACAGGAGTCAGACAGTAGGTTGACAGGAGAAAGACAGTAGGTTGACAGGAGTCAGACAGTAGGTTGACAGGAGAAAGACAGTAGGTTGACAGGAGTCAGACAGTAGGTTGACAGGAGAAAGACAGTAGGTTGACAGGAGAAAGACAGTAGGTTGACAGGAGCCAGACAGTAGGTTGACAGGAGAAAGACAGTAGGTTGACAGGAGTCAGACAGTAGGTTGACAGGAGTCAGACAGTAGGTTGACAGGAGTCAGACAGTAGGTTGACAGGAGCCAGACAGTAGGTTGACAGGAGCCAGACAGTAGGTTGACAGGAGCCAGACAGTAGGTTGACAGGAGCCAGACAGTAGATTGACAGGAGAAAAACAGTAGGTTGACAGGAGCCAGACAGTAGGTTGACAGGAGAAAGACAGTAGGTTGACAGGAGCCAGACAGTAGGTTGACAGGAGCCAGACAGTAGGTTGACAGGAGCCAGACAGTAGGTTGACAGGAGAAAGACAGTAGGTTGACAGGAGCCAGACAGTAGGTTGACAGGGCCCAGACAGTAGGTTGACAGGGCCCAGACAGTAGGTTGACAGGGGCCAGACAGTAGGTTGACAGGAGTCAGACAGTAGGTTGACAGGAGTCAGACAGTAGGTTGACAGGAGCCAGACAGTAGGTTGACAGGAGAAAGACAGTAGGTTGACAGGAGAAAGACAGTAGGTTGACAGGAGAAAGACAGTAGGTTGACAGGGCCAGACAGTAGGTTGACAGGGGCCAGACAGTAGGTTGACAGGGGCCAGACAGTAGGTTGACAGGGGCCAGACAGTAGGTTGACAGGAGAAAGACAGTAGGTTGACAGGAGAAAGACAGTAGGTTGACAGGGGCCAGACAGTAGGTTGACAGGAGCCAGACAGTAGGTTGACAGGAGCCAGACAGTAGGTTGACAGGGGCCAGACAGTAGGTTGACAGGGGCCAGACAGTAGGTTGACAGGAGCCAGACAGTAGGTTGACAGGAGCCAGACAGTAGGTTGACAGGAGCCAGACAGTAGATTGACAGGAGCCAGACAGTAGGTTGACAGGAGCCAGACAGTAGGTTGACAGGAGCCAGACAGTAGATTGACAGGAGAAAGACAGTAGGTTGACAGGAGCCAGACAGTAGATTGACAGGAGAAAGACAGTAGGTTGACAGGAGCCAGACAGTAGGTTGACAGGAGCCAGACAGTAGATTGACAGGAGCCAGACAGTAGGTTGACAGGGGCCAGACAGTAGGTCGACAGGAGCCAGACAGTAGGTTGACAGGAGAAAGACAGTAGGTTGACAGGAGAAAGACAGTAGGTTGACAGGAGCCAGACAGTAGGTTGACAGGAGCCAGACAGTAGGTTGACAGGAGCCAGACAGTAGGTTGACAGGGCCCAGACAGTAGGTTGACAGGGCCCAGACAGTAGGTTGACAGGGGCCAGACAGTAGGTTGACAGGAGTCAGACAGTAGGTTGACAGGAGTCAGACAGTAGGTAGACAGGAGCCAGACAGTAGGTTGACAGGAGCCAGACAGTAGGTTGACAGGAGAAAGACAGTAGGTTGACAGGAGAAAGACAGTAGGTTGACAGGGCCAGACAGTAGGTTGACAGGGGCCAGACAGTAGGTTGACAGGGGCCAGACAGTAGGTTGACAGGAGAAAGACAGTAGGTTGACAGGAGAAAGACAGTAGGTTGACAGGGGCCAGACAGTAGGTTGACAGGAGCCAGACAGTAGGTTGACAGGAGCCAGACAGTAGGTTGACAGGGGCCAGACAGTAGGTTGACAGGGGCCAGACAGTAGGTTGACAGGAGCCAGACAGTAGGTTGACAGGAGCCAGACAGTAGGTTGACAGGAGCCAGACAGTAGGTTGACAGGAGCCAGACAGTAGGTTGACAGGAGCCAGACAGTAGGTTGACAGGAGCCAGACAGTAGATTGACAGGAGAAAGACAGTAGGTTGACAGGAGCCAGACAGTAGATTGACAGGAGAAAGACTGTAGGTTGACAGGAGCCAGACAGTAGGTTGACAGGAGCCAGACAGTAGATTGACAGGAGCCAGACAGTAGGTTGACAGGGGCCAGACAGTAGGTCGACAGGAGCCAGACAGTAGGTTGACAGGAGAAAGACAGTAGGTTGACAGGAGAAAGACAGTAGGTTGACAGGAGCCAGACAGTAGGTTGCCAGGAGCCAGACAGTAGGTTGACAGGAGAAAGACAGTAGGTTGACAGGAGAAAGACAGTAGGTTGACAGGAGCCAGACAGTAGGTTGACAGGGCCCAGACAGTAGGTCGACAGGAGCCAGACAGTAGGTTGACAGGAGAAAGACAGTAGGTTGACAGGAGAAAGACAGTAGGTTGACAGGAGCCAGACAGTAGGTTGACAGGAGCCAGACAGTAGGTTGACAGGAGAAAGACAGTAGGTTGACAGGAGAAAGACAGTAGGTTGACAGGAGCCAGACAGTAGGTTGACAGGAGCCAGACAGTAGGTTGACGTGAGAAAGACAGTAGGTTGACAGGGCCCAGACAGTAGGTCGACAGGAGCCAGACAGTAGGTTGACAGGAGAAAGACAGTAGGTTGACAGGAGCCAGACAGTAGGTTGACAGGAGCCAGACAGTAGGTTGACATGACAGGAGAAAGACAGTAGGTTGACAGGAGAAAGACAGTAGGTTGACAGGAGCCAGACAGTAGGTTGACACGGCCCAGACAGTAGGTTGACAGGGCCCAGACAGTAGGTTGACAGGGGCCAGACAGTAGGTCGACAGGAGCCAGACAGTAGGTTGACAGGAGAAAGACAGTAGGTTGACAGGAGAAAGACAGTAGGTTGACAGGAGCCAGACAGTAGGTTGACAGGAGCCAGACAGTAGGTTGACAGGAGCCAGACAGTAGGTTGACAGGGCCCAGACAGTAGGTTGACAGGGCCCAGACAGTAGGTTGACAGGGGCCAGACAGTAGGTCGACAGGGGCCAGACAGTAGGTCGACAGGAGAAAGACAGTAGGTTGACAGGAGTCAGACAGTAGGTTGACAGGAGTCAGACAGTAGGTTGACAGGAGTCAGACAGTAGGTTGACACGAGCCAGACAGTAGGTTGACAGGAGAAAGACAGTAGGTTGACAGGGCCCAGACAGTAGGTTGACAGGGCCCAGACAGTAGGTTGACAGGAGAAAGACAGTAGGTTGACAGGAGCCAGACAGTAGGTTGACAGGAGAAAGACAGTAGGTTGACAGGAGAAAGACAGTAGGTTGACAGGAGAAAGACAGTAGGTTGACAGGAGCCAGACAGTAGGTTGACAGGAGCCAGACAGTAGGTTGACAGGAGCCAGACAGTAGGTTGACAGGAGAAAGACAGTAGGTTGACAGGAGCCAGACACTAGGTTGACAGGAGCCAGACAGTAGGTTGACAGGAGCCAGACAGTAGGTTGACAGGAGAAAGACAGTAGGTTGACAGGAGAAAGACAGTAGGTTGACAGGAGCCAGACAGTAGGTTGACAGGGCCCAGACAGTAGGTTGACAGGGCCCAGACAGTAGATTGACAGGAGCCAGACAGTAGGTTGACAGGAGAAAGACAGTAGGTTGACAGGAGCCAGACAGTAGGTTGACAGGAGCCAGACAGTAGGTTGACAGGAGAAAGACAGTAGGTTGACAGGGCCCAGACAGTAGGTCGACAGGAGCCAGACAGTAGGTTGACAGGAGAAAGACAGTAGGTTGACAGGAGAAAGACAGTAGGTTGACAGGAGCCAGACAGTAGGTTGACAGGAGCCAGACAGTAGGTTGACAGGAGAAAGACAGTAGGTTGACAGGAGAAAGACAGTAGGTTGACAGGAGCCAGACAGTAGGTTGACAGGGCCCAGACAGTAGGTTGACAGGGCCCAGACAGTAGGTCGACAGGGGCCAGACAGTAGGTCGACAGGAGCCAGACAGTAGGTTGACAGGAGAAAGACAGTAGGTTGACAGGAGAAAGACAGTAGGTTGACAGGAGCCAGACAGTAGGTTGACAGGAGCCAGACAGTAGGTTGACAGGAGCCAGACAGTAGGTTGACAGGGCCCAGACAGTAGGTTGACAGGGCCCAGACAGTAGGTCGACAGGGGCCAGACAGTAGGTCGACAGGGACCAGACAGTAGGTCGACAGGAGAAAGACAGTAGGTCGACAGGAGTCAGACAGTAGGTTGACAGGAGTCAGACAGTAGGTTGACAGGAGTCAGACAGTAGGTTGACACGAGCCAGACAGTAGGTTGACAGGAGAAAGACAGTAGGTTGACAGGAGCCAGACAGTAGGTTGACAGGGCCCAGACAGTAGGTTGACAGGAGAAAGACAGTAGGTTGACAGGAGAAAGACAGTAGGTTGACAGGAGCCAGACAGTAGGTTGACAGGAGAAAGACAGTAGGTTGACAGGAGAAAGACAGTAGGTTGACAGGAGAAAGACAGTAGGTTGACAGGAGCCAGACAGTAGGTTGACAGGAGCCAGACAGTAGGTTGACAGGAGAAAGACAGTAGGTTGACAGGGGGTTGCAAGTGCAGCCTTGCTCTTGTCTCCAAGCAGTGATTTCTATGAACATGATCAGAATGTTAATCTCTCTTTTCACTGTACATGCTGAGAGTATCTCTGTTTATCTGTGTGGGTTTGTGTGTCTCTTATTTTCCGCAGTGGGAAACATGTGTTGATGGTTTGATGTAGACTGTGTGTATGTGTGTTATTTCCTGCACTGCAGTAGGTAGGTGGGTGGATGGGGAGGTGGGGAGGATTGGATGTCATTGTTAATGGGGATCTCCTGGGTCAAGGTCCTCTCAGATCCCTTTTTCTGCATTGTCAGAAGTTCAACACACTCTCTCTCTCTCTCTCTCTCTCTCTCTCTCTCTCTCTCTCTCTCTCTCTCTCTCTCTCTCTCTCTCTCTCTCTCTCTCTCTCTCTCTCTCTCTCTCTCTCTCTCTCTCTCTCTCTCTCTCTCTCTCTGCTAAATGCTGACAGGATGGAAAGATAGTGGGTTATAAGGGGGAGGAGGCAGAGGGGTAGAGGGAGGGAGAGAGAGAGTCATGTCTGAGCAGCTGTCAAGAGCTGTTATCAGATCCACTGTCACCTGTCCCCCCAGTCCCCTCCCGTCCCCCCCCCCAGTCCCCTCCCCTCCTCCCCCCAGTCCCCTCCCCACCTCCCCCAGTCCCCTCCCCTCCTCCCCGCAGTCCTCCCCCCAGTCCCTCCCCTCCTCCCCCCAGTCCTCCCCCCAGTCCCCTCCCCACCTCCCCCTAGTCCCCTCCCCTCCTCCCCCCAGTCCCCTCCCCACCTCCCCCCTAGTCCTCCTCCTCAGTCTTCTCCCCTCCTCTCCCCTAGTCCTCTCCCCCTCCTCCCCCCTAGTCCTCTACCCCTCCTCTCCCCTAGTCCTCTACCATCCTTCTCCACTACTCTTGTCCCCTTTTGTCCTCTTTCTCCTTTCCTCGTGCTTTTCCTCTGTCTTGTTTCCCTAACCCTCCTGTCCACTACCTCCCTTCTCATCTTCCTGGTTGTTCCATCGCCAGCCTCCGCTTGTCTACACCCTCACCCTCACCTCACCTCACCTCACCTCACCTCTCCTCTACTTACTTACTTACTTACTTTCTTTCTACACCGTTGATTTAAAGGATGTAGTAGGTGTGTGTGTGTCACACAGACCCTGGAGTGTCTTGTTGCTCTATCTGTCCCCCTCTCCCCTACATCCTTCTCTCCCAGGCGGAAACAGGAAACAGGGAGCAGAGTTCAGGCTGATAAAACTGAGGGAGGATCATGGGAACCTTCCAGAACAATAATAGAATGAGGAGGACAGTAGTAATGGCAGCCATTTTGACACGGCTCAGTCATTTCTTCCTGGGTCGGATATAGGGAGGGAGAGAGCTCCAGTAGTTTAGATAGACTCTGGGACCGTATCCACAAAGCTTTCAGAGTAGGAGTGCTCTAGGATCAGGTCCCCCCTGTCCATGTGATCTTATTCATTGTGATCCAAAAGTTAAGACTGATTCTAGACGAGCACTCCTACTCTGAGAAGCTTTTAGGATACAGGCCCGGTTCAGCTCTGTGGTTGTGACAGGGACGGTCCTTCTCGTCAGTGGATGGAGTACTGCTGGTCACTGTTTGATGACCTCAGACAGCATGATGACAATGACACTAACACGCCAACCCTCGCACTTGTCTTTTCTCACTAGCTCACTGCTGACTTTGCTGACAGCTGACAGCTGCTTTACTGAGGAAAAGTTTTACTTACCGTGATATGTGGATGTCTCACCTAGCTAAGTAGACCCTTTTAGTGATCGCAAACCGCTAGCGGGACACTTTGACAACATCCAGTGAGATTGGAGCGCGCCAAATTCAAATGACAAAATCGTAATATTAAACATTCATGAACATACAAGTGTCTTACATCATTTAAAAGCTTAACTTCTTGTTAATCCAACTGTGTTGTCAGATTTCAAAAAGATTTTATGGCGAAAGCATACCATGCGATTGTCTGGGGACGGCGCCCCACATCAAAATACTTTTTCAACCAGCACAGGCTTCACAGAAATCACAAATAGCGATAAAATAAATCACTTAACTTTGAAGATCTTCCTCTGTTTGCAATCCCAGCTACACAATGAATGTTCGTTTTGTTCGATAAAGTCCTTCTTTACATCCAAAAAAGTCTGTTTAGTTGGCGCCATTGATTTCAGTAATCCACTCCTTCAACATGCATACAAAGGAATCCTAAAAGCTACCGGTAAACTTCGTCCAAACAAGTCAAACAATGTTTCTAATCAATCCTCAGGTACCCTAATATGTAAATAAACGATAATATTTCAGATGGAAAGAACGGTGTTCAATAGAAAAGGAAAATAACGAAGAGCGCGCCCTCATTCACGCATGCCAAAAGCCTACCTTTCCTGATGAGAATACCTTGGATAAACTACAACTACTTGTTTGTTTTTCAAGAAACAAGCCTGAAACCCTTTATAAAGACTGTTGACATCTAGTGGAAGCCATAGGAACTGCAATCTGGGAGCTATTGCTTTTGTATATCCCATAGGATTGCATTGAAAAGGCCTGTGACTTTGTTTTTATGGATGGATTTTCCTCGGGTTTTCTCCTGCCATATCAGTTCTGTTATACTCACAGACATTATTTTAACAGTTTTAGAAACTTCAGAGTGTTTTCTGTCCAATTCTACCAATTATATGCATATCAATTTACTTTGGGCACGTCAGTCATCCGGAAATTCAGGATACTGTCCCCTAGCCTTAAGAAGATTTATTAAGGTGAATGCACAAGAGCGTCTGCTAAATTACTCAAATGTAAAATTTAATACAATCCAAAATCACGGGCATTAATATGGAGTTGGTTCCCCCTTTGCTGCGATAACAGCCTCCAATCGTCTGGGAAGACTTTCCACTAGGTGCTGGAACATTGCTGCGGGGACTTGCTTCCATTCAGCCACAAGAGCATTAATGAGGTCGGGCACTGATGTTGGGCGATTAGGCCTGGCACGCAGTCAGCGTTCCAATTCATCCCAAAGGCGTTCGATGGGGTTGAGGTCAGGGCTCTGTGCAGGCCAGTCAAGTTCTTCCACACCGATCTCGACAAACCATTTCTGTATGGACCTCGCTTTGTGCACAGGGGCTTTGTCACGCTGAAACAGGAAAGGGCCTTCCCCAAACTGTTGGAAGCACAGGATCGTTTAGAATGTCATTGTATGCTGTAGCGTTAAGATTTCCCTTCACTGGAACTAAGGGGCCTAGTCCAAACCATGAAAAACAGCCCCAGACCATTATTCCTCCTTAACCAAACTTTACAGTTGGCACTATGCATTGGGGCAGGTAGCGTACTCCTGGCATCCGCCAAACCCAGATTCGTCCGTAGGACTGCCAGATGGTGACGCTTGATTCATCACTCCAGAGAATGTGTTTCCACTGCTCTAGAGTCCAATGGGGGGGAGCTTTCTGCCACTCCTTCCGATGCTTGGCATTGCACCTGGTGATCTTAGGCTTGTATGGGGCTGTTCGGCCACGGAAACCCATTTCATGAAGCTCCCGACAAACAGTTATTGTGTGGCCGTTGCTTCCAGAGGCAGTTTGGATCTCGGTAGTGAGTGTTGCAACCGAGGACAGACTATTTTTACGCACTTCAGCACTTGCCGGTCTCGTTCTGTGAGCTTGTGTGGCCTAACACTTCACGGCTGAGCCATTGTTGCTCCTAGACGTTTCCACTTCACAATAACCACACTCACAGTTGACCGGGCAGCTCTAGCAGGGTAGATAGTTGATGAACTGACTACTGGAAAGATGGAATCCTATTTCGGTGTCACATTGAAAGTCACTGAGCTCTTCAGTAAGGCCATTCTACTGTCAATGTTTGTCTATGGAGATTGCATGACTGTGTGCTCGATTTTATACACCTGTCAGCAACGGGTGAGGCTGAAATATCCGAATCGACTAATTTGAAGGGGTGTCCACATGCTTTTGTATATATAGTGTACAATAAGGGTTGTGGTACATAGCCAATTTCACACGGCAAAGGGCTGTATCCAGGCACTCAGCGTTGCGTCATGCAGAGAACAGCCTTTAACCGTGGTATATTGCCCATATACCACAAACCCCCAAGGTGCCTTATTGCTATTATAAACGGGTTACAAATATAATTAGAACAATAAAAAAAATGGTTTTAGTCATACAAGTGGTATACGGTCTCATATCCCACGGCTTTCAGCCAATCAGCATTCAGGACTTGAACCACCCAGTTTATATATATATATGCTCCCGTGTGGCTCAGTTGGTAGAGCATGGTGTTTGCAACGCCAGGGTTGTTGGTTCGATTCCCACGGGGGACCAGTACGGGGAAAAAATTTATGAAATGTATGCATTCACTGCTGTAAGTCACTCTGGATAAGAGCGTCTGCTAAATGACTAAAATGTAAATGTGTATATATATATATATATAGACTCTGTATATGCTGTAGTCAGTGTCTTTACAGTGATGGGTGAGGACACACACACACACCAGTGAAAAACCAGCCTATGTATACACAAGGCATCTAGGTCTGTGTTGTGTGTATGGGATGTAATGTTACGCTGTGGCTCCAGCAGCAGAAACAAAGGAGGGAATAAGAACTATAGATTAGCTGCATCATCAGAATGAAGGAAAGGATGGATGGATGGGTGAATTAAAGGAATGAGGCTGAGGAGGGGTGATGAGGGTCCATACACCAGTTCCTTCCTTGAAATTCCCCCCCCATGCTGCCGTATGATTGGTTTGTTACAGGAAGCCCTAAGGATGCAGCAGTCAGTCAGCGGGGTTACCTGTCCTCTTCCTCCCTCCATCCCCTTGTTCCTTTGCCACTGTAAGGACTGGTAATGCTTATGAATGAGCTCAGGGCCGCAGAATGTGAATGAAAATCTGAAAAGGGGAGGAGGGGAGGAATGGCAATTACAGAGGAGGCGAAGGGGGCAGAGGAAGAGGAGAGGGATGATTGACAGAGGTATAGAAATAGGGGGAAATATGAGATGGGGGTAGCGGTGTCCCTCCCCCCTTCTTAAGTGCATGCAGGTCAGATAAGATGCTGGGTAATGGAATGTGCCGGCGGGCGGCTGGAAGGGGGGCCAATGGGAACTTCCCCTCTGGAACTAACGCACACTGCAACGCACAGGCACGGCGGCACACACAAACACACACACATAGAGGCACACACACACACACACACACACACACACACACACACACATAGAGGCACACACACACATAGACACACACACACACACACATAGAGACTCACATAGAGGCACACACACACATAGAGGCACACATAGAGGCACACAAACACACACACACACACACACATATAGAAGCACACAAACACACACACATAGAGACACACACACACACACAGAGACACACACAGAGGCAGAGACACACACATAGAGACACACACACACACACACACACACACCATTAACACACAAACACTTTACTCTCCCTGTGCTAGGGAGCACCAGCACCGTGCTCAGAATAATACCGGGGTTACCAGGGCAACCAGGCTCAGATGGTTGATGGGCTCGGCCCTGATAAACACAGCGCAGAGCGAGGGGGATTGTGTGTGTGTGTGTGTGTGTGTGTGTGTGTGGGCGCTTTACGATGTAGAAGGATTGTCTGCATTTTGATTAAGGCCTACTGTGTGTGTGTGTGTGTGCATCTTTGGTTCTCTCTGTGTTTCAGTGTGTGTGTACAGTGTGTGTGTGTGTGTGTACAGTGTGTGCGAGCGAGCGTGGGTGTACAGTGTGTGCGAGCGTGTGTGTGTGTGTGTGTGTACGTACAGAGCGTGTGTGTGTAGTGTTCCAGTGAATGAATGTCCTCTGTTTAAGTGGCAGTGGCTCTGAACGCCCTTGGCTCAGAGAGGAATGGAGCAGAGCAGGCAGATAGCACAAGCCACCCACACTAATACTGTAATAACACTACTATAAAACCACTATGGTAATTGAAGGGTGAGAGGTATCTCATTACTGTAAATGGTGGCTGCTACCAGGTAGTATATTGTACATTCACTGATAGGTAGAATTGAGCAGGATTAACATCACAATATTACATGCTATTGGTCATAGTGTTTCTAAACACCAGTATAACTATAATAATGAGCATCTGCACTACTGCAATGGACAACAAACGATACAGGAAGGAATTCTATCCAACCTCTAGGAGTCATTTCTCACTCTGCTGGGGGATGGTATGACAGGGAACTTTACCAGAGGAAGTTGTCTTATATGAACTATATTAACAAGAGGTGTGTGTGTGTGCGTGTGTGTGTGTGTGTGTGTGTGTGTGTGTGTGTGGTGTGTGTGTGTGTGTGTGTGTGTGTGTGTGTGTGTGTGTGTTTGCATGCGCTATTTATTCAACTGCGAGACCAAGACACTATCCACTTTCTTTACTTTCTGAGACAGTCATACTTGACATTCCTAGTGCATACTCTATATCCTATTGTATACCTATCGGTTTTTGTACTATCCATACTAACTCCTAATTACTTGTTATTTTTAATTTGTTATTGTTATTGTATTTCACTGCTCATTTTTATCCCTGCTGTAAACTGTGTACGTGATGAATAAAATGTTTTAGATTGTTTTTGTGGGACCTGAGTGCAGTAGACGACCTTAGCCTTCCAGAGAAGACTGCTCGACATTACTGACCAACACCAGAGCACCTAAACACAATTTACTGCAGAGAGAGAGGCTAGGTGAGTGAGAGAGAGACAAGAGTGAGAGACAAGGTGTGAGAGAGAGAGGTGAGAGAGAGGCGAGGTGAGAGAGAGAGAGAGGTGAGGTAAGAGAGAGGGAGAGACAAGGTGAGAGAGGTGAGAAAGGCGAGGTGAGAGCGAGAGAGAGAGGCGAGGATAGAGAGAGAGAGAGAGAGGAGGGGGGGAGAGAGAGAGGTAGTGAGCTGCTTAGTGAATGAATGAGATGACGGTTGTGTTTGTCTGGTGCTAAACTGCTGAGATTACTGATGATGCCTCTAGTAGAATGATGTAGCCTAGTTGTGATCTCACACACACACACACACACACACACACACACACACACACACACACACACACACACACACACACACACACACACACACACACACACACACACACACACACACATCCATGCCTCCTCTGCAGGGCCAATGTGTGGAGATGATTAGATTGTGAGTAGATTGTGAGTGAGTGGGTTGATTCATAAATCTGCGTCAGGGTGCATGTAGTGTATGCATGCCTACATGGGTCTGTAGTTGTATGTAGGTGGGAGCTACCTGGAGCACTGTGATGACTCGTATACTGTACCCAGTCGTAGCCTACTAGCCTGTTCAACATCCTGATGCCGGGGGGGGGGGGAGAGAGAGAGAGAGAGAGATGTATTGTGTGTGGAGGCTTAACAGCTGCCTAGTAGTGCAGCTGTTAATGTTTATTCTATGATGTCAGAATGCCTAGAAGATATGACTTGCAGTAGTGATATGCGTGTGTGTGAAAGGTGAAGACAGATACTGTACTGCTCCATTGTGCTTCTGTATGTTGACTCATCTGGAACGTGAACACGTCTTTGTGACATAGAGATCCTGTGACACAGAGTGGGTTTATGACATAAAGTGTCCTGTCTTCTTTAAAATCCCTGCATTCCGTGCTGCTGCATATGTCACACACACACACACACACACACACACACGTTATGTTCTTCTATCCTCATGGGGACCTAAAATTAATTTCCAGTCAAAATCCTTTTTTCCCAAACCTGTAACCCTAAACCTAACCACTAACCCATAACCCTAAACCTAACCACTAACCCCTTACCCTAATTCTAACCCTAACCATAACCCTAAACCTAACCACTAACCCCTTACCCTAATTCTAACCCTAACCATAACCCTAAACCTAACCACTAACCCCTTACCCTAATTCTAACCCTAACCATAACCCTAAACCTAACCACTAACCCCTTACCCTAATTCTAACCCTAACCATAACCCTAAACCTAACCACTAACCCCTTACCCTAATTCTAACCCTAACCATAACCCTAAACCTAACCACTAACCCCTTACCCTAATTCTAACCCTAACCATAACCCTAAACCTAACCACTAACCCCTTACCGTAATTCTAACCCTAACCATAACCCTAAACCTAACCACTAACCCCTTACCCTAATTCTAACCCTAACCATAACCCTAAACCTAACCACTAACCCCTTACCCTAATTCTAACCCTAACCATAACCCTAAACCTAACCACTAACCCCTTACCCTAATTCTAACCCTAACCATAACCCTAAACCTAACCCCCAAGTTTAAAATACCCTTTGTCCTCATGGGGACGTGGGAAATGTCCCCACGTGGGAGAATTTTCCTTGTTTTACTATCCTTGTGGGGCCTTTTGGGGATTTTAGGTCCTCATGAGGATGGAAGAACAAGACCCCACACACACACACACACACACACACACACACACACACACACACACACACACACACACACACACACACACACACACACACACACACTACACACATATACACACATATACACACAATGACAAAGAACTGCATGTAAGCCTACTTGGTGTGAGCTAGGACAATGAGTACAGCCTTGTAAAGCACTGCCAGTGAGTACCCGTGATGAACTCTAGGACATGAACATCTGGAAATGCTGCGTATGGCATAGCACTAGTGTATCCTGTAGGAGTGCTTTCATCTAAAACACCCACAAAACAACTGGCAAACACAAACGTTTGCTGCTAAGAAATGTATTTTTATTTATATGCATAAAGAAATGAAGAAAGAAGTAACGGAAATTAAAATAATGAAAATAAATGATATAAAATGTATAAATAAACCAGCGGTCACCACCTGTCATAACCAGTCACGACCAGTCACCACCGGTAACCCCTGGTCAGGAAAACCAGAATGTGAAAAAGACAAGAATAAAGGCTGTTATGTAATTATATGATAATAATTATAATAAATACTAGTATTAATAATATTATTATTATATTAGTAGTATATGACGAAAAAGGAAGACTGTCAGTTCTCATGCCGGTGTCCTGTCGACTGGTACTGTACATATGTGTATATGTATATACAGTACCAGTCAAAAGTTTGGACATACCTACTCATTCAAGGGTTTTTCTTTAGTTTTACTATTTTCTACATTATATAGTAATAGTGAAGACATCAGAACTATGAAATAACACTTATGGAATCATGTAGTAACCAAAAAAGTGTTAAACATATCAAATAGATTTTAGATTTTAGATTCTTCATAGTAGCCACCCTTTGCCTTGATGACAGCTTTGCACACTCTTGGCATTCTCTCAACCAGCTTCATGAGGTAGTCACCTGGAATGCATTTCAATTAACAGGTGTGCCTTGTTAAAAGTTAATTTGTGGAATTTCTTTCCTTCTTAATACGTTTGAGTCAATCTGTTGTGTTGTGACAAGGTAGGTGTCACATCTTCTCCTGCTCCTTCCCTCCGCCGTACGATGCCGCCGGAATACTAACCACCGGTCCTGGGATTCATCATTACGCACACCTGGCACTCATCATTACGCGAATGTTAATCATTATGATTCACACCTGGACTTCATAATTTCCTCCCCTTTGTATGTCACTCTCTTATGTTCAGTCACCAGTTGGTATTATTCTTATGTACCGGCATGTAGCCACATGGAATTGTCTCATTCCTGGTTTTGTTTATGAGATGAAGGTCAGTCAAAAAGGAACATTTTAAGAAATGCATTTTTCTTAAGTGCAGTCGCAAAAACCATCAAGCGCTATGATGAAACTGTCTCTCATGAGGACCATCCCAGGAAAGGAAGACCCAGAGTTACCTCAGCTGCAGAGGATAAGTTCATTACAGTTAACTGCACCTCAGATTTCAGCCCAAATAAATGCTTCACAGAGTTCAAGTAACAGACACATCTCAACATCAACTGTTCAGAGGAGACTGCGTGAATCAGGCCTTCATGGTCGAATTGCTGCAAAGAAACAACTACTAAAGGACACCAATAAGAAGAGACTTGCTTGGGCCAAGAAACACGAGCAATGGACATTAGACTGGTGGAAATCTGTCCTTTGGTCTGAGGAGTCCAAATTTGAGATTTTTGGTTCCAACCGCTGTGTCTTTGTGAGACGCAGAGTAGGTGAACGGATGATCTCCGCATGTGTGGTTCCCACCATGAAGCATGGAGGAGGTGGTATGATGGTGTGGGGGTGCTTTGCTGGTTACACTTTCAGGGATTTATTTAGAATTCAAGGCACACTTAACCAGCATGGCTACCACAGCATTCTGCAGTGATACGCCGTCCCATCTGGTTTGCATTTAGTGAGACTATCATTTGTTTTTCAACAGGACAATGACCCAACACACCTCCAGGCTGTGTAAGGGCTATTTGACCAGGGAGAGTGATGGGAGTGCTGCATCAGATGACCTGGCCTCCACAATCACCTGACTTAAACCCAATTGAAATGAGATGAGTTGGACTGCAGAGTGAAAGAAAAGCAGATAACAAATGCTCAGCGTATGTGGGAACTCCTTCAAGACTGTTGGAAAAGCATTCCAGTTGAAGCTGGATGAGAGAATGCCAAGAGTGTGCAACACTGTCATCAAGGCAAAGGGTGGCTACTTTGTTTAACACTTTTTTGGTTACTGCATGAATCCATATGTGTTATTTCATAGTTTTGATGTCTTCACTATTATTCTACAATGTAGAAAATAGTAAAACTAAAGAAAAACCCTTGAATGAGTATCTGTGTACAAACTTTTGACTGGTATTGTGTATATATATATTTTATAAATATATATTCCTGCTGAGACATGCTTTTAAAGGGATAGTGCAAGATATCTACTTCCCCAGAGTTAGTTGAACACATGGATACCATTTTTATGTCTTCGCGTGCAGTTTGAAGGAAGTTGCTAACTAGTGTTGGCGCATAGTCTATGGGACTTAAACTGGAAGTATTTGGGAACGGCTAGCTATGGGTGCGTCTTCCTGGGGCATACATCTATAGCTCTACATTATTCATTTAGTATTTTTTTTTTCATCATTTTTTGGTCCACGTGATTAGGGATCCTTGGGACGTCCCTACCCCATTGAAGATGGTTAGGTAAGGTTATGGTTAAGGTTATGGTTAGGGTTTAGGGTAGGGACCCGACATAGCATTGATCTTTATTTTTTTCAGTGGCGGCCATGATTTTGCTGCGGTAGTGCGCCACTGCTAAATGCATATAGGGGAAATACTGGTGTGTGTGTGTGTGTGTGTGTGTGTGTGTGTGTGTGTGTGTGTGTTGCGTCATTGATGCGTCATCATAATGTGTGTGTGACAGGGAGAGAAAGAGAGTTAGTGTTTATACTGTGTGCTCTGCTGTTCACTGTATTTGGTTCATCACATCATTAACCAGTCATGTCAGAACTCTTAAAAGGTTGTTCCAGTATTCCAGGTAATGATGTGTGTGTTAGGGCTGCACGATATGGGTAAATCATCTTATTGCGATGTTATTATTTTTATTACCAAATATTGTGATTTAGATCAAAACACTTGGGTGAACTGTTGGAATCATATAAATAAAATGTGTATTCAAATTCTATGGTTTTTGTTTGGCATGACAACTAATGACAAAGCCAGGTACAGTAGAATTTGTTCTGACAAGGTAGGAATCAAAGTGTTGGTCAGAGTTTCCTAGGGGACCCTTATTACATTTGAATGTTACATTCATGGAAGAAAATAAAATTGTAGCCTCTTGCGATATCAATATTGCAATTTCGATTCAAATTTGATTAATTGTGCAGCCCAAGTGTGTGCGTCTGTGCGTGGGGTTCAGTTATGAAAAATGGGTACAACACGTCTGAGTAGAGGCAGGTTAAGTGGTCCTTGTTTTACATTTCACATGCACGCACGAACACAGCAGTAGTGAAGTGGTTCTTGTTTTACATTTCACATGCACACACGAACACAGCAGTAGTTAAGTGGTTCTTGTTTTACATTTCACATGCACGCACGCACACATCAGTAGTTAAGTGGTTCTTGTTTTACATTTCACATGCACGCACGCACACATCAGTAGTTAAGTGGTTCTTGTTTTACATTTCACATGCACGCACGCACACATCAGTAGTTAAGTGGTCCTTGTTTTCAGTTGATTCCCAGATGAATAGGCAGATTACTCCGTAATGTTGACAATACCAGAGTCTATTTGAAGGTTGAGTACTCAAGGCTTCAGTTAGGTCAGACTGCTTTAAAACCCAAGGCCCTCTGATGACACACATACTGCATGCCTTTTAAAAGCACTATTAAAAAGATATACAATTACTTCCTTTCATCCTCCTTGATCAATGCAATGACATGACATGATAGATGAATAGAATGGATTGTCAACAGCATGAAAGAAAGATAGAAAGACAGACTGAACACAGGGAGCGAGGGAACCCTGTATAGCTGTAAATCATACATGGCTCACAAGTGTCAGCTGAGTGGTTGTTTGTTTTGGGATTATGAACAGGGGATCTGGGACTAGTGCACAGTTCTCTCAACTCTCCCATGGCCTTACAGAGTCCAGCAGGCTTTCCACCTCTTCTGTTCTCTTCCATCATAATTGTAACTAATGTATTGCAGATACTGTGTATTGATTCCACTGCTACAAATTTGTTCCGTAGGGGGGCCAGCGATGTCGACTATGTTTAGGTCACTACATTTAGGACGTTTCCTAAGGAGACAGATTATCACCGTCCTATGCAGGCACACATGTACACACACACACACACACACACACACACACACACACACACACACACACACACAGATATAGACAGAGGTGGTAGCTGATCTTTGTTTTCCTATATCGGGCCGACATTGGCCTTTTCTAGTCTATCAGCTATCGGCCATTCTCTATCGGCATTGTTGATAGTCCCTCTACATAGCAATTGTTGCTATGCCAGCCGCCACTCACCGCCTGAGCCACGAGCACTGCGTCGTGCTGCTGAATGTCTAGCTGGGAAAATAAGCAGCAAGTTAGCTCATTCTCCAACAGAAATAAACAGTATTGAGAAATGTATTAATTGACACAGTCACTAAAATCAAACTCCTGTTGCAAATATTAGTTTTTGTTAACCTCTTACATCTAGACGTTCCGCTAGCGGAACACCTGCTCCAATATCCAATGATAGGCGTGGCTCGAATTACAAATTCCTCAAAAATACAAAAACTTCAATTTTTCAAACATATGACTATTTCACAGCATTTTAAAGACAAGACTCTCCTTTATCTAACCACACTGTCCGATTTCAAAAAGGCTTTACAGCGAAAGCAAAACATTAGATTATGTCAGCAGAGTACCAAGCCAGAAATAATCAGACACCCATTTTTCAAGCTAGCATATAATGTCACAAAAACCCAGAAGACAGCTAAATGCAGCACTAACCTTTGATGATCTTCATCAGATGACACACCTAGGACATTATGTTATACAATACATGCATGTTTTGTTCAATCAAGTTCATATTTATATCAAAAAACAGCTTTTTACATTAGCATGTGACGTTCAGAACTAGCATACCCCCCGCAAACTTCCGGAGGAATTTGCTAACAATTTACTAAATTACTCACGATAAACGTTCACAAAAAGCATAACAATTATTTTAAGAATTATAGATACAGAACTCCTCTATGCACTCGATATGTCCGATTTTAAAATAGCTTTTTGGTGAAAGCACATTTTGCAATATTCTAAGTACATAGCCCAGCCATCACGGGCTAGCTATTTAGACACCCGGCAAGTTTAGCACTCACCAATATCAGATTTACTATTATAAAAGTTTGATTACCTTTTGTTGTCTTCGTCAGAATGCACTCCCAGGACTGCTACTTCAATAACAAATGTTGGTTTGGTCCAAAATAATCCATCGTTATATCCGAATAGCGCCGTTTTGTTCGTGCGTCCCAGACACTATCCGAAATGGTAAATCAGGGTCGTGCGCATGGCGCAATTCGTGACAAAAAAAATCTAAATATTCCATTACCGTACTTCGAAGCATGTCAACCGCTGTTTAAAATCAATTTTTATGCCATTTTTCTCATAAAAAAGCGATAATATTCCGACCGGGAATGTCCATTTAGCTAAACAGAGGAAAGAAAACAAAGCTTTCGGTCGACGCGGGCACGAGCCTGAGTCTCACAGTACTGTAACCAGCCACTACCCAAACGCGCTACTTTGTTTCAGCCAGAGCCTGCAAAGCCACGATTCAGCGTTTTGCCGCCTTCTGAGAGCCTATGGCAGCCGTAGGAAGTGTCACTGGACAGCTAAGATCCTCACTCTTCAATAAACAGAGACAAGAAGAATGACACCTTGTCAGACAGGCCACTTCCTGCATGAAATCTTCTCAGGTTTTTTCCTGCCATATGAGTTCTGTTATACTCACAGACACCATTCAAACAGTTTTAGAAACTTTGTAGTGTTTTCTATCCAAAGCCAATAATTATATGCATATTCTAGTTACTGGGCAGGAGTAGTAACCATATTAAATCGGATACGTTTTTTATCCAGCCGTGAAAATACTGCCCCCTAGCCATAACAGGTTAACTCACTAATAATCAGGCTCGTGTTGACGTGCCCGGACATGCAAGCAATAATCAAGCTAGCTAGCTAAGCAGATAGCTGTGTGACCTGTTATCGAATATTACAATAACTAACCCTTTCACCTCTGGTATTAGCTAGTTAGCTATATTAGCTACTATGCTAGCTAGCTGGCTAGATAAACATGGTGCTAAGATATCAGATAGGAGCTAATAGCGAACGTAGCTAGCTAACCTTAGCTGGTTATCATATTGAACATGCACCATTTTCAGCAACTAGGCCATCTGACTTGCGGGGTAAGGTTATTTACTGGTGTGCTGATCTGACCAGCCGCAGTCTTATCCATAAATTGACAGTTGATAGTTGGATTAGATGATTGTCGTAATAGGGAAAGAATTAAGTGTTTTAAAATATCTAAATTAAGGTTGGAAATAGGTTTAGCTACCTAAGAATCTTCCTGCATGTTTATGAACCAAGAAAGCTGTATGTAGATCAGCGCGTGTGCATTCTCACTTCTCAAACTATGGGCAAATTTGAGTCATTCAGACAGAACCTGCATCGTCGTTTCATCTTTTTTTCCTACCCTCACTCTCCTTGTTAGATATTATGCACATTTATGTCTTTGTAGCAAATGTCATCGCCATTGAGCTAGTTCTTATAGTAGCAGTAAACAGCAGAAAGTGATACAGTGGCTTGCGAAAGTATTCACCCCCTTGGCATTTTTCCTATTTCGTTGCCTTACAACCTGGAATTAAAATACATTTTTGGGGGGTTTGTATCATTTGATTTACACAATATGCCTACCACTTTGAAGATGCTAAATATTTTTTATTGTGAAACAAACAAGAAGTAAGACAAAAAAACTGAAAACTTAAGCGTGCATAACTATTCACCCCCCCAAAGTCAATACTTTGTAGAGCCACCTTTTGCAGCAACTACAGCTGCAAGTCTCTTGGGGGTATGTTTCCATAAGCTTGGCACATCTAGCCACTGGGATTTTTGCCCATTCTTCAAGGCAAAACTGCTCCAGCTCTTTCAAGTTGGATGGGTTCCGCTGGTGGACAGCAATCTTTAAGTCATACCACAGATTCTCATTTGGATTGAGGTCTGGGCTTTGACTAGGCCATTCCAAGACATTTAAATGTTTTCTCTTAAACCACTAAAGTGTTGCTTTAGCAGTATGCTTAGAACCATTGTCCTGCTGGAAGGTGAACCTCCGTCCCAGTCTCAAATCTCTGGAAGACTGAAACAGTTTTCCCTGTGTTTAGCGCCATCCATCATTCCTTCAATTCTGACCAGTTTCCCAGTCCCTGCCGATGAAAAACTCGGGGTGATATGTTGGGTTTGCGCCAGTCATAGCGTTTTCCTTGATGGCCAAAAAGCTCAATTTTAGTCTCATCTGACCCGAGTACCTTCTTCCATATGTTTGGGGAGTCTCCCACATGCCTTTTGGCGAACACCAAACGGGTTTGCTTATTTTTGTCTTCAAGCAATGTTTTTTTTCTGGCCACTCTTCCGTAAAGCCCAACTCTGTGGAGTGTACGGCTTAAAGTGGTCCTATGGACAGATACTCCAATCTCCGCTGTAGAGCTTTGCAGCTCCTTCAGGGTTATCTTTGGCCTCTTTGTTGCCTCTCCGATTAATGCCCTCCTTGCCTGGTCCATGAGTTTTGGTGGGCGGCCCTCTCTTGGCAGGTTTGTTGTGGTGCCATATTCTTTCAATTTTTTTAATAATGGATTTAATGGTGCTCCGTGGGATGTTCAAAGTTTCGGCATTTTTTTTATAACTAAACCCTGATCAATACTTCTCCACAACTTTGTCCCTGACCTGTTTGGAGAGTTCCTTGGTCTTCATGGTGCCGCTTACTCGGTGGTGCCCCTTGCTTAGTGGTGTTGCAGACTCTGGGTCCTTTCAGAACAGGTGTAATCTACTGAGATCATGTGACACACAGATTGCACACAGGTGGACTTTATTGAACTAATTATGTGACTTCTGAAGGTAATTGGTTGCACCAGATCTTATTTAGGGGCTTCATAACAAAGGGGGTGAATACATATGCACGTACCACTTTTCAGTTTTTATATTATATATTTTTGTTTAACAAGTTCTTTTTTTAATTTCACTTCACCTATTTGGACTATTTTGTGTATGTCCATTCCATGAAATCCAGATTAAAATCTATTTAAATTACAGGTTGTAATGCAACAAAGTAGGAATAACACGAAAGGGGATGAATACTTTTGCCAGGCACTGTATGAGCGATGGAGAGAGATGTGAGGAGATGTGAAAGGGAGCGGAGTTACAGCTTCACTCTATCACATCGTAGCAGTAGGATCAAGTTACAACCTGTCCATTTCTTGACGGATAGCTGAACTAGCCAAGTTCGTTTATTTTTACATTTAGTCCTGGCGGCTGAGTTGTTTAGAGATGCGTGCTGACAGAAATAATTTTTCCATATCATGGAAAATGACAAAAAATGCTAGTTTCCTAAGCATCCGTGATCACAAATCATGACTTTATGTTGGACCCATTTGCATTGAATAGATGTTATTTTATATTGTCAAACTAACAGCAGTGCCAATATGATGTCTTTCCATACAGGTGTGACTTGCTTGAGTGACGCTTGTAAATGTTGATCAGTAGGCTAACATAAGTCCCACATGGAACCTGGAGCACCGTAGACTCCACTGCTGAGCCAAAACAAGCTAAATATCTCAATGCGTGCACACACTTCTGTTGACTATGCATTCGCCTGTATTGTGAGTAGCCCTGTGCCATCTTAATTTACCCAGTTTATCAAGAGATTTACCATTCAAATATAATTATTAACATTCTGTTATGTTGTTAGATTGGTAAAAACAATGTTAAATGTATTGTTTGGTTTTAAAATGTATTCGTTATAATGTATACATGGCTGTCTCTGGGAAAAGTTGTTATCCAATTTAATAATATTGAATATCGGCCTAAAATATCAGCCACTGGCATCCTTGACCCTCAAAAATCGCTATCGGTCTTAAAAAAATCCATGTTGGTCATTCTCTACTGTGTAGGGATCATTGACCTCTTCCCTCTCTCTTTCATTTTGACCTTCGTCTGCCCTTCATTTTATCTCTCTCTCTCTCTAGTGATGGGGGAAAAAATCGATACAGTTACATATTGGGATTTACATTTACATTTTAGTCATTTATCAGACACTTTTATCTAGAGCGACAGTTAGTGTATTCATCTTAAGATAGCTAGGTGGGACAACCACATATCACAGGCATAGAAAGTACATTTTTCCTCAATAAAGTAGATATCAGTAGAGTCAAAGCTAGAAAGGGGTTTGGGGGGGTGGGGTCAAGTGCAAGTGCTGGTTCAGTTTTTTTTGGGGGGGGGGGTCGAGGTGAAGAGGAGGATTATTTAAGATACTCTTTAAAGAGGTAGGGTTTCAGATGTTTTCAGAAGATGGGCAGGGACTCCTAGCTTCTAGATGGGAGATGGCAAGGGCCTGGATTAGGACCTGCGCTGCTTCCTGTGTGAGGTAGGGTCGTACTCTACAGATGTTGTAGAGCATGAACCTGAAGGAGTGAGTTATTTGTTTGCAGTGCACGACAGGGTGTTGTACAGGGTCACGCCAAGGTTCTTTGCACTCTGGGAAGGCGACACTGTGGAGTTGTCAACCGTGATGGAGAGGCCTTTGAGCGGGCAGGTCCCGGGAGAAAGAGCAGCTCCTTCTTGTCGTGGTCGAGCTAGAGGTGTTGCGCCGACATCCAAGTTGAGATATCTGCCAGGCATGCAGAGATGTGTGTCTCCACCTGGGTGTCAGAAGGGGGGAAGGAGAAAAGTAGTTGAGTGTCATCCGCATAGCAATGATAGGAGAGACCATGGGAGGTCCTGACAGAGCCTAGTGACTTGGTGTATAGAGAGAAGAAGAGTGGGCCTAGAACCAAGACCTGAGTAGTGAGATTCTGTGGTGCAGACACATATCCTTTCCATGTGACCTGGTAGGAGCGGCCTGCCAGTTAGGATGCAGTCCAAGAGTGTGCAGAGCCTGAGATGCCCAGCCCTGGGAGGTTGGAGAGGAGGATCTGATGGTTCAGTGTCGACGGTAGCAGTTAGATCTAGTAGGATGAGAACAGAGAGGGAGTCAGCTTTGGCAGTGCGAACAGTCTCTGTCACAGAGAAGAGCAGTCTCAGTTGAGTGACCTGTCTTGAAGCCTGTCTGGTTAGGGTGAAGAAGATGGTTCTGTGAGAGATAACGAGAAAGTTGAACACAGACAGCACGCTCAAGTGTTTTGGAAGGAAAAGAAAGAAGGGATACAGGTCTCTAGTTTTTGACGTCAGGTGTGTCGCGTGTTGGTTTCTTGAGGAGGGGAGCGACTCGGGCCATTTTGAAGTGGGTGCAGCCAGTGGTCAGGGATGAGTTGATGAGGGATATTGTTTTTGACTATATAGCGTAGCATTTTGACTATCGCAATGTTATTTTTGCACTACTTGTCTATACCTGCACCAAAACCAGTATTTTTCCCTCATAGCTTGTTGTCCATCTTCTTTTTAAATAGAAAATTCGTTTTCAGCACTTTTATTTCCCTGACTGATCAAAACTCATGTTCTCCCTTGTACCCTGCAGCAGATTTATGGTGAGCTGTATGTTAGAAACATGGAATCACAATAAAATCACAGTATCGAATCACAATACATATAGATTCATGAGAATCGCAATACATTAAGATTAATGAGAATCGCAATACATTTAGATTAATGAGAATCGCAATACAATTAGATTCATGAGAATCACATTACATATAGAATCGTGACAATCACAATACATATTGTGTCGGCACCTTAGTATCGTGATAATATCGAATCGTGATGTTTCTGGTAATTCCCAGCTCTACTATCCTCTGTGTTCTTCCATAATCTCTATCTCTCTCTCTCGCTCTCTCTCTTTGTGTGTTATGTTATAAGGCATGCATGATGGAGTTTGTTCGGCTAGGTCGTGATGCTGTTACATAAGTATACATTTCGCCTACACACACACACACCTTGTACACTCGTTCTGTGGTCACCATAGCAACACATACAGATCCCCTACCGGCGGTGCCGACACTGGGCCCTGGGCCAGCCGCCCGTCAACCCCGTTTCCATAACGACACGCGTGCGAGAGCAAGGAGAGAGAGAGAGAGAGAGAGAGCAAGAAGCGTGTGCATGCGTGTGTGTGAGAGAGCGAGCGAGAGAGAGAGAGAGCAAGGAGAGAGAGCAAGAAGCGAGCGAGTGAGTGCATGAGAGCGTGCGTGAGAGATAGCGCTCTCTCACGCTTTCGCTCTCTTGCGCTCTCCCTTGCTTGCTTTCTATCTCTCTCGCTCTCTCTCTCGCTCTCTCTCTCTCTTTCTCTCGTGCTCTGTCGGATGCATGGGCCTTATAGCCTAAACCTGTTCATTTTTCATAACAGACACTGCTTAACTTTATTGTCTAGTTGTTTTAAAAAAAAATAGCTATATTCTCTTGTCTCTCCATTCAGTATGAGGATGAGTGAAGGCCACACTTTCATCATTTTATGCACGAATGCTTTCTCTCCCAATCAAGCAGTCAATGAATCTAACGGAGTTCCATCTAATAAAGTTGTTTGAGTTATCTGTGCAGGGAGGGAAAATCCCTAATCCCTCCATTGGAGGTTGAAAACCAAATGGCCAATAACGTATTCTCCTACTAGGCCTATCATTAAAGCTTTAAGACAAATTAAAGTTGGCCTATTTCCCAAATATTCTAATAGCCCTAACAAGGTACTGTTGTCTTAAAGTTGGAAGGAAGTAAGTTGGCACTTTCAAAAATGACAAGGAAGGAAAGTGTGAGTCTATAGGCATAGTCTATTCCCAATCACAGTTTTATGAGAGATACAGTAGAACAAACAATAGGCTATTAAGAGAGGAGAATGAGGCACAAAGCAATTATCCAGCTCTGTAGAAGGTAGACTTTGTATCTATCCAGCCCATGATTTATAACCTAACTCACTACAGTGAGACAGCCCGTTCCTCGTCAGTTGACTGAGGGTTTGCTCCATCATGTGTGAGACAGCCCGTTCCTCGTCAGTTGACTGAGGGTTTGCTCCATCATGTGTGAGACAGCCCGTTCCTCGTCAGTTGACTGAGGCTTTGCTCCATCATGTGTGAGACAGCCCGTTCCTCGTCAGTTGACTGTGGCTTTGCTCCATCATGTGTGAGACAGCCCGTTCCTCGTCAGTTGACTGAGGCTTTGCTCCATCATGTGTGAGACAGCCCGTTCCTCGTCAGTTGACTGTGGCTTTGCTCCATCATGTGTGAGACAGCCCGTTCCTCATCAGTTGACTGAGGGTTTGCTCCATCATGTGTGAGACAGCCCGTTCCTCGTCAGTTGACTGTGGCTTTGCTCCATCATGTGTGAGACAGCCCGTTCCTCGTCAGTTGACTGTGGCTTTGCTCCATCATGTGTGAGACAGCCCGTTCCTCATCAGTTGACTGAGGCTTTGCTCCATCATGTGTGAGACAGCCCGTTCCTCATCAGTTGACTGTGGCTTTGCTCCATCATGTGTGAGACAGCCCGTTCCTCGTCAGTTGACTGAGGCTTTGCTCCATCATGTGTGAGACAGCCCGTTCCTCGTCAGTTGACTGTGGCTTTGCTCCATCATGTGTGAGACAGCCCGTTCCTCGTCAGTTGACTGTGGCTTTGCTCCATCATGTGTGAGACAGCCCGTTCCTCATCAGTTGACTGAGGGTTTGCTCCATCATGTGTGAGACAGCCCGTTCCTCATCAGTTGACTGAGGGTTTGCTCCATCATGTGTGAGACAGCCCGTTCCTCATCAGTTGACTGAGGGTTTGCTCCATCATGTGTGAGACAGCCCGTTCCTCGTCAGTTGACTGTGGCTTTGCTCCATCATGTGTGAGACAGCCCGTTCCTCGTCAGTTGACAGTGGCTTTGCTCCATCATGTGTGAGACAGCCCGTTCCTCATCAGTTGACTGTGGCTTTGCTCCATCATGTGTGAGACAGCCCGTTCCTCGTCAGTTGACTGTGGCTTTGCTCCATCATGTGTGAGACAGCCCGTTCCTCATCAGTTGACTGAGGGTTTGCTCCATCATGTGTGAGACAGCCCGTTCCTCATCAGTTGACTGAATATTAGAAACTACACTACTAAACTAAACTACACTACATGATCAAAAGTATGTGGACACCTGCTCGTCCAACATCTCATTCCAAAATCACGGGCAGTCCCCCCTTTTCTGCTATAACAGCCTCCACTCTTCTGGGAAGGCTTTCCACTAGATGTTGGAACATTGCTGCGGGGACTTGCTTCCATTCAGCCACAAGAGCATTAGTGAGGTCGGGCACTGATGTTTGGCGTTTAGGCCTGGCTCGCAGTCGGTGTTCCAATTCATCCCAAAGGTGTTTGATGGGGTTGAGGTCAGAGCTCTGTGCAGGCCAGTCAAGTTCTTCCACACCAACCTCGACAAACCATTTCTATTTATACATTTTTTTTGTTGTTGTTATTTTACCCCTTTTTCTCCCCAATTTCGTGGTATCCAATTGGTGGTTACAGTCTTGTTTCATCACTGCAACTCCCGTACGGACTCAGGAGAGGCGAAGGTCGAGAGCCATGCGTCCTCCAAAACACAACCAGCCAAGCCGCACTGCTTCTTGACATAATGCCCGCTTAACCCGGAAGCCAGCCGCACCAATGTGTTGGAGGAAACACCGTACACCTGGCGACTGTGTCAGCCTGCATTACGCCCAGCTCGCCACAGGCGTCGCTAGAGCATGATAGGACAAGAACATCCCTCCCGGCTAAACGCTCCCCTAACCCGGACGACGCTGGGCCAATTGTGCTCCGCCCCATGGGTCTCCCAGTCGTGGCCGGCTGTGACAGAGCCTGGACCCGAACCAGAATCTCTAGTGGACAGCTAGAACTGCGATGCCGTGCCTTAGACCACTGAGCCACTCAGGAGGCCCTCGACAAACCATTTCACTATGGATCTCGCTTTGTGCACAGGGCATTGTCATGCTGAAACAGGAAAGGGCCTTCCCCAAACTATAGGCACAAAGTTGGAAGTACAGAATCGTCTAGAATGTCATTGTATGCTGTAGCGTTAAGATTTCCCTTCACTGGAACTAAGGGTCCTAGTCCGAACCATGAAAAACAGCCCCAGACCGTTATTCCTCCTCCACCAAACTCTTGGCACTATGTATTGGGGCAGGTAGCGTTCTCCTGGCATCCGCCAAACCCAGAGTTGTCCGTCAGACTGCCAGATGGTGAAGCGTGATTCATCACTCCAGAGAACGCGTTTCCACTGCTACAGAGTCCAATGGCGGCGAGCTTTACACCAGTCCAGCCGATGCTTGGCGTTGCACATGGTGATCTTAGGCTTGTGTGCGGCTGCTCGGCCATGGAAACCCATTTCATGAAGCAACTGACAAGCAGTTATTGTGCTGACGTTGCTTCCAGAGGCAGTTTGGAACTCAGTAATATTTTATTTTACATTATTTTTATGTAACCTTTATTTAACTAGCCAAGTCAATTAAGAACTTATTATTTACAATGATGGCCAATTGTGCGCCGCCCTATGGGACTCCCAATCACTGCTGGTTGTGATACAGCCTGGAATCGAACCAGGGTCTGTAGTGACTCCTCTAGCACTGAGATGCAGTGCCTTAGACCGCTGCGCCACTCGGGAGCCACAAATGAGTGAGTTTTGCAACCAAGGACAGGCAATTTTTACGTGTTTCAGGCACTCAGCGGGCCCATTCTTTGAGCTTGTGTGGCCTACCACTTCGCGGCTGAGCTGTTGTTGCTCCGAGACGTTTCCACTTCAAAATAAGAGCACTTACAGTTGACCAGGGCAGCTCTAGCAGGGCAGAAATTTGACAAACTGACTTGTTGGAAAGGTGGCATCCTATGACAGTGCCACTTTGAAAGTCACTAAGATCTTTAGTAAGGCCATTGTACTGCCAGTGTTCACTATGGAGATTGCATGACTGTGTGGTCTATTTTATACACCTGTCAGCAACGAGTGTGGCTGAAATATCCGAATCGACTAATTTGAAGCGGTGTCCAGATACTTTTGTATATATAGTGTATTTGCCTGCACTTAGCCTCTACCCACTTAGCCTCTACTCACTTAGCCTCTACCCACTTAGCCTCTACCCACTTAGCCTCTACCCACTTAGCTTCTACCCACTTAGCCTCTACCCACTTAGCCTCTACCCACTTAGCCTCTACCCACTTAGCCTCTACCCAGGCTTTCAACCACAGCTTGCAATTTTGCACTATAGCCCAACGGCGGGTTATTTTTTACCCACACATTTCTTTGGGGGGGGTTGGCCAAAAACAGGCGATACAATCGTATATGTCACAATGTTTTATGAGTACATATAATCACGATCGGCCAACCCTACTCTGCCTTGTCATTGAGATAATTACCAAGCTAACCAGCATTCTTTCTTCCAGAGTTTGTCTTTATGAAAACAAAAATGAGAGTTGGGGTACCGTGACCATTTGTCAGTTTGGAAAATGAATTTTGACAGTTGGTTGTCTCTTCAGATCAGGACTGTTGGTTTGTGTGTGTGTGTGTGTGTGTGTGTGTGTGTGTGTGTGTATGTGTGTATTGGGATCAGATGTGATGTGAGGCAGTGATTTGGAGCAGAGACAGCCAACGTAGCTGTGATTAACAGTGAAAACCATTCAGCTTCCCTGGCCTGATAAAAGTCCAGCCTCAGCCCTTTCTCTAGCATCACTACAGATCACTGAGTTATAGCCTAGCTTATATAGCGTAGCTTATATAGCCTAGCTTATATAGCGTAGCTTATATAGCCTACCTTTATATAGCCTAGCTTATATATCGTAGCTTATATAGCCAAACTTATATAGCCTAGCTTAAATATCATAGTTTATATAGCCTAGCTTATGTAGCGTAGCTTATATAGCCTAGCTTATATAGCCTAGCTTATATAGCCTACCTTTATATAGCCTAGCTTATATATCGTAGCTTATATAGCCTAACTTATATAGCCTAGCTTATATAGTCTAGTTTATATAGCCTAGCTTATATATCGTAGTTTATATAACCTAGCTTATATAGCGTAGCTTATATAGCCTAGCTTATATAGCGTAGCTTATATAGCCTACCTTTATATAGCCTATCTTATTTCACCTCATTGATATAGCCTTGCTTATATAGCCTAGTTTTTATAGTTTAGCTTATATAGCCTAGCCTATATAGTTTAGCTTATGTAGCCTAGTTTTTATAGTTTAGCTTATATAGCCTAGCCTATATAGCTTAGCTTATATCACCTACCTTATATAGCCTATCTTATATACTGTAACCTAGTTTATATAGCTTAACTTATATAGCCTAGTTTATATAGTTTAGCTTGTTTCGCATGGCCTATATAGCCTAGCTTATATAGTCTAGTTTATATAGTTTAGCTTGTTTAGCATGGCCTATATAGCCTAGCTTATATAGTCTAGTTTATATAGTTTAGCTTGTATAGCATGGCCTATATAGCCTAGCTTATATAGTCTAGTTTATATAGTTTAGCTTGTTTAGCATGGCCTATATAGCCTAGCTTATATAGTCTAGTTTATATAGTTTAGCTTGTTTAGCATGGCCTATATAGCCTAGCTTATATAGTCTAGTTTATATAGTTTAGCTTGTTTAGCATGGCCTATATAGCCTAGGTTATATAGTCTAGTTTATATAGTTTAGCTTGTTTAGCATGGCCTATATGGCCTAGCTTATATAGTCTAGTTTATATAGTTTAGCTTGTATAGCATGGCCTATATAGCCTAGCTTATAGCTGTAGCTCCAGTTTTAACACACTACTGCCTCTTCCCGTCTCTGTCTCTGCCCGTCTCTGTCTCTTTCTCAGCCTCTGTCTCTTTCTCAGCCTCTATCTCTGTCTCTTTCTCAGCTTTTGTCTCTGTCTCTTTCTCAGCCTCTGTCTCTATCTCAGCCTTTGTCTCTGCCCCTGTCTCAGCCTCTGTCTCTTTCTCAGCCTTTGTCTCTGTCTCAGCCTTTGTCTCTGCCCCTGTCTCAGCCTCTGTCTCTTTCTCAGCCTTTGTCTCTGTCTCAGCCTCTGTCTCTATCTCAGCCTTTGTCTCTGCCCCTGTCTCAGCCTCTGTCTCTTTCTCAGCCTTTGTCTCTGTCTCAGCCTTTGTCTCTGTCTCAGCCTCTGTCTCTATCTCAGCCTTTGTCTCTGTCTCTGTCTCTTTCTCAGCCTCTGTCTCTTTCTCACCCTTTGTCTCTGTCTCAGCCTCTGTCTCTATCTCAGCCTTTGTCTCTGTCTCTGTCTCTTTCTCAGCCTCTGTCTCTTTCTCACCCTTTGTCTCTGTCTCAGCCTCTGTCTCTATCTCAGACTTTGTCTCTGCCTCTGTCTCTATCTCAGCCTTTGTCTCTGCCCCTGTCTCAGCCTCTGTCTCAGCCTTTGTCTCTGGCTCTATCTCAGCCTTTGTCTCTGCTCCTGTCTCTATCGCTGTCTCAGCCTTTGTCTCTATCTCAGCCTTTGTCTCTATCTCAGCCTTTGTCTCTGCCCCTGTCTCTGTCTCTGTCTCAGCCTTTGTCTCTGTCTCAGCCTTTGTCTCTGTCTCAGCCTTTGTCTCTGTCTCAGCCTTTGTCTCTGCCCCTGTCTCTGTCTCTGTCTCAGCCTTTGTCTCTGTCTCAGCCTTTGTCTCTGTCTCAGCCTTTGTCTCTGCCCCTGTCTCTGTCTCTGTCTCAGCCTTTGTCTCTGTCTCAGCCTTTGTCTCTGTCTCAGCCTTTGTCTCTGTCTCAGCCTTTGTCTCTGCCCCTGTCTCTGTCTCTGCCCCTGTCTCTGCCTTCTCTTTGGGGTTTTATGACCAGGTTGCTGTGAAACACTTTGTGACAAATGTATCCCCAGAAAATGTCCAAAGGTGAGAGTGAGAAAGTATGTTCTTGTTTTTGATATCGTCTTGTGTCTCCTGACTGTCAGATTTCTGTGGATGTGGCATCATTCAGACATATCCAGGCAGATATGGATAGGGTAGGTTGGAGGGGTGGGGTAGATTGGAGGGGGAGGAGGGGTGGGGTAGATTGGAGGGGGAGGAGGGGTGGGGTAGATTGGAGAGGGTGAGGGGAGGGGAGGGAAGGATACAACTGATGGATGAGAGGGGATAAATGGGCTGGACATGTGTCATGAACCGACTCAAAGCCCGTAACAAAAAGGGAGACAACGTGGAGATAAGGAATAACAAAAATATATTTATTAACTGAGGTAACCTATATACAATTAACAATGGTGTGTGTAGTCAGTAATCAGTAGTGTTAGTGAGTGGTTGCGTGTACAGTCATGGCCAAAAGTTTTGAGAATGACACAAATATTAAGTTTCACAAAGTCTGCTGCCTCAGTTTATATGATGGCAATTTGCATATACTCCAGAATGTTATGAAGAGTGATCAGATGAATTCCAATTAATTGCAAAGTCCCTCTTTGCCATGCAAATGAACTGAATCCCCCAAAAAACATTTCCACTGCATTTCAGCCCTGCCACAAAAGGACCAGCTGACATCATGTCAGTGATTCTCTCGTTAACACAGGTGTGAGTGTTGACGAGGACAAGGCATGAGTGTTGACGAGGATCACTCTGTCATGCTGATTGAGTTCGAATAACAGACTGGAAGCTTCAAAAGGAGGATGGCGCTTGGAATCATTGTTCTTCCTCGGTCAACCACGGTTACCTGCAAGGAAACACGTGCTGTCATCATTGCTTTGCACAAAAAGGGCTTCACAGGCAAGGATATTGCTGCCAGTAAGATTGCACCTAAATCAACCATTTATCGGATCATCAAGAACTTCAAGGAGAGCGGTTCAATTGTTGTGAAGAAGGCTTCAGGGCGCCCAAGAAAGTCCAGCAAGTGCCAGGACCGTCTCCTAAAGTTGATTCAGCTGCGGGATCGGGGCACCACCAGTACAGAGCTTGCTCAGGAATGGCAGCAGGCAGGTGTGAGTGCATCTGCACGCTTAGTGAGGCGAAGACTTTTGGAGGATGGCCTGGTGTCAAGAAGGGCAGCAAAGAAGCCACTTTTCTCCAGGAAAACCATTAGGGACAGACTGATATTCTGCAAAAGGTACAGGGATTGGACTGCTGAGGACTGGGGTAAAGTCATTTTCTCTAATGAATACCCTTTCCGATAGTTTGAGGCATCCGGAAAAAATCTTGTCCGGAGAAGACAAGGTGAGAGCTACCATCAGTCCTGTGTCATGCCAACAGTAAAGCATCCTGAGACCATTCATGTGTGGGGTTGCTTCTCAGCCAGGGGAGTGGGCTCACTCACAATTTTGCCTAAGAACACAGCCATGAATAAAGAATGGTACCAACACATCCTCCGACAGCAACTTCTCCCAACCATCCAGGAACAGTGTGTTGACGAACAATGCCTTTTCCAGCATGATGGAGCGCCTTGCCACAAGGAAAAAGTGACAACTAAGTGGCTCGGGGATCAAAACATCAATATTTTTGGTCCATGGCCAGGAAACTTCCCAGACCTTAATCCCATTGGGAACTTGTGGTCAATCCTCAAGAGGCGGGTGGACAAACAAAAACCCACAAATTCTGACAAACTCCAAGCATTGATTATGCAAGAATGGGCTGCCATCAGTCAGGATGTGGCCCAGAAGTTAATTGACAGCATGCCAGGGCGGATTGCAGAGGTCTTGAAAAAGAAGGGTCAACACTGCAAATATTGACTCTTTGCATCAACTTTATGTAATTGTCAGTAAAAGCCTTTGACACTTATGAAATGCTTGTAATTATACTTCAGTATTCCATAGTAACATCTGACAAAAATATCTAAAGACTTTGTGAAAATTAATATTTTTGTCATTCTCAAAAGCTTTGGCCACGACTGTATAGATGTGATAATGAGAACTGTTGAAAGATGCCAAAGCAAGCAAGCAAGCAAACAAACAAACAAGCAAACAAACAAACAAACAAACAAACAAACCAAAAGCCACAACCAAAATTAAACAGTGTGTCTGCATGGAGAGAGTCTCCTCAATGAATGGGGAAGAGGTGTATTTATCCCGGGACACACCCAGGCCCAGGTGTGTCCCATTTCGCTGATGACCCTCCCAGCTCCGCCCACCAACATCCTAATAAGGAAAACGAGCAAGAATACGGCAGACAGAGTGGGAGGGTCGTCACACATGTCGATGAGAGAGCTGGAGGGAAGGGAAAAGGTTGAGGTGGACAGGGTAGGAGGCGAGGGAAGGGAAGGGAAAAGGTAGAGGTGGAGAGGGTAGGAGGCGAGGGAAGGGAAGGGAAAAGGTAGAGGTGGAGAGGGTAGGAGGCGAGGGAAGGGAAGGGAAAAGGTAGAGGTGGACAGGGTAGGAGGCGAGGGAAGGAAGGATGGAAGCCAGGGAAGGTTGAGTTGTGGAGGTTACAAGAAGATAGATAGAGAGAGGGAGGGAAGGAAGGGCTACTTTGATTAGAGGAGACTCGTTTGGGGATTATCTCTTCATGCTACTGTCTGTTTGGGGATTATCTCTTCATGTTACTGTCTGTTTGGGGATTATCTCTTCATGCTACTGTCTGTTTGGGGGTTATCTCTTCATGCTACTGTCTGTTTGGGGGATTATCTCTTCATGTTACTGTCTGTTTGGGGGTTATCTCTTCATTATACTGTCTGTTTGGGGATTATCTCTTCATGCTACTGTCTGTTTGGGGATTATCTCTTCATGTTACTGTCTGTTTGGGGATTATCTCTTCATGCTACTGTCTGTTTGGGGGTTATCTCTTCATGCTACTGTCTGTTTGGGGGATTATCTCTTCATGTTACTGTCTGTTTGGGGGTTATCTCTTCATGTTACTGTCTGTTTGGGGGTTATCTCTTCATGCTACTGTCTGTTTGGGGGATTATCTCTTCATGCTACTGTCTGTTTGGGGATTATCTCTTCATGCTACTGTCTGTTTGGGGGTTATCTCTTCATGCTACTGTCTGTTTGGGGGTTATCTCTTCATGTTACTGTCTGTTTGGGGGATTATCTCTTCATGTTACTGTCTGTTTGGGGGTTATCTCTTCATGTTACTGTCTGTTTGGGGGTTATCTCTTCATGCTACTGTCTGTTTGGGGGATTATCTCTTCATGCTACTGTCTGTTTGGGGATTATCTCTTCATGCTACTGTCTGTTTGGGGGTTATCTCTTCATGCTACTGTCTGTTTGGGGGTTATCTCTTCATGTTACTGTCTGTTTGGGGGATTATCTCTTCATGTTACTGTCTGTTTGGGGATTATCTCTTCATGCTACTGTCTGTTTGGGGGTTATCTCTTCATTATACTGTCTGTTTGGGGATTATCTCTTCATGCTACTGTCTGTTTGGGGGTTATCTCTTCATGCTACTGTCTGTTTGGGGATTATCTCTTCATTATACTCTCTGTTTGGGGATTATCTCTTCATGCTACTGTCTGTTTGGGGGATTATCTCTTCATGCTACTGTCTGTTTGGGGATTATCTCTTCATTATTCTGTCTGTTTGGGGATTATCTCTTCATGCTATTGTCTGTTTGGGGATTATCTCTTCATGCTACTGTCTGTTTGTACTACTGGCACACAGCTCGGACACCCATTCATACCCCACAACACACACCACCAGAGGTTTCTTCACGGTCCCCAAGTCCAGAACAGACTATGGCAGGGGCACAATACTACATAGAACCATGACTACATGGAACTCTATTCCACATCAAGTAACTCATGCCAGCAGTAAAATTATATAAAAAAACTGATAAAAACACACTTTATGGAACAGTGGGACTGTGAAGAGACACAAACATAGGTACACGATTTTGTGTTGTAGATATGTGGTAGTAGAGTAGGGACCTGAGGGCACACACTTAATGTGTTGTGAAATCTGTAATGAATGTATTGTACTGTTTTAAAAATGTATAATTTCCTTAATTTTGCTGGACTCCAGGAAGAGTAGCTGCTGCCTTGGCAGGATCCATAATAAATACAAATACTGTAGCTTGTGTTCTGTTTTCTCCTCTCAGGATTAAATAGGACTACTGTAGTTTTTGTTCTGTTTTCTCCTCTCAGGATTAAATAGGACTACTGTAGTTTTTGTTCTGTTTTCTCCTCTCAGGATTAAATAGGACTACTGTAGTTTTTGTTCTGTTTTCTCTCAGGATTAAATAGGACTACTGTAGTTTTTGTTCTGTTTTCTCTCAGGATTAAATAGGACTACTGTAGTTTTTGTTCTGTTTTCTCTCAGGATTAAATAGGACTAGTGTACTTTTGTTCTGTTTTCTCCTCTCAGGATTAAATAGGACTACTTTACTTTTGTTCTGTTTTCTCCTCTCAGGATTAAATAGGACTACTGTAGTTGCCAGATCCTGTCCTCTACTGGTTGTTGCCAGATCCCGTCCTCTACTGGTTGTTGCCAGATCCCGTCCTCTACTGGTTGTTGCCAGATCCCGTCCTCTACTGGGTGTTGCCAGATCCCGTCCTCTACTGGGTGTTGCCAGATCCCGTCCTCTACTGGTTGTTGCCAGATCCCGTCCTCTACTGGTTGTTGCCAGATCCCGTCCTCTACTGGTTGTTGCCAGATCCCGTCCTCTACTGGTTGTTGCCAGATCCTGTCCTCTACTGGTTGTTGCCAGATCCCGTCCTCTACTGGTTGTTGCCAGATCCCGTCCTCTACTGGGTGTTGCCAGATCCCGTCCTCTACTGGGTGTTGCCAGATCCCGTCCTCTACTGGTTGTTGCCAGATCCCGTCCTCTACTGGTTGTTGCCAGAGTTCAGATTAAACACGTCACACACAGTATCTGAGCCTGCAGTCTAACCTCTCTAGGGTAGGTGGGACGCAATCATCCCACACTATTCAACAGCCAGTGAAAAATCAGAGTGCCAAATTCAAAACCACAAAATGTCATAATTCAAAGTTCTCAAACATAGGACTATTTTACACCATTTTATAGATACACTTCTCCTGAATCGAACCACGTTGTCCGATTTCAAAAAGGCTTTACAGCGAAAGCAAAACATTAGATTATGTTAGGAGAGTACATAGACACAAATAACCACACAGCCATTTCCAAGCAACTGGCATGCATCACAAATACCCAAAACACAGCTAAATGAAGCACTAACCTTTGATGATCTTCATCAGATGACACTCCTAGGACATCATGTTACACAATACATGCATATTTTGTTCTATCAAGTTCATATTTATATCTAAAAACAGCATTTTACATTGGCGCGTGACGTTCAGAAAATATTTTGTCTCCAATACTGCCGGTGAATCAGCACTACAATTTACAAAAAATACTCGTCATAAACGTTGATAAAATATTAAACTGTCATTCAAAGAATTATAGATGAACATCTCCTTTATGCTAACGCTGTGAAAGATTTCAAAATAACTTTACTGGGAAAGCACACTTTGCAATAATCTGAGTACTGCGCTCAGAAAAATACACTTGGCAATACAGATAGCCGCCATTTTGGAGTTATCTAAAATATTAAATAGCATTAGAAATATTCACTTACCTTTGATGATCTTCATCAGAAGGCTTTTCCAGGAATCCCAGGTCCACAATAAATGTTGTTTTGTTCGATAAACTCCATAATTTATGTCCAAATAGCTCCTTGTTGTTCACGCGTTCAGTTGAGCTACTCCAAATGTAGGAAGCGTGCCGAAAATGTCACGAGGAAAAGTAAAAAAAAAATCTATTTACGTTCGTTCAAACATGTCAAACGTTGTAAAGCATCAATCTTTAGGGCCTTTAGAACGTGAAACTTCAGTAATATTCCAACCGGACGGTTCCAGTGTCTCGAAAAACGTTTTGGAACACAGGTCCCTTCTCACGTGAACACGCGCCAATGAACTGATGGGTCTACAACTTCCCAGCCTTCTTGTTCGGTCTCTGTTCATCATAGACGCCTCAAACAACTTTCTAAAGACTGTTGACATCTAGTGGAAGCCTTAGGAAGGGCAAAATGAACACTAACTCACCACTGTGTTCGATTGGCAATGACTTGAAAGGACTACAAGCACCAGAATTCTCACTTCCTGGTTAGATTTGTCTCAGGTTTTTGCCTGCCATATGAGTTCATATGAGCTCACAGATATCATTCAAACAGTTTTAGAAACTTCAGAGTGTTTTCTATCCAAATCTACTAATAATATGCGTATTCTAGTTCCTGGGCCAGAGTAGTAGGCCGTTTAATTTGGGTACGTTTTTCATCCGGCCGTGAAAATACTGCCCCCTACCCTAGAGAGGCTAACACACACACACACACACACACACACACACACACACACACACACTCACTCTCTCTCTCTCTCTCTCTCACACCCTGTGTTTTCCACTAGAGCGGCTGTCGGCTATACAGCCAGCTACACACTCATTTTCAGTCGGGTACTTTTTCCACTTAAATGAACTTGGCTACTTTTGTACAATTCACAAGTTAGATAAGTCAGCCGAGCCCTCTCCTAGACTGAACGATATGCATCTTTTAGCAATCTATTGATAGGTCAGGCGCCTGTCAGTCACAAAGTGAGCGATGACAGGGAGACACTGCTTGTTTGACAGTACTGTCTGTCCCGCCTCCCGGTACCTGAGTGTGCTGTGTGCGCTGTGGTTGCAGTCAGACTGAGGGAGAGAGCACATACAATTATCTGTAAGGTCACTCAGTCCACAAAAACTAGGGAAGTTTTGCTTATGCCTCACAAAGAAGGGCACCTATTGGTGGATGGGTAAAATAAAAAAACTGACATTGAATATCTCTTTGAGCATGGTGAAGTTATGAATTACTCTTTGGATGGTGTATCAATACACCCAGTCACTAGAAGAACAAACATTGTGGCGATTCATGTCTTGCAGTAAAACTGTAAATAAGACAAATCTCAAGAGAAGACAGGTTACATTTAAATAAAAAGGTTTGTTCTCTTAATTAGAACAATAGTACTAGACCAGGGATCATCAACTAGATTCAGCCACGGACCCATTTTATCTTCAATGGAAGGTCAGGGGTTCGGAACATCATTACAAATCATTGTAGACTGCAAATTGACCGCAGAAGCCCACACGGATATAATATTTGACTAAAACATAATACGTTGAACCTTGCTTACATTTGTACATGATCATGTCTCTGTAATGCGTGGGAATACTTGGGAACAGATTCCCCAATCTAAAATCACTTGGAGCTGATTTCCTGGTGTTTTTATAGTTTTTTAAATGAAAATATATATTTTTGAAATCAACAGAAAGCTCGGTGCTACAGTAGCCAAGTAAAACCATTTTTCCTGCGTGCTGCCAGTTGTGGAACCCTGGCCGAGACGATGTCCCCAAAAAACTAACAATACACTGAATTCATCAATGTTTTAGTCATTTCAATTGTAAACACAATACCACAAAACAAATCCCAATCTGAGAGGTAAACTCAATAAAGTCATAAAGTATTTTGGATTGAATCAAGGCATTAGAATGTACTGGAGGCCACCAAAATAGAGCTTCCCTTCGGCTCGAGGGATCCTGGCTGGCTGCTTTTCTATTTGGCTGGCTACTCCATGTGCTTGTGGAAAACACTGACACCAATACACCTCATGATGTAAGTGTCTGTTTTGGTTAGCAGCTGTCAACAGCATCCCCTAAGATGACAGAACTCGAGTTCCTGAGACAAGAGATAGCTTTTAGCTTAGAGGTTAAATCATGTTGCCCTGTTTCACTTACTGTCTGCTAGACTTAATAGGAGCTTGTGCTAATGTGATGTGCTAGCTAGGTTGATGACTATTTGATGTTTGGGGGTTAGGGAGCAGAGTGTCTGTGTTCGGTTGAAGGCTAGGGTATATGGCTGGTGTTTCTTAACGGTGATGTCAGATTTAGTTAGGATTAGATCTTACTCCCTGCTTTCTCTCCCTCCATCACTCCCTCCCTGCCTCGTACCCCCCCCCACTCCCTCCCTGCCTCGTACCCCCCCGCCCCACCTCGCCCCCATCTTTCCCACTTTTTATTTTTCCTCAACCTTCTACTACCTTATCACTTCTCTTTATCTCCCCCCTCTACCTTCTATTGTCACTGTCTCTCTAGTCGCTCTGTGTGTCCTGTTTGTGTGCGTGTGCGTGCAAACCAGTTCTGTCTCCTGTGAGAGCAGAGTAGGGGGCCCTCAGACACTGCAGAGCTCCTGACAGTACTCTCCTGTCTCCTTCCCTCTTTTCCCATCAGTCCATCTCTTCGTCAGTCCCTCTCTACATCTCCTTTCTCTGCCTCAAGGAGTCTCCCAGCATTAACATTATTATTAACATGATCACTCCCAGCATGAACATTATTATTAACATTATCACTCCCAGCATTAACATTATTATTAACATGATCACTCCCAGCATTAACATTATTATTAACATTATCACTCCCAGCATTAACATTATTATTAACATTATCACTCCCAGCATTAACATTATTATTAACATTATCACTCCCAGCATTAACATTATTATTAACATGATCACTCCCAGCATGAACATTATTATTAACATTATCACTCCCAGCATTAACATTATTATTAACATGATCACTCCCAGCATTAACATTATTATTAACATTATCACTCCCAGCATTAACATTATTATTAACATTATCACTCCCAGCATTAACATTATTATTAACATTATCACTCCCAGCATTAACATTATTATTAACATGATCACTCCCAGCATGATCACTCCCTCCCCTGCCTCACTATATTTTACTCTTCCTCCCTCTCTCTTCCTCTCTCTCTCGTACCTCCCCTGCCTCCCTTTTTTACTCTCCCTCCCTCCCTCATACCCCCCAATCCCTCCCTCTCTCATACCTCCCCCCTCTCTCTCTCTCTCGTACCCCCCTCCCTCCCTCTCTCTGTCTCTCTCTCTCTCTCTCTCTATCTTGTACCTCCCCTGCCTCCCTATCTTTTACTCTCCCTCCCTCCCTCGTACCCCCCCACTCCCTCCCTCTCTCATACCTCCCCCCCTCCCTCTCTCTCTCTCTCTCTCTCTCTCTCGTACCTCCCCCCTCCCTCCCTCTCTCTCTCTCTCTCTCTCTCTCTCTCTCCCCTGCCTCCCTATTTTGCTGTCCTCGCAACTCTTGGCTCATCTTCTCATCTTCTCCCCCTCTCACAATCTCTCCTTTTCTCTAATTTTCTCTCTATCCCTTGCTTCCCCCTCTCTCTTGGAGTCATTAGCTCAGAATCAAGTTACATAGCACCATATTACAGAGTGTTGATGGTATCCTGAATGAAATTATAAAATATACAGACCACAAATTCCAATTGGCTATACTTAAACTGTTTAACATCATCTTCAGCTCTGGCATCTTCCCCAACATTTAGAACCAAGGACTGATCACCCCAATCCACAAAAGTGGAGACACATTTGACCCCAATAACTACCGGGGGATATGCGTCAACAGCAACCTTGGGAAGATTCTCTGCATTATCATTAACAGCAGACTTGTACATTTCCTCAGTGAAAACAATGTACTAAGCAAATGTCAAATTGGCTTTTTTTACCAAATTACAATATGACAGACCACGTATTCACCCTGCACACCCTAATTGACAAAGAAATAAACCAAAACAAAGGCAAAGTCTTCTCATGGTTTGTTGATTTCCCCAAAAGTTTTTGACTCAATTTGGCATGAGGGTCTGCTATACAAATTGATGAAAAGTGGTGTTGGGGAAAAACATAAAACATTATAAATCCTTGTACACAAACAAGTGTGTGGTTGAAATTGGCAAAAAAACATACACATTTCTTCCCACAGGGCCTTGGGGTGAGACAGGGATGCAGCTTAAGCCACACCCTCTTCAACATATATATCAACGAATTGGCGAGGGCACTAGAACAGTCTGCAGCACCCGGCCTCACCCTACTAAAATGATCTGGTGCTTCTGTCCCCAACCAAGGAGGGCCTACAGCAGCACCTAGATCTTCTGCACAGATTCTGTCAGACCTGGGCCCTGACAGTAAATCTCAGTAAGACAAAAATAATGGTGTTCCAAAAAAGGTCCAGTCACCAGGACCACAAATACAAATTCCATCTAGACATCGTTTCCCTATACAACAAAAAACTATACATACCTCGGCCTAAACATCAGAGCCACATGTTACTTCCAGAAAGCTGTGCACGATCTTAGAGGCAAGGTAAGAAGGGCCTTCTACGCCATGAAAATTAACATCAAATTCAACTTCCCAATTAGGATCTGGCAAAAAAATACTTGAATCAGTTATAGAACCCATTGCCCTGTCACATCCTGACCCTTGTAAGAGGTCATTTGCCATAGTAGAGTGGTCAGGGCGTGACAGGGAGGGTGTTTTGGGTGTGTTTTTGGGTTTCTGTTTCATTTTGGGGTTTCTAGATTTCTATTTCTATGTTTTCCTTTTCTATGCGTTGGCCAGGTATGGTTTCCAATCAGAGGCAGCTGTCTATCGTTGTCTCTGATTGGAAGCCATACTTAGGTAGCCTGTTTTCCATGTGTGGGTGTGGGTTGTTAATTTTTGAGTAGTGTTTGTTGCCTGCGCTGCGTTACGGTTGTTGTTTTGTTATTTCTAGTGTTTAGTGTATAGCATTCAGTTTCACGGGAAATAAAGATGTGGAACTACGAACACGCTGCGTTTTGGTCCGATCATTCAGACAGCCGTGACATGCCCTTTATGGTTGTGAGGTCTGGGGTCCACTCACCAACCAAGAATTCACAAAATGGGACAAACACCAAATTGAGACTGCATGCAGAATTCTGCTAAAATATCCTCCGTGTACAACGTAGAACACCAAATAAAGCATGCAGAGCAGAATCAGGCCGATACACGCTAATTATCAAAGTCCAGAAAAGACCCGTTAAAATCTACAACCACCTAAAAGGAAGCAAGTCCCAAACCTTCCATAACAAAGCCATCACCTACAGAGAGATGAACCTGGAGAAGAGTCCCCTAAGCAAGCTGGTCCTGGGGCTCTGTTCACAAACACAAACAGACCCCACAGAGCTCCAGGACAGCAACACAATTAGACCAAACCAAATCATGACAACAAAAAAAAGATAATTACTTCACACATTGCAAAGAATCTACAAAACACCAGAGCAAACTAGAATGCTATCTGGCCCTAAACAGAGAGTACACAGTGGCAGAATACCTGACCACTGTGACTGACCCAAAATCAAGGAAATCTTTGACTATGTACAGACTCAGTGAGCATAGCCTTGCTATTGAGAGAGGCCACCGTAGGCAGACCTGGCTCTCACGAGAAGACAGGCTATGTGCAAACTGCCCACATAATGAGGTGGAAACTGAGCTGCACTTCCTAACCTCCTGCCAAATGTATGACCACATTAGAGAGACATATTTCCCTCAGATTACACAGACCCATAAAGAATTTGAAAACAAACCCAATTTTGATAAACTCCCATATCTACTGGGTGAAATACCACAGTGCCACAAGAAAAGGGCAGCCAGTGAAGAACAAACACCATTGTAAATACAACCCATATTTATGTTTATTTATTTTCCCTTTTGTACTTTAACTATTTGCACATCGTTACAACACTGTATATAGCCATAATATGACATTTTAAATATTTTGGAACTTCTGTGAGTGTAATGTTTACTGTTAATTTAATATTGTTTATTTCACTTTTGTTTATTATCTATTTCACTTGCTTTGGCAATCTAAACATATGTTTCCTACTTTAACTATTTGCACATTGTTACAACACTGTATATAGCTATAATATGACATTTGAAAATAGGGAGAGAAGGAGGGAGAGATGGGGAGAGAAGGAGAGAGGGAGACTGGGAGGTAGGGCGAGTGAGGGGTATAGAGAGAGCGAATAAAGGAGAGCGAGAGGTGGGGAGAGAGAGGGAAGTAGGGAGAGAGAGCACGATAGAGACAGAGAGCAATAGGGAGAGAAGGAGAGAGAGAGCAAGGGAGAGAGAGAGCACGATAGAGACAGAGAGCAATAGGGAGAGAAGGAGAGAGAGAGCAAGGGAGAGAGAGAACAAGAGGGGTAGGGAGCGAGGGAGAGAAGGCTAGAGACTGAGCTCAACGGAGAGAGAGACTAGGGGTCTGTTACATGCTGTGAAAACAGATGTTCAACATGACAGAGTGTTTTCTTCATTTATGACAAACTATGTTCTTCTCAGTGGTTTACTATTCACCAGCCTCCTCTGGCTGTGAGTGTGTGTGACATGCTCTCCAAGCCATTCACCTGTCCCTGTGTGTATAATGTGTAGTCCTATGTGCATCTGTTGTGTTGGTGTGTTCTTAAAATCTTGTGTTTCTGTATCAGTGTATTTCTAATTTCTCTGTTTATCTTCAGGACTAGGGCTGTGGCGGTCATGACATTTCATCAGCCGGTGATTGTCAAGCAAATAACTGTCGGTCTCACGGTAATTGACCGTTAATTAACAGAAACACGTTTAGCATCTCCTGCCTTCCACACATAGCCTACAAGCCACTGATGTAGACCTTTGGAACATCTACCTTTTAAAAAGTCTAATAAATCCATGTAATATAGCCTACACCATCACAATAAATCCATGATTTATTTTAGACAGGTCTAAAGAAGCATGAAATTAAGAAAATGTAGTCTGGTTCAGAAGAGCAGAATAGCATACTCTGTGTTGTCCTTATGTTAGGCCCTGATGTGGCTATGCCAAATGGCTGTGGGCTACACTAGTTCATTTAGCAGACAAGATTTGCTTAGAATTCGGTGCCATTATTTTATAGTATGAAGAACACAATTGAACAAAGCGGAATAAAATAGAAAGGATATTTTCTCCAAACGATTTGAAGGAGTATGCACATGTGGCTAATCTGTGTTGAGCGTTTAACAAAGAAATAGGTACTCCAATATGCTTAATTTAGAGATATTAATGTAATTCTACAGACGTTGGGCTATACGTTTAGATTTTTAATACATTCTAAGCCTGCATGATGAGACTCTAATGATGACTTGAAAAAGTAACATGAAAGGCATGAGCTCTGCTTTGTTTTTTTGTGCAGGCTGTACACACTTCATCAGTCTCTCATTCACAATTTGACAAGCACTTGATAATGCCTCGAATTTCCCAGCTACATCTCCTTTGTGTGGTCATAATGCCCCCTAAAACAATTCTTCCCTTTTGCGGCCAGTTGCCGTTGTGCCCTTGGGCTGAATATAATAATTACAATTCCCTTCTTCCGGCTGCGCACTCCAAAGCACCTCTCACTCAAATGGCTCTCCCGTTACCTGATCAAGTCTTTCTCACAGGCTACAAGTGAAGACAGACACATCGGGGACGCAACGACACTCATCCTTATCCAATTCCGAGGTACATATTGAAGATATTTGAAGAAATGTCCACATTTACTTTTTGTCAGACAACAAGATGAGTAGGCCTGACGAACAGCAAAACCACTAGCCTATGTCAATCTACTATCCCCCATAGTTCAAAAGTCGACCTATTCTGTGCAATAAATAAATATTCCAAACATAGTCTGGAACTGTTGTGGGATGCGATAGATCCCAAATTAATACAACCACTAGCATCCCAAAAACCTTTTTACACAATGTGGCTGACACAACAGATCAGAACATTTAGCTTAAAATGTTGATAAACTATTAGGCTATTTCTTTACATTGTAAGCGCAGCAATGCGCACACGGCAGTAGGCTATAAGCGCGAATGTTACATTAGCGGAAAACACTTCTCAAAAGTGAAAACTTGCCTGCTTAAATAAAAATCAATTCACAAGTAATAATATATAATTCACAAGCTAATAATTTCACCCATCAGACTTTTCTTGATTGAATCTTGTCTTTACATATACTAAATAATATATGTGTGACATTTTTTGGGATTTAGAATGGACCATTATCATGCACCGGTCTTGAAACCGGGGCAGCGGGAAAAATACAAATAGCGAATGGAGGACGCTTTTCCCGTATTTCATTTTCATGCCAGCCAGGTAGGCCATAGTTAAATATAAGCAATGTGCTTAATATTAGGAAAGTTGAGAAATAAATATAGTAAGCCTAGCCTATAAAAAGCTGATGGGATCCGCCTCTTTTTAGTAGAGGCCATCACTCTGTTTTCTCCCGCAATTGCATAGCTTAAAGAATGTTGCTCAACATGAGCTCATGGGCTCTCATGAAGTGTTTGATTAGATTTTTGATTACATTTGCATTGAAGTCAGAGTGATTAGTGGGACAATAGAGTGCTGAGTACCAGGCAGTTAGCAAGTTTGGTAAGCTACTAATGACCAGCAGCATCATCAGAGCTTAGAGAAGCCTAATTACCTTGACTAAACGGTCATGTGGAATTTGACTGCCTTCATGACTCGTGACCGCCGGTGTGGCGGTCATACGGTCACTGTAACAGCCCTATTCAGGACTCCTCCTCTTCCCTCCTGTCTTCCCTTTCTCCCATCATCTCTTCCATGATTTACGGCCTCCCCTCTCTCTCTCTCCCCCACCACCTCTCTGCCTGTCTCTCTCTCTACTCCCCACCCCCTCTCTGCCTGTCTCTCTAACTCCCACCCCCCCTCTGCCCCTTTCTCTCTCTACCCCCACCCCCTCTCTGCCTCTCTCTCTCTACCTCCCACCCCCTCTCTGCCTCTCTCTCTCTCTCTCTCTCTCTCTCTCTCTCTCTCTCTCTCTCTCTCTCTCTCTAACTCCCACCCCCCTCTGCCTCTCTCTCTCTACCCCCGCCCCCCTCTGCCTCTCTCTCTCTAACTCCCACCCCCCTCTGCCTGTCTCTCTCTCTACCCCTACCCCCTCTCTGCCTCTCTCTCTCTACCTCCCACCCCCTCTCTGCTTCTCTCTTTCTTCCCCCAACACCTCTCTGCCTCTCTCTATCTCCCACCCCTCTCTGCCTCTCTCTCTCTACTTCCCACCTCCTCTCTCTCTCTCTCTCTCTCTCTCTCTCTCTCTACCCCCCACCCCCTCTCTGCCTCTCTCTATCTCCCACCCCTCTCTGCCTCTCTCTCTCTCTCTCTCTCTCTCTCTCTCTCTCTCTCTAACTCCCACCCCCCTTTGCCCCTTTCTCTCTCTACCCCACCTCCTCTCTGCCTCTCTCTCTCTCTCTCTCTCTAACTCCCACCCCCCCTCTGCCTCTTTCTCTCTCGACCCCCACCCCCTCTGCCTCTCTCTCTCTCGACCCCCACCCCCTCTGCCTCTCTCTCTCTCTACCCCACCCCCTCTCTGCCTTTCTCTCTCTCTACCTCCCACCCCCTCTCTGTCTCTCTCTCTCTAACTCCCACCCCCCTCTGCCTGTCTCTCTACCCACATCCCCTCTCTGCCTCTCTCTCTCTCTCTCTCTCTCTCTCTCTCTACCTCTCACCCCCTCTCTGCTTCTCTCTTTCTTTCCCCAAGACCTCTCTGCTTCTCTCGCTCTCTACTTCCCACCTCCTCTCTCTCTCTATCCCCCACCCCCTCTCTGCCTCTCTCTATCTCCCACCCCCTCTCTGCCCCTCTCTCTCTCTCTCTCTCTCTCTCTCTCTCTACCTCCTTCCCCCTCTCTGTCTTTCTCTCTCTACCCCCCACCGCCTCTCTGCCTCTCTCTCTCTCTACCCCCACCCCCTCTCTGCCTCTCTCTACCCCCCCTCTGTCTCTCTCTCTCTCTCCCCCCCTCTCTCTCTCCACCCTCTCTCTCTCTCTCCTCTCCCTCTCCTCTCTCTCCTCTCCCTCTCTCTCTACCCTCTCTCTCCTCTCTCTCTCTCACCCTTTCTTTTCCCTCCTCCCCTCATCTTTTCTATGATTACAGAGTCATCCTCTGACTTATGATGATGTAACCAGTTTTGGGCCACTGAATCTCCCTCGCCAAGCATTTTAGTCCCCATCCCTCTCTTCTCCTCTTTCTGAGAACTCCCCTCCATCCCTCCCTTCCTCTCTTTTTTGAAGGTCTTAATCTTGTCCCTAATGCGTTTCCCGGCACCGGCTCAGCAGAGGGGAGGGAGGGAGGGTGGGGTTGGGAATGTGCCGTGCGGGGAGAGTTTGGCGTTCCGGCTTTCCAACTTTAATGACTTGCAGTCAGAGGAGCCCTCTGGAACGTCGCCGTGGGGGGGGGGGAGTACCGTGTGGAGGCCATGTTGGACCTCCAGGATGATTACTGTATGAGATGGAGGGACGTTCAAATGCTGTGTTTTTCAAAAAGTTTGTCCATTAAATGGTCATTTGACTTCCATTACTCATTCACACACACTGTACACAACAATAGGGTAATCAGTGGCAAAGGTACTGTAGCATCGGAGACAGCCGAGTAACACTATTCTGTGTTTGTCTTCGTCCGTCTGCTCTTTACAGTGCATTCTGGGTGGAACTTTTCCTTGAGAACAGTCCTAGGATCAGCTTACCTTCCCCAGATCCTAGCCTGAACCATCTGGAGTAAATAACAGCAGTACAGACCTTCGATCAGATCCTATCCTGAACCATCTGGAGTCTATAACAGCAGTACAGACCTTCGATCAGATCCTAGCCTGAACCATCTGGAGTCTATAACAGCAGTACAGACCTTCGATCAGATCCTAGCCTGAACCATCTGGAGTCTATAACAGCAGTACAGACCTTCGATCAGATCCTAGCCTGAACCATCTGGAGTCTATAACAGCAGTACAGACCTTCGATCAGATCCTAGCCTGAACCATCTGGAGTCTATAACAGCAGTACAGACCTTCGATCAGATCCTAGCCTGAACCATCTGGAGTCTATAACAGCAGTACAGACCTTCGATCAGATCCTAGCCTGAACCATCTGGAGTCTATAACAGCAGTACAGACCTTCGATCAGATCCTAGCCTGAACCATCTGGAGTCTATAACAGCAGTACAGACCTTCGATCAGATCCTAGCCTGAACCATCTGGAGTCTATAACAGCAGTACAGACCTTCGATCAGATCCTAGCCTGAACCATCTGGAGTCTATAACAGCAGTACAGACCTTCGATCAGATCCTAGTCTGAACCAATAGACCGTAGATCAGTGGTCTTGGGGAAACTTGTCCTAGGAAATGAGGTTGTTGTTGTCTGAGGACTCTGGGGGCGTGGTCAGCAGGATGCAATGTTTTGGAACGTTCAGATAGAAATACGCTATGTAGAACAACACGCCTCTCTGACATGTAGAATAAGTAATCACATGAGCTCTATTCATGGTATTTCTATCGGCAACGGTCGACAACGTTTGGCAACTGAACGTGACCCTGGGTATAATGCAGCTTTTGTGTACTAATCAACGAGGAAACTCAGACTTGCTGTAGTTTTACACTAGTTAGCTAGTCGGAAATGTCTGAGTTCTCCTAGTTCAGACTAGCATGTGCACGCGGCATTAACCCAAACTCAGGGACACACAGGATGATGACATCATCGTCCATCTCACATAAACACACACACACACACACACAGACACACACTTTTTATTCTGTCTACAGTAGCTGTTTCACCCTTGACCTTGTCTCTCTGAACTCTCTCTCTCAACAGCTTTACATTTGTCTTGTAGTAGCTTAATGCTCAGTGCTACCCCCAGCCAGGGTGTTATCCTGGACAAGTCAGTCAGTCTGGTCACTCCTTATCTAGGCTGTAAGAAATTACCTCTGAACTCTGACTGCTGCTGGATAGGCTGTTCTGGCTCTGCCAATCAGCTCTGTGTGTGTCTGTCTGTTTTGTATTTGTTTGTGTGTCTACAGTTCTCTTTGTGTGTGCGTGTGTGTGTGTGTGTGTGTGTGTGTGTGTGTGTGTGTGTGTGTGTGTGTGTGTGTGTGTGTGTGTGTGTGTGTGTGTGTGTGTGTGTGTGTGTGTGTGTGTGTGTGTGTGTGTGTGTGTGTGTGTGTGTGTGTGTGTGTGTGCGTGTGTATTCCCTGCAGCCAAGGGCAGGACAGATTGTCATGAATAATCTCTTTAATCTTTAGGCTCTGTCTTTATTCACCGCTAGCATGGCGAGAGAACACCCAACGATTTCCTCTGATTCCTCAGCCTCCGCTCTGGCAGGACGACTAATACTGCTACTGTCTGTCTGTCTGTCTGTCTGTCTGTTGGGAGGAAGTGTGTGTGTGTGTGGGGGGGGATTTGAATCCATAGGCTTTATATCCAGCCTCACAAGGTTATAACATATGGGGGTCAACAACTACTCTCCCTTCACAATGTACACTGAATCATGTGTATGTATATGGTGTGTGTTTGTGTATGTGAGTGTCCCTGTCTGCGTGCCTGTGTCTCGTGTGTGTGCGTGTGTGTTGATGATGACTCAGTGAGTTTCAGTGCCAGTAAGGTGAGGGAGCCGTGCCACACTCAGCACTTTGGCTGTCTTGGTCTTACTTACCAGGTGTGTGTGTTAGAGAGAGACTCAGCACTCTGCTTGCTCTCATCAGGTATGCAGCCAGAGTCAGTGCTGCAGCAATGATGAGAGAGAGAGAGAGAGAGAGAGAGAGAGAGAGAGAGAGAGAGAGAGAGAGAGAGAGAGAGAGAGAGAGAGAGAGAGAGAGAGAGAGAGAGAGAGAGAGAGAGAGAGAGAGAGAGAGAGAGTGAGTCAGTCCAGTCAAATAGAGCAGGAAGAGTGTCCTGAAACTGTCATACTACCAGTGTCAAGTGTCCTTTTCTCCTTGTTCCCCTATTCATCATCACCTGTTCATAACATCTCACCTCTCCTTCACTCCTCCTAGTATCATCCTGTCACCCCTCTATCACTATATTCTTCCTAACCACTTCCCCTCATCCTCCTCTCTTCAATATCAACCTCATCTAACTACTTCCCCTCATTCCTCTCTTCCAATCTCAGCCTCATCCTCCTCTCTTCAATATCAACCTCATCTAACCACTTCCCCTCATTCCTCTCTTCCAATCTCAGCCTCATCCTCCTCTTTCGATCTCAGCCTCATCCTCCTCTTTCGATCTCAGCCTCATCCTCCTCTTCCGATCTCAGCCTCATCCTCCTCTCTTCCGATCTCAGCCTCATCCTCCTCTCTTCTGATCTCAGCCTCATCCTCCTCTCTTCTGATCTCAGCCTCATCCTCCTCTCTTCTGATCTCAGCCTCATCCTCCTCTTCCGATCTCAGTCTCATCCTCCTCTCTTCCGATCTCAGCCTCATCCTCCTCTCTTCTGATCTCAGCCTCATCCTCCTCTCTTCTGATCTCAGCCTCATCCTCCTCTCTTCTGATCTCAGCCTCATCCTCCTCTCTTCCGATCTCAGCCTCATCCTCCTCTCTTCTGATCTCATCCTCATCCTCCTCTCTTCCGATCTCAGCCTCATCCTCCTCTCTTCCGATCTCAGCCTCATCCTCCTCTCTTCTGATCTCAGCCTCATCCTCCTCTCTTCCGATCTCAATCCCACCGTTGAATTCAGTGGCTGACTCGACTCACCAATAGAAGTTTCACTCTGACTATTGTCAGTACTTTAGTGAGATGCAATGAGAAAGTGTTGAGAGGGAAAGAGGGAGATACAGACAATAGTAGCACTGGACTGGATGGAGGGAGAGAGGATGAGACATCTAATTAGAATTAGAATCTCTGTCAAATTCTTCACACCGTCTGTGACCGACTCACTGACTCGTCCTCATAGCTTCCTAAAGAAGACTACATTAAAAGCTGATTTATGGTCAATCCGACATCTGCAGCGGCCGTATGGCATTTACAGCGATGCGGCCCCCGCAGAATTCAGCGCATTCGGGTTTCTTGCGCTTCGGGGAGCAGAGCCGAGCGGAGTGTGTCATACGCATCCAATACATTGGTCTGCACCACATAAAACACACCACTCGCAGTGGTTTAAGGCTGATCTCTAAAGCTAGCCAGCTAAATATGAGCAACTGGCTAAGCGAAAAGAATAGACCTTACCTCTTCTGAGATGTTGGAGTTGGGTTTCCTGGCGCTCGACATAAGAGCTCAGGCAAGATAGCATGAAGTAAAAAGGCTGCACCATTTTCCCACCTTCATCTCCACTTCAACCCTTCATTTTTGTTTTGCTTTTTGAGTGTCACACCAGCCTTCGCTTTGGCTCCCCCTACTGTCCAGCTCAGGCATTCGGCATCGCCGGCCTTCTAGCTGCTGTTGTTGGCCGTCAAGAAGGCGCTGAAAGCATGGTGGCACTGGCTGGAGGGTGCTAAACACTCATTCCTTGTCTGGACGGACCACAGGAACTTGGAGCACAGAGAAGAGGCTGAACCCGCATCTGTCCAGGTGGGCCCTATTCTTCGTCAGGTTTGACTTTACCCTCTCCTACCGGCTGGGATCAAAGAACGTTAAGGCCGATGTGTTGTCCCAGGTGCATGACACAGAGGATCGGAGGGAGAAAGTGACACCCGTTATTCCCCTGTTCCGCATTGTGGCTCCTGTCGTGTGGAATGTGGACCCGGACATCCGTCGAGCCCTGCGACAGGAGCCCTCACCTGCTCACTGTCCCGAGGGGCGTATCTATGTGCCCTCTGATGTGCGGGACCGTCTCCTCACCTGGGCACACACAGCACCTGTGTCGGGGCACCTGGTAAAGCTTGTGCTATTGACTATCTCTCCGCCAAGTACTGGTGGCCCACCTTGGCCCGGGACGTCCAGGTTTACGTCTCTTCCTGATCCACCTGCGCACAGAGCAAGACACCTAAACACCTCCCCTATGGCAAACTCCACCCGCTGCCGGTTCCACAACGACCCTGGTCCCATCTCTTCCTGGACTTTGTCACAGACCTTTCCCCCTCGGAGGAGCACACCACCATCCTGGTCGTTGTGGACCGGATTTCCAAAACCTGTCGTTTGAATCCTCTGCCTGCTCTCCCTATGGCCATGCAGACAGTGGAGGCTCTCTTCTCTCACGTCTTCCGGCATTACGGGATCCCGGAGGACATCGTGTCTGACTGTGGTCCTCAGTTCACCTTCCGGGTCTGGAAGGCCTTCATGGAACGACTGGGAGTCACAGTCAGCCTCCGGGTACCGTTCCCAATCGAATGGACTTGTGGAAAGGGTAAATCTGCCTTGGGCAGAATACTCACAAAACTCCCTCCGTCACTCCTCCACTAACCTCACACCCTTTCAGTGTGTTCTAGGCTATCAACCGGCCCTGGCACCCTGGCATCGGAGTCAGATCGAGGCTCCTGCTGCCGATCGTCACTGCAGTGTGGCCCCGGTCTTTCACCTCGGTGACAGGGTCTGGCTTTCTACGAAGGATCTGCCCCTCCGACTGCCCTGCCGGAAGCTGAGCCCGCAGTTTGAGGGGCCGTTCAAAGTCCTGAGGAGAGTCAATGATGTCACATACAGATTACAGCTCCCCGTCAATTACCGTATCTCATCCTCATTTCATTTATTTCTCCTCAGGCCGGTGGCAGCTGGTCCCTGAGCTAGTGCTGAACTCCACGAAGCACCTTCCCCTCCCTTGGACGTCGAGGGGGCCTCGGTGTACTCCGTCCTCAGCCTGTTGGACTCACGGCGTTGTGGGGGGCTTCTCCAGTACCTGGTCGACTAGAAGGGTTACGGTCCCGAAGAGCGGTGCTGGGTTTCGGCGCGGGACGTCCTGGATCGTTCTCTCATTCGGGACTTCCACAGGCGTCATCCCGACCGACCCGCACCTCGTCTCCGCTTTCCTCCCCAAGGTCGGCGGCACCTCAGTGGGGGGTACTGTCACACCAGCCTTCGCTTTGTCTCCCCCTCCTGACCAGCTCAGGTGTTCGGCGTCGCCGGCCTTCTAGCTGCTGCCAAACCTACTGCTGGCAAACACCCTTCACTCATCAACCCCGTACTTGTCTCGTCATCATTACACGCACCTGGTCTAAGGCAGTGCATTGCAGTTCTAGAGGCGTCACTACAGACCTGGGTTCAATACCAGGCTGTGTCGCAACCGGCTGTGATCGGGAGTCCCATAGAGCGGTGCACAATTGGCCAGCGTCTTTAGGAGAGGGTTTGGCCGGAGGGGCTTTACTTGGCTCATCGCTCTCTAGCAGCTCCTTGTGGCGGGCCTGGCGCCTGCAGGCTGACATCAGTCATCAGTTGAACGGTGTTTTGTCCGACACATGGGTGATGCTGGCCTCCGGGTTATGCGGGCGGGTGTTAAAAAGCCTCCCGAGCCCGTTGCAGCGATGAGACAAGATTGAAATTGGGGAGAAAAATGGGGTAAAATATAGAAAATAAAATAAAACCGGCACTCAGGAATTCAGGAAATTCTGTGTCTTTTTGGTAAGCAACTCCAGCGTAGATTTGGCCTTGTGTTTTAGGTTATTGTCCCGCTGAAAGGTGAACGTACAGTGCATTCGGAAAGTATTCAGACCCCTTGACTTTTTCTACATTTTCCTCATCAATCTACACACAGTAACCCATAATGACAAAGCGAAAGCAGGTTTTTAGAAATGTTTGCAAATTTATATAAAAAAAAACTGAAATACTCAGGTACATCCTGTTTCCATTGGTCATTCTTGAGTCATTCTTGAGTCCACCTGTGGTAAATTCAATTGATTTGACAGGATTTGGAAAGGCACACACCTGTCTACAGTACCAGTCAAAAGTTTGAACACACCTACTCACCTACCCTATCCATTCAAGGGTTTTTCTTTATTTGTACTATTTTCTACATAGTAGAATAATAGTGAAGACTTCAAAATTATGAAATTACATGAATTTTTATAATTGACACAACTGTGGGTGTCACGCATGTGTGTAGGAACGGACCAAGGCGCAGCGTGAGTATCGTTCCACATCTTTTATTTGAATGTGAAACTTTGCAAGACAAACAATAAACTATACACAAAATAACAAACTGTGAAGACAGAGGTGCAACATGCACTAACTCAAAAATAATCTCCCACAAAACCAAGTGGGAAAAACAACTACTTAAATATGATAACCCAATTAGAGACAACGATGACCAGCTGCCTCTAATTGGGAATCATACAAAAACCCCAACATAGAAAAAGAAACTAGAACACAACATAGAAAAAATAAACTAAATAAAAAACCCCAGTCACACCCTGACCTACTCTACCATAGAAAATAAGAGCACTCTATGGTCAGGACGTGACAGTACCCCCCAAAGGTGCGGACTCCGGCCGCAAAACCTGAAACCAAAAGGGAGGGTTGGGGGGGTGTCTAGTGTTGGTGGCGGCTCTGGTGCAGGACGAAGAACCTTCTCATCCTGCGGATCCGCCAGCATTGGAGGCGGCTCTCTTTCAGGAGTCGTCGCCGAAAGCTTCACACCGTGGATCGTCGCCGGAGGACCCGGCCCGTGGATCGTCGCCGGATGCTCCGGCCCATGGATCGTCGCCGGATGCTCCGGCCCGTGGATCGTCGCCGGATGCTCCGGACCGTCGATCGTCGCCGGATGCTCCGGACCGTCGATCGTCGCCGGAGGACCCAGACCGTGGATCGTCGCCGGAAGCTCCGGACCGTGGATCGTCGCCGGAAGCTCCGGACCATGGATCGTCGCCGGAAGCTCCGGACCGGGGATCGTCGCCGGAAGCTCCGGACCGGGGATCGTCGCCGGAAGCTCCGGACCGGGGATCGTCGCCGGAAGCTCCGGACCGGGGAACGTCGCCGGAGGAACCGGACCGGGGATCGTCGCCGGAGGAACCGGACCGTAGATCGTCTCCGGAGGCTCTGAACTGCCGATCGTCGCTGGAGGCTCTGGACTGCCGACCGCCGCTGGAGGCTCTGGACTGCCGACCGCCGCTGGAGGCTCTGGACTGCCGACCGCCGCTGGAGACTCTGGACTGCCGACCGTCGCTGGAGGCCCTGGACTGCAGACCGTCGCTGGAGACTCTGGACTGCAGACCGTCGCTGGAGGCTCTGCACTGCAGACCGTCGCTGGAGACTCTGGACTGCAGACCGTCGCTGGAGACGCCGGACTGCAGACCGTCGCTGGAGGCTCCGGACTGCAGACCGTCGCTGGAGGCTCCGGACTGCAGACCGTCTCTGGAGGCTCCGGACTGCAGACCGTCTCTGGAGGCTCCGGACTGCAGACCGTCTCTGGAGGCTCCGGACTGCAGACCGTCTCTGGAGGCTCCGGGCCGGGAACCGTCGCTGGAGGCTCCGGGCCGGGAACCGTCGCTGCAGGCTCCGGACCGGGGACCCTCGCTGCAGACTCCGTGCCACGGATCATCGCTGGAGGCTCCGGGCCACGGATCATCACTGGAGGCTTCGTGCCACTGATTATCACTGGAGGCTTCGGGCCACGGATTATCACTGGAGGCTTCGTGCCACGGATCTTCACTACAGGCTTCGGGCCATGGATCATCCCTGGAAGCTTCGTGCCATGGATTATCACTAGAGGCTCCGGGCCTCGTGCCATGGATCATCACTACAGGCTCCGGGCCATGGATCATCACTGGAGGCTTCGTGCCATGGATCATCACTGGAGGCTTCGGGCCATGGATCATCACTGGAGGCTTTGTGCCATGGATTATCACTGGAGGGTTCGGACCATGGATCATCACTGGAGGCTGGGTGCGTGGAGCAGGCACAACACGTCCTGGTTGGATACCCACTTTAGCTCGGTAAGTGTGGAGAGCTGGCACAGGATGCACTGGGTTGTGAAGGCGCACTGGAGGCATAGTGCATAGAGCCGGCGCAGGATACCCTGGGCCGTGGAGGCGGACTGGAGGTCTGGAGCGTAAAGCTGGCACAACGCGTCCTGGCTGAATACCCCCTGTAGCACGGCAAGTGCGGGGAGCTGGCACAGGCCGCACTGGGTTGTGCTGGCGAACTGGGGATACCGTGCGTAGAGCTGGCACAGGATATCCTGGGCCGAAGAGACGCACCGGAGACCAGGAGCGCTGAGCCGGCACAATCCGTCCTGGCTGAATGCCCACTCTAGCACGGCAAATGCGGGGCGCAGGCACAGAGCGCACCGGGCTATGAATGCGCACTGGAGATACAGTGCTCATCACCGCATAACCCGGTGCCTGACTGGTCACACGCTCCCCACTGTAAGCACGGGGAGTTGGCTCAGGTCTAACCCTGACTCCGCCAATCTCCCCGTGTGCCCCCCCCCAATTTGTTTTTGGAGCTGCCTCAGGCTTCCGTCGTTGCCGTGACTCCCGATCTCGTCGCCGTTCCTCCCTCGCTGCTTCCACCTGTTCCCATTGGAGGCAATCCCATCCGGCCTGGATCTCCTCCCACGTCCAGGATCCTTTGCCATCCAAGGATGTCCTCCCATGTCCATTCCTCCTGGCCACGCTGCTTGGTCCTCTGGTGGTGGGAGATTCTGTAAAAGTTTGAACACACCTACTCACCTACCCTATCCATTCAAGGGTTTTTCTTTATTTGTACTATTTTCTACATAGTAGAATAATAGTGAAGACTTCAAAATTATGAAATTACATGAATTTTTATAATTGACACAACTGTGGGTGTCACGCATGTGTGTAGGAACGGACCAAGGTGCAGCGTGAGTATCGTTCCACATCTTTTATTTGAATGTGAAACTTTGCAAGACAAACAATAAACTATAAACAAAACACAAACCATGACGACAGAGGTGCAACATGCACTAAATCAAAAATAATCTCCCACAAAACCAAGTGGGAAAAACAACTACTTAAATATGATCCCCAATTAGAGACAACGATGACCAGCTGTCTCTAATTGGGAATCATACAAAAACCCCAACAAAGAAAAAAGAAACTAGAACACAACATAGAAAAAAGAAACTAGATTAAAAAAAACAGTCACACCCTGACCTACTCTACCATAGAAAATAAGAGCACTCTATGGTCAGGACGTGACAGTGGGAAACATTGGAGTCAACATTGGACAGCCTCCCTGTGGAATGCATTCGACACCTTGTGGAGTCCATGGCCTGAAGAATTGAGGCTGTTCTGAGGGCATTTTTTTAAAAACCATCTTGAAATGTTTATCCCAATGTCACACATTGGCACAGATCATGTTTCATTGACAGCATGGCCAATGTTGAATGTTTATCATTTTAAACTTGGAAAAGTGCCCCTAAATCCCAGATTTGGGACCACACAGCCACTCCACTGAATAGCAGGCTAGTGATTGCTTTTCAATGCTTGCAGTTGGTCATTGTCACTGATTCCTTCCAAACCACTCATTGTTGAATTTGCGATTTCCAACTTGTTGTGTAATGTTTATGGCCCATGAGCACTGATACGTTTTATCTATAATTTCACTTCATTATTTCTTGTCATATTACAAGGATTAAAAAGGATTTGCCAGTAGATTGTCGACTTCATTCACGATGATGACTGCTAGCTAAGATTTTGAAAGTAAGATGTTGATATGATCAGTCCAATCAAAGCTACTGTACATATAACCTGATTTTAACGTAATTTTATCTGTGGCCAATGACCTGCTAATATAACTCTATGGCAGCACCCAATGGGCTAGAATTTTCTTGCTCTACCCTTAGACTTGGCGGTGACGTAGTGTCCCCATGAGTGACGGAACACTGAGCCAATCACGGCGCAACACTGTATTTTCTGCTGGCTTGACCCACCACCACAGAAAGCACTGAGCTAGGCTGAAACACCTGCATTTTGGAGCTGCCTTACTCAAGAAAACAAAAAAGAGACAATGTTTGTATGTGGCTTTCTTGTTTTCAAACTGAAATGTGACACATATTAATGCCAAAATAACATGCAAAACAGGCAAGCCCCCCCACACACACAAAAAAGTTGTGGGTCTCAAAATAGGGGGGGATCACAGAAACAATGAGAAAGTATGGAAAAATAAATAAATTATGAAATGTTAATTATATAAAGCAGCTTGTGTAGTCATCTGCTAGAGAGTTGCCCCAATCGGCCCGAGACCCAAGTAATACATTTAGGCCAGATAACTCACACTGGAATCGGCCCAAGCCCCAAGTAATACATTTGGCCCAGATAACTCACACCGGAATCGGCCCAAGCCCCAAGTAATACATTTAGGCCAGATAACTCACACCGGAATCAGTCCCGAGACCCAAGTAATACATTTGGCCCAGATAACTCACACCGGAATCGGCCCAAGCCCCAAGTAATACATTTGGCCCAGATAACTCACACCGGAATCGGCCCGAGACCCAAGTAATACATTTAGGCCAGATAACTCACACCGGAATCGGCCGGAGCTCAATCCCCGCATCCTAGCCATAAGTAATACTGCCTAAGGCGGCACTCGTGCCACATGACCTCGGCCGAGTCTGACTCTCAGCCGAGTGCCCCGACTCTCAGCGGGAATCGGCCCAGATCCACTGTGCTAGCTGGGTTTACTCCACACACAACTTATTGTCCTTTTCTAGGTAAAGTGTAGGCATACTGTCTTTATAAGCAAATCAATATGATCGCCTATTTACAGCAGAAAATGGTTTGTCTTTGTAACACAAACACACCCATCTTGTTTTTCGTTTTGATAAATGTATCTACACTTAACTTCTATGGGCTAGGTGGGACGTTACGTCAGATATCGCTATGTCAGATTTTAAAATAGCTTTTTCGGCGAAAGCACATTTTGCAATATTCTGAGTACATAGCTCCGCCATCACGGCTAGCTAATTTGACACCCGCCAAGTTCGGAGCTCACTAAACTCAGAATTAGTATTAGAAAAATTGTGTTACCTTTGCTGTTCTTCATCAGAATGCACTCCCAGGACTGCTACTTCCACACCAAATGTTGTTTTTGTTCCAAATAATCCATAGTTATGTGCAAATACCTCCGTTTTGTTCATGCATTCAGGTCACTATCCAAAGGGTAACGCGCGAGCGCATTTCGAGACAAAACATTTCAAAATGTTCCATTACCGTACTTAGAAGCATGTCAAACGCTGTTTAAAATCATTTTTTATGGTATTTTTCTTGTAAAATAGCGATAATATTCCAACCGGACAATCGTGTATTCATTCAAAAAGGAAGAGAAAAAATGGCGAGGTCTCATGAATGCGCATTTCCAATCTCTTAGCCACCAGGCAGTCCACTGACAAACTGTGCTCCTGTTATCTGCCCAGAGACAGGAGACGCGTCAATCCGCTTTCTGAAGGCTTTAGAGAGCCAATGGAAGCCTTAGAAAGTGCTACATAACCCCACGGGCACTGTAGTTTCGATAGAGAAGCAAAAGGAGAACTACAAATTCGCAAACAGGCCACTTCCTGCTTGGAATTTCATCAGGTTTTTGCCTGCCATATGAGTTCTGTTATACTCACAGACACCATTCAAACAGTTTTAGAAACTTCAGAGTGTTTTCTATTCAAATCTACTAATAATATGCATATTCTCTTTTCTGGGAAAGAGTAGTAACCAGTTTAAATTGGGTACGTTTTTTATCCAGCCGTGAAAATACTGCCCCCTAGCCCAGACAGGTTAAGCTGGCCATGTTAGTGCAATGTCCACCTGTAGCCTAAACCTGTAGGGATATTAATTTAGGGATGTGTCCCCTGGAAAGATCTAACAGCAGACAAAAGGAGACGAGACAAAACTAGCCAGTTATAGTTGTTGACTTGACAGCTGAGTTGACTGAAGACCGGGCGTTCAACTTGCAGTTGTTGATATCATTTCCACGGTAACATTAAATCAAATTGTATTTGTCACATGCGCCGAATACAACAGGTGTTGACCTTACAGTGAAATGCTTACTTACAATCCCTTAATCAACAATGCAGTTTTAAGAAAAATAAGTGTTAAAGTAAAAAAATAAAGAAATAACATGTCATTACATGATGTGATAAAACGTCCCTTACAAAAAAGATAGCAGTTTTGAAACTGCAGTTCAAGTGCAGTAACTGCAGTCGACTGGGGTATTTTGTACCCAGTACTGCAGTTATAAACTTTTAAAAAAAAAAGTTTTTTTGGATGCCGTATTTGTAACATACTGCAGTTATACTACACTCTGACAGCAATCTCTTTTCGGGAGGGTTAAAGTTGCAAGCTACTTTCATAGTGAAGTAGAACAAGTGTCTCATGAAACACATTCCAGACACTTACTTTTTTGCCATCTTGGCATAACTGTGATTTGACAGAGAAATATCAGTTAGCTAGATAGGCTAGCCAGCTGAAGCTATCCCCAAGCTATGCTAGCTAGCTAGCTGCTGTCAGGTTGTCTAAACACAAGGTCAGCGCAGGCTTTAGCCTGCACATAGAAATGAATTAGCAGATCATCTTGAGATGCGTGTCTTCAGTGTACCTGTGCTTTGTCACAGACGTGTTCCTTGCGGGAGGCTAATTGAAAATGGCTTCACTGTTGCTGTCTTCTTCCCTACCTAGAGAGTGTGTATCAAACCACACACTGACATTGCAGACAGATCCTCTTGGCCTATATGCTCAGGATCCATTTGAATTATCCTTTCCCTCAGTGCTGCAGCAGTGGTTTTGTAATGTTACTGTAAATGTCCTCTCCCTTAGTGTTGCAGCAGTAGTGTTGTAATGTTACTGTAAATACCCCCTCCCTTAGTGCTGCAGCAGTAGTGTTGTAATGTTACTGTAAATACCCCCTCCCTTAGTGTTGCAGCAGTGGTGTGGTAATGTTACTGTAAATGTCCCCTCCCTCAGTGTTGCAGCAGTGGTGTGGTAATGTTACTGTAAATGTCCCCTCCCTCAGTGTTGCAGCAGTGGTGTGGTAATGTTACTGTAAATGTCCCCTCCCTCAGTGTTGCAGCAGTGGTGTGGTAATGTTACTGTAAATGTCCCCTCCCTCAGTGTTGCAGCAGTGGTGTGGTAATGTTACTGTAAATGTCCCCTCCCTCAGTGTTGCAGCAGTAGTGTTGTAATTAGAGGTCGAGCGATTATGATTTTTCGACGCCAATACCGATGCCGATTGTTGGAGGGCCAAAAAAAAAAGCCGATACCGATTAATTGGTGTCACGTCCTGACCAGCAGATGGAGCTGTTGTTGTAGTTTTGGGGTCAGGACGTGGCAGTCTTGTGTGTGTGATTGTTCTGTGTTGGTCTTGTGACTCCTGATCAGGAACAGCTGGGGATCGTTGTTCCTGATTGGGAGTCATATATGTAGGAGTATGTTTGTCACTTGGTTTTGTGGGTAGTTGTTTTTGCACTGCATGTTGTGTGCCTGCAAAACTGTTCCTGTCTTATATATTGTTTGAATTGTTAAGTGGATGCTCTACTCCTTTATTTTAATTAAAGATGAGTATTCACATACCTGCTGCGCCTTGGTCCATTTCTACAGAAGACAGCCGTTACAGAACTACCCACCAAAGGACCAAGCAGCAGAAGAGGAGGAAGCCACAGGAGAAGAAAATGGAAGAATGGACCTGGCAGGACGAAAGAAAATTCTGGGCGGACAAGTTAAGGGAGCTAAGGGAACCCGAGAGGCAGCCCCAAGATTTTTTTTGGGGGGGGCACACGGGTAGTTTGGCCAGGCCAGGGAAGAGCCGTAAGCCAGCTACCCGTGACTACAGGGAGGTGCGTACGAGGTGGAGGGCGTCATGTTACGCTGAGGTGCGCACCATCTCGCCTATACGGACGCACAGCCCACTTCGCCCAGTACCAGCGCCCCGCAGGTGCCAGGGCAAGGGGAGCATCGAGCCGGAAGGGGTGATGCCAACCCTGCACTCAAGACCGCCAGTGCGCCCTTTCGGTCCGGTGTTTCCCGCTAGACACACTAGCATGGAGGTGCGTGTCTCCAGGCTGGTACGTCCAATACCTGCCCCACGCATCAGGAGTCAACAGTCGTCATCAGAGCTGCCCGCCAGTCAACAGTCACCAGAGCTGCCCGCCAGTCAACAGTCGTCGGAGCTGCCCGCCAGTCAACAGTCGTCGGAGCTGCCCGCCAGTCAACAGTCGTCGGAGCTGCCCGCCAGTCAACAGTCGTCGGAGCTGCCCGCCAGTCAACAGTCGTCGGAGCTGCCCGCCAGTCAACAGTCGTCGGAGCTGCCCGCCAGTCAACAGTCGTCGGAGCTGCCCGCCAGTCAACAGTCGTCGGAGCTGCCCGCCAGTCAACAGTCGCCGGAGTGGCCGGACTGCGCTGAACTGCCGGAGTGGCCGGACTGCGCTGAACTGCCGGAGTGGCCGGACTGCCCTGAACTGCCGGAGTGGCCGGACTGCCCTGAACTGCCGGAGTGGCCGGACTGCCCTGAACTGCCGGAGTGGCCGGACTGCGCTGAACTGCCGGAGTGGCCGGACTGCCCTGAACTGCCGGAGTGGCCGGACTGCCCTGAACTGCCGGAGTGGCCGGACTGCCCTGAACTGCCGGAGTGGCCGGACTGCCCTGAACTGCCGGAGTGGCCGGACTGCCCTGAACTGCCGGAGTGGCCGGACTGCCCTGAACTGCCGGAGTGGCCGGACTGCCCTGTTCTGCCGGAGTGGCCGGACTGCCCTGTTCTGCCAGAGTGGCCGGACTGCCCTGTTCTGCCAGAGTGGCCGGACTGCCCTGTTCTGCCAGAGTGGCCAGACTGCCCTGATCTGCCAGAGGTGCCCGCCTGCCCTGATCTGCCAGGGTGCCCGGCCTGTCAGGATCAGCCCGAGTGGTCCTCCTGCCCTCCGGTCCAGCCCGAGTGGTCCTCCTGCCCTCCGGTCCAGCCCGAGTGGTCCTCCTGCCCTCCGGCCCAGCCCGAGTGGCCCGCATGCCTTCCGGCCCAGCCCGAGTGGCCCGCATGCCTTCCGGCCCAGCCCGAGTGGCCCGCTTGCCTTCCGGCCCAGCCCGAGTGGCCCGCATGCCTTCCGGCCCAGCCCGAGTGGCCCGCATGCCTTCCGGCCCAGCCCGAGTGGCCCGCATGCCTTCCGGCCCAGCCCGAGTGGCCCGCATGCCTTCCGGCCCAGCCCGAGGGGCCCGCATGCCCTCCGGCCCAGCCCGAGGGGCCCTCCTGCTCTCCGGCCCAGCCCGAGGGGCCCTCCTGCTCCCCGGCCCAGCCCGAGGGGCCCTCCTGCTCCCCGGCCCAGCCCGAGGGGCCCTCCTGCTCCCCGGCCCGGCCCGAGGGGCCCTCCTGCTCCCCGGCCCGGCCCGAGGGGCCCTCCTGCCCCCCGGCCCGGCCCGAGGGGCCCTCCTGCCCCCCGGCCCGGCCCGAGGGGCCCTCCTGTCCCCCGGCCCGGCCCGAGGGGCCCTCCTGTCCTCCGGCCCGGCTCGAGGGGTCCGTCTGCCTGGCGCAGCTATCGGCTCCACCGAAGTGGGCGACGCCGAGGGTGGAGCAGGGTCCACGTCCTGCACTGGTGTTTTTTCGTTGTTAGGTGCATTCCGGGGTCTGCACCTTGAGGGGGGGTACTGTCACGTCCTGACCAGCAGATGGAGCTGTTGTTGTAGTTTTGGGGTCAGGACGTGGCAGTCTTGTGTGTGTGATTGTTCTGTGTTGGTCTTGTGACTCCTGATCAGGAACAGCTGGGGATCGTTGTTCCTGATTGGGAGTCATATATGTAGGAGTATGTTTGTCACTTGGTTTTGTGGGTAGTTGTTTTTGCACTGCGTGTTGTGTGCCTGCAAAACTGTTCCTGTCTTATATATTGTTTGAATTGTTAAGTGGATGCTCTACTCCTTTATTTTAATTAAAGATGAGTATTCACATACCTGCTGCGCCTTGGTCCATTTCTACAGAAGACAGCCGTTACAATTGGCCGATTTTTATTTGTTTATTTATTTGTAATAATGACATTTACAACAATACTGAATGAACACTTATTTTAACTTAATATAATACATCAATAAAATCTATTTAGCCTCAAATAAATAATGAAACATATTCAATTTGGTTTAAATAATGCAAAAACAAAGTGTTGGAGAAGAAAGTAAAAGGGCAATATGTGCCATGTAAGAAAGCTAACGTTTAAGTTCCTTGCTCAGAACATTAAGGAACATAGGGATGCCAGCTTTCATAAGTCTAAATATTGCTGTTACATTGTACAAGCTTCAATGTTATGTCATAATTATGTACAATTCTGGCAAATTAATTACGTTCTTTGTTAGGAATAAATGGTCTTCACACAGTTCGCAACGAGCCAGGCGGCCCAAACTGCTGTAAATACCCTGACTGCTTGCACGGAACGCAAGAGAAGTGACACAATTTCCCTAGTTAAAAGAAATTAATGTTAGCAGGCAATATTAACTAAATATGCAGGTTTAAAAATATATACATGTGTATTGATTTTAAGAAAGGCATTGATGTTTATGGTTAGGTACATTGGTGCAACATCAGTGCTTTTTTCGCCAATGCGCTTGTTAAATCATCACCCGTTTGGCGAAGTAGGCTGTGATTCGATGAGAAATTAACAGGCACCGCATTGATTATATGCAACGCAGGACACGTTAGATAAACTAGTAATATCATCAACCATGTGTAGTTTACTAGTGATTATGTTAAGATTGATTGTTTTTTATACGATAAGTTTAATGCTAGCTAGCAACTTACCTTGGCTTCTTGCTGCCCTCGCGTAACAGGTAGTCAGCCTGCCATGCAGGCTCCTCGTGGAGTGCAATGTAAGGCAGGTGGTTAGAGCGTTGGACTAGTAACCGGAAGGTTGCAAGATCGAATCCCCGAGCTGACAAGGTAAAAATCTGTCGTTCTGCCCCTGAACAAAGCAGTTAACCCACCGTTCCTAGGCCGTCATTGAAAATAAGAATGTGTTCTTAACTGACTTGCCTAGTTAAATAAAGGTTAAAAAAAATATTAAAAAAATTGGCCACAATCGGTGTCCAAAAATGCTGATTACCGATTGTTATGAAAACTTGAAATCGGCCCCAATTAATCGGCCATTCCGATTAATCGGTCGACCTGTAGTTGTAATATCACTGTAAATATCCCCTCCCTTAGTGTTGCACCAGTAGTGGTGTAATTCCACTGTAAATGTCCCCTCCCTCAGTGTTCCAGCAGTAGTGTTGTAATGTTACTGTAAATGTCCCCTCTCTTAGTATTGCAGTAGTAGTGTTGTAATGTTACTGTAAATGTCCCCTGTCTTAGTATTGCAGCAGTAGTGTTGTAATGTTACTGTAAATTACCCCTCCCTTAGTGCTGCAGCAGTAGTGTTGTAATGTTACTGTAAATGTCCTCTCCCTTAGTGCTGCAGCAGTAGTGTTGTAATGTTACTGTAAATGTCCTCTGCCTTAGTGCTGCAGCAGTAGTGTGGTAATGTTACTGTAAATGTCCCCTCCCTTAGTGCTGCAGCAGTAGTGTTGTAATGTTACTGTAAATTACCCCTCCCTTAGTGCTGCAGCAGTAGTGTTGTAATGTTACTGTAAATGTCCTCTCCCTTAGTGCTGCAGCAGTAGTGTTGTAATGTTACTGTAAATGTCCTCTGCCTTAGTGCTGCAGCAGTAGTGTGGTAATGTTACTGTAAATGTCCCCTCCCTTAGTGCTGCAGCAGTAGTGTTGTAATGTTACTGTAAATGTCCCCTCCCTTAGTGCTGCAGCAGTAGTGTTGTAATATTACTGTAAATGTCCCCTCTCTTAGTATTGCAGCAGTAGTGTTGTAATGTTACTGTAAATGTCCCCTCCCTTAGTGCTGCAGCAGTAGTGTCGTAATGTTACTGTAAATGTCTTCTCTCTTAGTGCTGCAGCAGTAGTGTTGTAATGTTACTGTAAATGTCCTCTCCCTTTGTGCTGCAGCAGTAGTGTCGTAATGTTACTGTAAATGTCCTCTCCCTTAGTGCTGCAGCAGTAGTGTCGTAATGTTACTGTAAATGTCCTCTCCCTTAGTGCTGCAGCAGTAGTGTTGTAATATTACTGTAAATGTCCCCTCTCTTAGTATTGCAGCGGTAGTGTTGTAATGTTACTGTAAATTACCCCTCCCTTAGTGCTGCAGCAGTAGTGTTGTAATGTTACTGTAAATGTCCTCTCCCTTAGTGCTGCAGCAGTAGTGTTGTAATGTTACTGTAAATGTCCCCTCCCTTAGTGCTGCAGCAGTAGTGTCGTAATGTTACTGTAAATGTCCTCTCTCTTAGTGCTGCAGCAGTAGTGTTGTAATGTTACTGTAAATTACCCCTCCCTTAGTGCTGCAGCAGTAGTGTTGTAATGTTACTGTAAATGTCCTCTCCCTTAGTGCTGCAGCAGTAGTGTTGTAATGTTACTGTAAATGTCCCCTCCATTAGTGCTGCAGCAGTAGTGTTGTAATGTTACTGTAAATGTCCTCTCTCTTAGTGCTGCAGCAGTAGTGTTGTAATGTTACTGTAAATGTCCCCTCCATTAGTGCTGCAGCAGTAGTGTTGTAATGTTACTGTAAATGTCCTCTCCCTTAGTGCTGCAGCAGTAGTGTCGTAATGTTACTCTGTGTTGTTTTCATCCCATACGGTGTGTGTTTTCTCTAGACTGTGTTCCACCTCCTCGCTGAGGCAACTTATCTATGGTGTAACGTTCTTAAGTCTTTTTTGGGGTATCTGTACTTTACTATTTATATTTTTGACAACTTTTAGTTTTACTTCACTACATTCCTAAAGAAAATAATGTACTTTTTTACTCCATCAATTTTCCCTGACACCCAAATGTACTCGTTACATTTCAAATGCTTAGCAGGACAGGACAATGTTCCAATTCACGCACTTATCAAGAGAATATGCCTGGTCATCCATACTGCCTCTGATCTGGCAGACTCACTAAACACAAATGCTTCATTTGTAAATTATGTGTGAGTGTTGGAGAGTGCCCCTGGCTATCTGTAAAGAAAAAAGAAAAGAAAATTGTGCCGTCTGGTTTGCGTAATATAAGGAATTTGAAATGATTTATAATTTTACTTTCGATACTTAAGTATATTTTAGCAATTAAATTTACTTTTGCTACTTAAATATATTTTGGACTTTTACTCAAGTAGTATTTTACTGGGTGACTTTCACTTTTACTTGAGTCATTTGTCTGTTTCACATCTAGCAGGTAGTCAACTGACAGGTAGTCAACTGACAGGTAGTCAGGAGGTCTGGTTCTGTACAGGTAGTCAGGAGGTCTGGTTCTGTACAGGTAGTCAGGAGGTCTGGTTCTGTACAGGTAGTCAGGAGGTCTGGTTCTGTACAGGTAGTCAGGAGGTCTGTTACTGTAAAGGTAGTCAGGAGGTCTGGTACTGTACAGGTAGTCAGGAGGTCTGGTTCTGTACAGGTAGTCAGGAGGTCTGGTTCTGTACAGGTAGTCAGGAGGTCTGTTACTGTAAAGGTAGTCAGGAGGTCTGTTACTGTAAAGGTAGTCAGGAGGTCTGTTAGTGTAAAGGTAGTCAGGAGGTCTGGTACTGTACAGGTAGTCAGGAGGTCTGGTTCTGTACAGGTAGTCAGGAGGTATGGTACAGGTAGTCAGGAGGTATGGTACAGGTAGTCAGGAGGTTTGGTACAGGTAGTCAGGAGGTCTGGTACAGGTAGTCAGGAGGTCTGGTACAGGTAGTCAGGAGGTATGGTACAGGTAGTCAGGAAGTATGGTACAGGTAGTCAAGAGGTCTGGTACAGGTAGTCAGGAGGTCTGGTACAGGTAGTCAGGAGGTCTGGTACAGGTAGTCAGGAGGTTTGGTACAGGTAGTCAGGAGGTTTGGTACAGGTTGTCAGGAGGTCTGGTACAGGTAGTCAGGAGGTCTGGTACAGGTAGTCAGGAGGTTTGGTACAGGTTGTCAGGAGGTCTGGTACAGGTAGTCAGGAGGTTTGGTACAGGTTGTCAGGAGGTTTGGTACAGGTTGTCAGGAGGTTTGGTACAGGTTGTCAGGAGGTTTGGTACAGGTTGTCAGGAGGTCTGGTACAGGTTGTCAGGAGGTCTGGTACAGGTTGTCAGGAGGTCTGGTACTACACTTGTGTGACCTAGAGTAGAGATCAAGGATGGTTGAGGACATGTGGTTAGGGTGTTGAACCATGACATGGTGTTTATACCAGGGCTCTCCAACCCTGTTCCTTGAGATCTAACACCCTGTAGGTTTTCTCTCTCAACCCTAATCTGGCCTACTTGATTCTAATAATGAGTTAATTGATAAACTGAATCAGGTTAGTTACAACTGAGTGAAAACCTACAGGAGGGTAGCACTCCAGGAACAGGGTTGGAGAGCCCAGGTTTATACTCTGTTTAGTTCAAGGAGAGATTATGTGAAATAGGATTTATTTAACCAACATTGGTCTCAATGGCCTGTAAAGTAAGTGTAATTGAGTGAGCCTTTGAGAGCCCTGGAATGGGGATAGAGTGGGGAAGCGTGAGGGAGGGAGGGAGTTTAAAAAAAGGGAGAGAGGGAAAAGAGGGAGAGAGACCTTGGTAGGACAGTTTCCTTTTCTGATGTGTGTTGAGACAGCAGGGTGCTTGTTCTCTTAATTAGCTGCTAAGTCCTTGAGTCACAGCAAGCAATGCCTGTCCTCTCCAAGCTGCCGCACTGACCTCGTGTGTGTGTGTGTGTGTGTGTGTGTGTGTGTGTGTGTGTGTGTGTGTGTGTGTGTGTCAGTGATCTCTAGTTTCACCGGAAGTACAGATCAGGTTCAATCTGATCTGAGTTTACTGCATTAGATAGGTTCTCTTGTTCCAGGGTTACCTACCCTACGTACTATCACTCTGTCTCTTTCTCTCTCTACTTCCCCCTCTCTCTATTCCCCCTGTCTCTTTCTCTCTCTACCCCCTTCTCCTTCTACCCCCCTCTCTCTATTCCCCCGTCTCTTTCTCTCTCTACCCCCTTCTCCTTCTACCCCCCTCTCTCTATTCCCCCATCTCTTTCTCTCTCTACTTCCCCCTCTCTCTATTCCCCCTGTCTCTTTCTCTCTCTACTTCCCCCTCTCTCTTTTCTCCCTGTCTCTTTCTCTCTCTACCCCCTTCTCCTTCTACCCCCCTCTCTCTATTCCCCCGTCTCTTTCTCTCTCTACCCCCTTCTCCTTCTACCCCCCTCTCTCTATTCCCCCGTCTCTTTCTCTCTCTACTCCCCCCTCTCTCTCTCTACCCCCTCTTCCTCTACTCCCCCTCTCTCTATTCCCCCGTCTCTTTCTCTCTCTACTCCCCCCTCTCTCTCTCTACCCCCCTCTCTCTATTCTCCCTGTCTCTTTCTCTCTCTACTCCCCCCTATTTCTCTCTCTACTCCCCCCTCTCTCTATTCTCCCTGTCTCTTTCTCTCTCTACTCCCCCCTCTCTCTCTCTACCCCCCTCTCCCTCTACTCCCCCCTCTCTCTATTCTCCCTGTCTCTTTCTCTCTCTATTCTCCCTGTCTCTTTCTCTCTCTACTCCCCCCTCTCTCTCTCTACCCCCCTCTCCCTCTACTCCCCCCTCTCTCTATTCTCCCTGTCTCTTTCTCTCTCTATTCTCCCTGTCTCTTTCTCTCTCTACTCCCCCTATCTCTCTCTCTACTCCCCCCTCTCTCTCTTCCCCCGTCTCTTTCTCTCTCTACTCCCCCCTCTCTCTCTCTACTCCCCCCTCTCTCTATTCTCCCTGTCTCTTTCTCTCTCTACTCCCCCCTCTCTCTCTCTCTACCCCCCTCTCCCTCTACTCCCCCCTCTCTTTTCCCCCTGTCTCTTTCTCTCTCTACCCCCCTCTCTCTCTATGACCCCCTCTCTCTACTCCCCCTCTCTCTACTCCCCCCTCTCTCTCTCTACCCCCCTCTCCCTCTACTCCCCCCTCTCTTTTCCCCCTGTCTCTTTCTCTCTCTACCCCCCTCTCTCTCTATGCCCCCCTCTCTCTACTCCCCCCTCTCTCTCTCTACCCCCTCTCCCTCTACTCCCCCCTCTCTTTTCCCCCTGTCTCTTTCTCTCTCTACCCCCCTCTCTCTCTATGCCCCCCTCTCTCTACTCCCCCCTGTCTCTTTCTCTCTCTACTCCCCCCCTCTCTCCACTCCCCCTCTCTCTCTCTCTTCCCCCTTGTCTCTTTCTCTCTCTACTCCCCCCCTCTCTCCACTCCCCCTCTCTCTCTCTACTCCCCCCTGTCTCTTTCTCTCTCCACTCCCCCTCTCTCTCTCTACTCCCCCCTGTCTCTTTCTCTCTCCACTCCCCCCTCTCTCTCTTCCCCCGTCTCTTTCTCTCTCTACTCCCCCCTCTCTCTCTCTACTCCCCCCTCTCTCTACTCCCCCCTCTCTCTCTCTACCCCCTCTCCCTCTACTCCCCCCTCTCTTTTCCCCCTGTCTCTTTCTCTCTCTACCCCCCTCTCTCTCTATGCCCCCCTCTCTCTACTCCCCCCTCTCTCCACTCCCCCTCTCTCTCTCTACTCCCCCCTGTCTCTTTCTCTCTCTACTCCCCCCCTCTCTCTCCACTCCCCCCTCTCTCTTCCCCCTTGTCTCTTTCTCTCTCTACTCCCCCCTATTTCTCTCTCTACTCCCCCCTCTCTCTCCACTCCCCCCCTCTCTCTCTTTAGAGAGAGAAATACTCCCCCCTATTTCTCTCTCTGCTCCCCCTCTCTCTATTCCCCCTGTCTCTTTCTCTTTACCCCAACCCTCTCTCTCTACTCTCCCCCCTCTCTTTCTCTCAACCCCCCCCTCTGTCTCCTCTCCCCCTCTCTCTCTATCCCCCCCTCTGTCTCCTCTCCCCCTCTCTCTCTATCCCCCCTCTCTGTCTCCTCTCCCCCCTCTCTTTCTATCCCCCCTCTCTTTCTATCCTCCCTCTCTCTCTCTCTTTTCTATGTCTCTCAACTCCAACTCAACTCATATTGCTTTATTGGCATGACGTAACAATGTACATATTGCCGAAAGCGTACTTTGTAGTGCGCTGCCAACCCACATCTCTCTGCGTCCTCCCCCAACAGGATGGTAGCCTCTTCTTATCAGAGAGGTCTTTGAAACTTTCGATAAGGGTTTCACATTTGGGGAAATGACACTAAAATGTTTACATATATTTTTTAATTTTGTCAGGAAATGCAGCTCTGTCTCAGGTTCTGCTGTATTTGTATGTGTATTTATTATGGATCCCCATTAGTTCCTGCCAAGGCAGCAGCTTCTCTTCCTGGGGTCCAGAAAAATTATAAATTTTTTAACCTCTTACATCTAGACGTTCCGCTAGCGGAACACCTGCTCCAATATCCAATGATAGGCGTGGCGCGAATTACAAATTCCTCAAAAATACAAAAACTTCAATTTTTCAAACATATGACTATTTCACAGCATTTTAAAGACAAGACTCTCCTTTATCTAACCACACTGTCCGATTTCAAAAAGGCTTTACAGCGAAAGCAAAACATTAGATTATGTCAGCAGAGTACCAAGCCAGAAATAATCAGACACCCATTTTTCAAGCTAGCATATAATGTCACAAAAACCCAGAAGACAGCTAAATGCAGCACTAACCTTTGATGATCTTCATCAGATGACACACCTAGGACATTATGTTATACAATACATGCATGTTTTGTTCAATCAAGTTCATATTTATATCAAAAAACAGCTTTTTACATTAGCATGTGACGTTCAGAACTAGCATACTTCCGGGGAATTTGCTAACAATTTACTAAATTACTCACGATAAACGTTCACAAAAAGCATAACAATTATTAAAAAAATTATAGATACAGAACTCCTCTATGCACTCGATATGTCCGATTTTAAAATAGCTTTTTGGTGAAAGCACATTTTGCAATATTCTAAGTACATAGCCCAGCCATCACGGGCTAGCTATTTAGACACCCGGCAAGTTTAGCCTTCACCAAAATCAGATTTACTATTATAAAAGTTTGATTACCTTTTGTTGTCTTCGTCAGAATGCACTCCCAGGACTGCTACTTCAATAACAAATGTTGGTTTGGTCCAAAATAATCCATCGTTATATTCGAATAGCGGCGTTTTGTTCGTGCGTCCCAGACACTATCCGAAATGGTAAATCAGGGTCGCGCGCATGGCGCAATTCGTGACAAAAAAATTCTAAATATTCCATTACCGTACTTCGAAGCATGTCAACCGCTGTTTAAATTAATTTTTATGCAATTTATCTCGTAAAAAAGCGATAATATTCCGACCGGGAATCTCCTTTTCGGCAAACAGAGGAAAAATCACAAAGACGGGGGCGGCCAGGGCACGCGCCTAAGCCCACAGTCCCTTGATCGGCCACTTGAGAAAGGCGATAATGTGTTTCAGCCTGGGGCTGGGATGACGACATTCAGGTTTTTCCCGGGCTCTGAGCGCCCATGGAAGACGTAGGAAGTGTCACGTTAGAGCAGAGATCCTTTGTAAAAGATAGAGATGGCAAAGAAGTTCAAGAAATGGTCAGACAGGCCACTTCCTGTAAAGGAATCTCTCAGGTTTTGACCTGCCATTTGAGTTCTGTTATACTCACAGACACCATTCAAACAGTTTTAGAAACTTTGGAGTGTTTTCTATCCAAAGCCAATAATTATATGCATATTCTAGTTACTGGGCAGGAGTAGTAACCAGATTAAATCGGGTACGTTTTTTATCCAGCCGTGAAAATACTGCCCCCTAGCCATAACAGGTTAAACTCTACAATACATTCACAACATATTTCACAAAACACTAAGTGTGTGCCCTCAGGTCCCTCCTCTACTACCACATATCTACAACAGCTGTGTTGTGTGTTGAGTAGTCTGGCTGTGTTGAGTAGTCTGGCTGTGTTGTGTGTTTAGTAATCTGGCTGTGTTGTGTGTTTAGTCATCTGGCTGTGTTGTGTGTTGAGTAGTCTGGCTGTGTTGTGTGTTGAGTAGTCTGGCTGTGTTGAGTAGTCTGGCTGTGTTGAGTAGTCTGGCTGTGTTGAGTAGTCTGGCTGTGTTGAGTAGTCTGGCTGTGTTCAGTAGTCTGGCTGTGTTGTGTGTTGAGTAGTCTGGCTGTGTTGAGTGTTGAGCAGTCTGGCTGTGTTGTGTGTTGAGTAGTCTGGCTGTGTTGTGTGTTGAGTAGTCTGGCTGTGTTGTGTGTTGAGTAGTCTGGCTGTGTTGTGTTGGGTAGTCTGGCTGTGTTGTGTGTTGGGTAGTCTGGCTGTGTTGTGTGTTGAGTAGTCTGGCTGTGTTGTGTGTTGAGTTGTCTGGCTGTGTTGTGTGTTGAGTAGTCTGGCTGTATTGTGCGTTGAGTAGTCTGGCTGTGTTGTGTGTTGAGTAGTCTGGCTGTGTTGTGTGTTGAGTAGTCTGGCTGTGTTGTGTGTTGAGTTGTCTGGCTGTGTTGTGCGTTGAGTAGTCTGGCTGTGTTGAGTGGTCTGGCTGTGTTGTGTGATGAGTAGTCTGGCTGTGTTGAGTAGTCTGGCTGTGTTGTGTCTTGAGTAGTCTGTCTGTGTTGTGTGTTGAGTAGTCTGGCTGCGTTGTGTGTTGAGTAGTCTGGCTGTGTTGTGTGTTGTGTAATCTGGTTGTGTTGTGTGCTGAGTAATTTGGCTGTGTTGTGTGCTGAGTAGTCTGGCTGCATTGTGTGTTGAGTAGTCTGGCTGTGTTGTGTGTTGAGTAATCTGGTTGTGTTGTGTGCTGAGTAATTTGGCTGTGTTGTGTGCTGGGTAGTCTGGCTGTGTTGTGTGCTGAGTAGTCTCGATGTGTTGAGTAGTCTGGCTGTGTTGTGTGTTGAGTAGTCTGGCTGTGTTGTCTGTTGAGTAGTCTGGCTGTGTTGTGTGTTGAGTAGTCTGGTTGTGTTGTGTGTTGAGTAGTCTGGCTGTGTTGTGTGTTGAGTAGTCTGGCTGTGTTGTCTGTTGAGTAGTCTGGCTGTGTTGTGTGTTGAGTAGTCTGGTTGTGTTGTGTGTTGAGTAGTCTGGCTGTGTTGTGTGTTGAGTAGTCTGGCTGTGTTGTGTGTTGAGTAGTCTGGCTGTGTTGTGTGTTGAGTTGTCTGGCTGTGTTGTGTGTTGAGTTTTCTGGCTGTGTTGTGAGTTGAGTAGTCTGGCTGTATTGTGTGTTGAGTAGTCTTGCTGTGTTGTGTGTTGAGTAGTCTGGCTGTGTTGTGTGTTGAGTAGTCTGGCTGTGTTGTGTGTTGAGTTGTCTGGTTGTGTTGTGTGTTGAGTAGTCTGGCTGTGTTGAGTAGTCTGGCTGTGTTGAGTGGTCTGGCTGTGTTGTGTGTTGAGTGGTCTGGCTGTGTTGTGTGTTGAGTGGTCTGGCTGTGTTGTGTGTTGAGTAGTCTGGCTGTGTTGTGTGTTGAGTAGTCTGGCTGTGTTGTGCGTTGAGTAGTCTGGCTGTGTTGTGTGTTGAGTAGTCTGGCTGTGTTGTGTGTTGAGTAGTCTGGCTGTGTTGTGTGTTGAGTAGTCTGGCTGTGTTGTGCGTTGAGTAGTCTGGCTGTGTTGTGTGTTGAGTAGTCTGGCTGTGTTGTGTGTTGAGTTGTCTGGCTGTGTTGTGCGTTGAGTAGTCTGGCTGTGTTGAGTGGTCTGGCTGTGTTGTGTGATGAGTAGTCTGGCTGTGTTGAGTAGTCTGGCTGTGTTGTGTCTTGAGTAGTCTGTCTGTGTTGTGTGTTGAGTAGTCTGGCTGCGTTGTGTGTTGAGTAGTCTGGCTGTGTTGTGTGTTGAGTAATCTGGTTGTGTTGTGTGCTGAGTAATTTGGCTGTGTTGTGTGCTGAGTAATTTGGCTGTGTTGTGTGCTGGGTAGTCTCGATGTGTTGTGTGTTGAGTAGTCTGGCTGTGTTGTGTGTTGAGTAGTCTGGCTGTGTTGTCTGTTGAGTAGTCTGGCTGTGTTGTGTGTTGAGTAGTCTGGCTGTGTTGTGTGTTGAGTAGTCTGGCTGTGTTGTGTGTTGAGTAGTCTGGCTGCATTGTGTGTTGAGTAGTCTGGCTGTGTTGTGTGTTGAGTAATCTGGTTGTGTTGTGTACTGAGTAATTTGGCTGTGTTGTGTGCTGGGTAGTCTGGCTGTGTTGTGTGCTGGGTAGTCTCGATGTGTTGAGTAGTCTGGCTGTGTTGTGTGTTGAGTAGTCTGGCTGTGTTGTCTGTTGAGTAGTCTGGCTGTGTTGTGTGTTGAGTAGTCTGGTTGTGTTGTGTGTTGAGTAGTCTGGCTGTGTTGTGTGTTGAGTAGTCTGGCTGTGTTGAGTAGTCTGGCTGTGTTGTGTGTTTAGTAATCTGGCTGTGTTGTGTGTTTAGTCATCTGGCTGTGTTGTGTGTTGAGTAGTCTGGCTGTGTTGTGTGTTGAGTAGTCTGGCTGTGTTGAGTAGTCTGGCTGTGTTGAGTAGTCTGGCTGTGTTGAGTAGTCTGGCTGTGTTGAGTAGTCTGGCTGTGTTCAGTAGTCTGGCTGTGTTGTGTGTTGAGTAGTCTGGCTGTGTTGAGTGTTGAGCAGTCTGGCTGTGTTGTGTGTTGAGTAGTCTGGCTGTGTTGTGTGTTGAGTAGTCTGGCTGTGTTGTGTGTTGAGTAGTCTGGCTGTGTTGTGTTGGGTAGTCTGGCTGTGTTGTGTGTTGGGTAGTCTGGCTGTGTTGTGTGTTGAGTAGTCTGGCTGTGTTGTGTGTTGAGTTGTCTGGCTGTGTTGTGTGTTGAGTAGTCTGGCTGTATTGTGCGTTGAGTAGTCTGGCTGTGTTGTGTGTTGAGTAGTCTGGCTGTGTTGTGTGTTGAGTAGTCTGGCTGTGTTGTGTGTTGAGTTGTCTGGCTGTGTTGTGCGTTGAGTAGTCTGGCTGTGTTGAGTGGTCTGGCTGTGTTGTGTGATGAGTAGTCTGGCTGTGTTGAGTAGTCTGGCTGTGTTGTGTCTTGAGTAGTCTGTCTGTGTTGTGTGTTGAGTAGTCTGGCTGCGTTGTGTGTTGAGTAGTCTGGCTGTGTTGTGTGTTGTGTAATCTGGTTGTGTTGTGTGCTGAGTAATTTGGCTGTGTTGTGTGCTGAGTAGTCTGGCTGCATTGTGTGTTGAGTAGTCTGGCTGTGTTGTGTGTTGAGTAATCTGGTTGTGTTGTGTGCTGAGTAATTTGGCTGTGTTGTGTGCTGGGTAGTCTGGCTGTGTTGTGTGCTGAGTAGTCTCGATGTGTTGAGTAGTCTGGCTGTGTTGTGTGTTGAGTAGTCTGGCTGTGTTGTCTGTTGAGTAGTCTGGCTGTGTTGTGTGTTGAGTAGTCTGGTTGTGTTGTGTGTTGAGTAGTCTGGCTGTGTTGTGTGTTGAGTAGTCTGGCTGTGTTGTCTGTTGAGTAGTCTGGCTGTGTTGTGTGTTGAGTAGTCTGGTTGTGTTGTGTGTTGAGTAGTCTGGCTGTGTTGTGTGTTGAGTAGTCTGGCTGTGTTGTGTGTTGAGTAGTCTGGCTGTGTTGTGTGTTGAGTTGTCTGGCTGTGTTGTGTGTTGAGTTTTCTGGCTGTGTTGTGAGTTGAGTAGTCTGGCTGTATTGTGTGTTGAGTAGTCTTGCTGTGTTGTGTGTTGAGTAGTCTGGCTGTGTTGTGTGTTGAGTAGTCTGGCTGTGTTGTGTGTTGAGTTGTCTGGTTGTGTTGTGTGTTGAGTAGTCTGGCTGTGTTGAGTAGTCTGGCTGTGTTGAGTGGTCTGGCTGTGTTGTGTGTTGAGTGGTCTGGCTGTGTTGTGTGTTGAGTGGTCTGGCTGTGTTGTGTGTTGAGTAGTCTGGCTGTGTTGTGTGTTGAGTAGTCTCGATGTGTTGAGTAGTCTGGCTGTGTTGTGTGTTGAGTAGTCTGGCTGTGTTGTCTGTTGAGTAGTCTGGCTGTGTTGTGTGTTGAGTAGTCTGGTTGTGTTGTGTGTTGAGTAGTCTGGCTGTGTTGTGTGTTGAGTAGTCTGGCTGTGTTGTGTGTTGAGTAGTCTGGCTGTGTTGTGTGTTGAGTTGTCTGGCTGTGTTGTGTGTTGAGTTGTCTGGCTGTGTTGTGAGTTGAGTAGTCTGGCTGTATTGTGTGTTGAGTAGTCTTGCTGTGTTGTGTGTTGAGTAGTCTGGCTGTGTTGTGTGTTGAGTAGTCTGGCTGTGTTGTGTGTTGAGTTGTCTGGTTGTGTTGTGTGTTGAGTAGTCTGGCTGTGTTGAGTAGTCTGGCTGTGTTGAGTGGTCTGGCTGTGTTGTGTGTTGAGTGGTCTGGCTGTGTTGTGTGTTGAGTAGTCTGGCTGTGTTGTGTGTTGAGTAGTCTGGCTGTGTTGTGTGTTGAGTAGTCTGGCTGTGTTGTGTGTTGAGTAGTCTGGCTGTGTTGTGTGTTGAGTAGTCTGGCTGTGTTGTGTGTTGAGTAGTCTGGCTGTGTTGTGTGTTGAGTAGTCTGGCTGTGTTGTGTGTTGAGTAGTCTGGCTGTGTTGTGTGTTGAGTAGTCTGGCTGTATTGTGCGTTGAGTAGTCTGGCTGTGTTGTGCGTTGAGTAGTCTGGCTGTGTTTTGCGTTGAGTAGTCTGGCTGTGTTGTGCGTTGAGTAGTCTGGCTGTGTTGTGCGTTGAGTAGTCTGGCTGTGTTGTGTGTTGAGTAGTCTGGCTGTGTTGTGTGTTGAGTAGTCTGGCTGTGTTGTGTGTTGAGTAGTCTGGCTGTGTTGTGTGTTGAGTAGTCTGGCTGTGTTGTGTGTTGAGTAGTCTGGCTGTGTTGTGTGTTGAGTAGTCTGGCTGTGTTGTGCGTTGAGTAGTCTGGCTGTGTTGTGCGTTGAGTAGTCTGGCTGTGTTGTGCGTTGAGTAGTCTGGCTGTGTTGTGCGTTGAGTAGTCTGGCTGTGTTGTGCGTTGAGTAGTCTGGCTGTGTTGTGCGTTGAGTAGTCTGGCTGTGTTGTGTGTTGAGTAGTCTGGCTGTGTTGTGTGTTGAGTAGTCTGGCTGTGTTGTGTGTTGAGTAGTCTGGCTGTGTTGTGTGTTGAGTAGTCTGGCTGTGTTGTGTGTTCTAGTCTTTTTATCTCATTGTTGTTGTTTCTAGTCCTTTTTGAATTCTGAATCCTTTCAATAGTGAATGCAAGACACTTGACCTTCTTTTTTGATCACCGTGTTTTAAGCCTGTTTTTCAGCCTGTTATAGCTCTGGTTCTGAGCCTGTTAAAGTTGTATGTTTTAGTCTGTTAAAGTTGTGTATATGAGTCTGTTAAAGTTGTGTATATGAGTCTGTTAAAGTTGTGTATATGAGTCTGTTAAAGTTGTGTGTTTGAGTCTGTTAAAGCTGTGTATATGAGCCTGTTAAAGCTGTGTATATGAGCCTGTTAAAGCTGTGTATATGAGCCTGTTAAAGCTGTGTATATGAGCCTGTTAAAGCTGTGTATATGAGCCTGTTAAAGCTGTGTATATGAGCCTGTTAAAGCTGTGTATATGAGCCTGTTAAAGCTGTGTATATGAGCCTGTTAAAGCTGTGTATATGAGCCTGTTGTAACTGTTTATGGGGTACTACTGTGTGAAGGGATTATTACAGGCTGTGTGTGAAGGCTTAGCCAGACTGCAATTAATACAGGAGGAGCTGCCTTTGTTACCTTCACTGACAGATGTAATCTACAGGAGGAACGGCCTTTGTTACCTTCACTGACAGATGTAATCTACAGGAGGAACGGCCTTTGTTACCTTCACTGACAGATGTAATCTACAGGAGGAACGGCCTTTGTTACCTTCACTGACAGATATAATCTACAGGAGGAACGGCCTTTGTTACCTTCACTGACAGATGTAATCTACAGGAGGAACGGCCTTTGTTACCTTCACTGACAGATGTAATCTACAGGAGGATCGGCCTTTGTTACCTTCACTGACAGATGTAATCTACAGGAGGAACGGCCTTTGTTACCTTCACTGACAGATATAATCTACATCTCTCGCTCTCTCACTGACACACTCTCTCTACTCACCCCCCCTATACTCCCCTCTCAACTCTATCTCAATTCATTTTCAATTAAAATGGCTTAATTGGCATGGGGAACAAATGTTAACATTGCCAAAGCAAAAAATAAATAAATGTACAGTAAACATAACACTCTCAAAGTTCCAAAAGAATAAAGGCATTTCAAATGTCATATTATGTGCAAATAGTTAAAGTACAAAAGGGAAAATAAATAAACATAAATATGGGTTGTATTTACAATGGTGTTTGTTCTTCACTGGTTGCCCTTTTCTTGTGGCAACAGGTCAAAAATCTTGCTGCTGTGATGGCACACTGTGGTATTTCACCCAATAGGTATGGGAGTTTATCAAAATTGGGTTTGTTTAATATTGTCATACATTTGGCAGGAGGTTAGGAAGTACAGCTCAGTTTCCACCTCATTTTGTAGGCAGTGTGCACATAGCCTGTCTTCTCTTGAGAGCCAGGTCTGCCTTTCTCAATAGCAAGGCTATGCTCACAGAGTCTGTACATAGTCAAAGATTTTCTTAAGTTTGGGTCAGTCACACTGGTCAGGTATTCTTCACTGTGTACTCTCTGTTTAGAGCCAAATAGCAATCTAGTTTGCTCTGTTTTTTGGTTAATTCTTTCCAATGTGTCAAGTAATTATAATTTAGTTTTCTCGTGATTTGGTTTGGTCTAGTTATGTTGCTGTCCTGGGGCTCTGTGGGGTGTGTTTGTGTTTGTGAACAGAGCCCCAGGACCAGCTTGTTTAGGGGACTCCTCTCCAGGATAATCTCTCTAAAGGTGATGGCTTTGTTATGGAAGATTTGGGAATCGCTTCCTTTTAGGTGATTGTAGAATTTAACGGTTATTTTCTGGATTTTGATAAGTATCGGCCGAATTCTGCTCTGCATGCATTATTTGGTGTTTTACGTTGTACACAGAGGATATTTTTGCAGAATTCTGTGTTTGGTGTTTGGTTGGTGAGCGGACCCCAGACCTCACAACCATAAAGGGCAATGGGTTCTATAACTGATTTAAGTATTTTTAGCTAGACCCTAATTGGTATGTTGAATTTTATGTTCCTTTTGATGGCATAGAAGGCCCTTCTTGCCTCGTCTCTCAGATCATTACCTGTGGTGCTGATGTTAAGGCCGAGGTATATATCAGGTTTTTTTGTGTGCTCTAGGGCAATAGTGTGTAGATGGAATTTGTATTCATGGTCCTGCAAACTGGACCTTTTTTGGAACACCTATATTTTTCAATCAGGGCCCAGGTCTGACAGAATCTGTGCAGAAGATCTAGGTGCTGCTGTAAACCCTCCTTGGTTGTGGACAGACGCACCAGATCATCAGCAAATAGTAGACATTTGACTTCAGATTCAGGTAAGGTGAGGCCGGGTGCTGCAGAATGTTATAGAGCCCTCGCAAATTTGTTGATATACATGTTGAAGAGTGTGGGGCTTAAACTGCATCCCTGTCTCACCCCAAGGCCCTGTGGAAAGAAATGTGTGTGTTTTTTGGCAATTTTAACCACACACTTGCTTTTTGTGTATGTGGATTTTATAATGTTGTATGTTTTTCACCCAACACCACTTTCTCTCAATTTGTATAGCAGACCTTCTTTTTTTAAATCAACAAATCATGAGAAGACTTTGCCTTTGTTTTGGTTTATTTATAGTTAGGGTGTGCAGGGTGAATACGTGGTCTGTCGTACGGTAATTTGGTAAAAAGCCAATTTGACATTTGTTCTGTACATTGTTTTTGCTGGGGAAATGTACAAGTCTGCTGTTAATGATAATGCAGAGGGTTTTCCCAAGGTTGCTGATGACGCATATCCCCCGGTAGTTATTGGGGTCAAATGTGTCTCCACTTTTGTGGATTGGGGTGATCAGTCCTTGGTTCTAAATGTTGGGGAAGATGCCAGAGCTGAAGATGATGTTAAATAGTTTAAGTATAGCCAATTGGAATTTGTGGTCTCTCTTTCTCTCTCTCTGACACTCTCTTCTCCCCTCTCTCGCCCTCCTCCCCTCTCTCTCTCTATCTCTCTCTCTACTCCCCTCTCTCTCTCTACTCCCCTCTCTCTCTACCCCCCTCTCTCTCTCTCTACTTCTCTCTCTCTCTACCCCTCTCTCTCTCTACTCCTCCCTCTCCCCTCTCTCTCTCTCTCTACTCCCCTCTCTCTCTACTCTCCCCTCTCTCTCTCTCTCTACTCCCCTCTCTCTCTCTCTAACCCTCTCTCTCTCTACTCCTCCCTCTCCCCTCTCTCTCTCTCTACTCCCCTCTCTCTCTACTCCTCCCTCTCTCTACTCCTCCCTCTCTCTCTCTACTCCTCCCTCTCCCCTCTCCCCTCTCTCTCTCTCTACTCTCCTCTCTCTCTCTACTCCTCTCTCTCTCTACCCCCCCTCTCTCTCTACTCCTCCCTCTCCTCTCTCTCTCTACTCCCCTCGCTCTCTACCCCTCTCTCCCCTCTACTCCTCTCTCTCTACTCCTCTCTCTCTACTCCCTTCTCTCTCCCCTCTCTCTCTACTCCTCTCTCTCTCTACTCCTCTCTCTCTCTACTCCTCTCTCTCTCTACTCCCTTCTCTCTCCCCTCTCTCTCTCTACTCCCCTCTCTCTCTCTCTACTCCTCTCTCTCTCTCTACTCCCCTCTATCTCTCTCTCTCTGTCTGCTTTCTTTCATCTCTCACCTAAGCTTGTCTGACTCTTTCTCTCACACATTCTCATTGTTCTGGAGAGAGACTACACACACACACACACACACACACACACACACACACACACACACACACACACACACACACACACACACACACACACACACACACACACACACACACACAGGCATGGATGTTGACACACACACACACACACACACACACACACACACACACACACACACACACAGGCATGAACGTGCATTCACACACAGGCACGAATCCATCACAGTGTACTTTCACATGCACATCCTTCATTATTCAACTGCTAATTAGCACGCCCGATTTACATAACAGCGGTTGCTCTTTGTGTGGAATAAAATAAAAATAAAACGGCAAGATAACTTGCCGGAAGAATGAACCATTTGAGTATGGAATCTAGTGTTGTTCTTTTCTTCTCTTGGTGCAACTTCTGTAGAGCGCCTGAGACTGGTTTGAAAACACAAACTGGGCTAAGGGGAGGAAGGGGATGATTTCCTATTTATTTTTTACCCCATAAGGCCGATGTCCACGCCCCCGCAAAATTCTAATTAGCAAAATACAACAAATCACCATCAAAATGTGTCAGTTGACGTTAGATATCTGGGGGTTCTGCATTTGATGCATCTCAATCCACTACATCCGTCTATGTGGCACTTCTGCGGTGAAAGGTAACAGAGCTAGAGCGATGTCTGTCAGATCATGAGACATCACGAAAGTCTGTCTTCTCACAAAATCGTCTGTAGCATCCGGACAGTTTGGCCTTCAAACTAGTATTTGTATTTAATAGGGATTCCCATTAGCTGCTGCCAACGCTGGATCTTCTCTTCCTGGGGTCCACGTTACAATCTTGGCACACCTGTATGTGTAAACAACAGCTGGTGCACAATATCTAAGGAAGTCTTGAGGTTTTGCTCACCTGATGTGGAGTATCTCGTGATAAGCTGTAGACCACACTATCTACCTAGAGAGTGTTCATCTATTTTTTTCGTAGCAGTCTACATACCAGCACAGACCGATGCTGGCACTAAAACCGCACCTCAATGAGCTGTATTCCTGGGGTCCACGCTACAAGCTTGGCACACCTGTATTTGGGGAGTTTCTCCCATTCTTCTCTGCAGATCCTCTCAAACTCTGTCAGGTTGGATGGGGAGCGTCGCTGCACAGCTATTTTTACGTCTCTCCAAAGATGTTGGAGCTCTGGCTGGGTCACTCAAGGAAATGTTTTGGTACCCTTCCCCAGATCTGTGCCATGACACAATCCTGTCTTGGAGCTCTACAGACAATTCCTTCGACCTCATGTCTTGGTTTTTGCTCTGACGTGCACTGTCAACTGTGGGACTTTATATCAACATGTGTGTGCCTTTCCAAATCATGTCCAATCAATTGAATTTTAAGTTGTAGAAACATCTCAAGGATGATCAATGGAAACAAGATGCACCTGAGCTCAATTTCGAGTCTCATAGCAAAGTGTCTTAATACTTTTTGTAAATAAGGTATTTAATTTTTATTTTTTTTACATTTCAGTTTACTTTGAAAAACCTGTTTTCAATTTGTCATTAGTATTATGATGTTTTTATTTAATCTTTATTTAACTAGGAAAGTCAGTTAACTCAACAGCCAGTGTAATCCCGTGGCGCGTTATTCAAAAACATCAAAAATGCAAAAACTTCAATTTTTCAAACATATGACTATTTTACACCATTTTAAAGACAAGACTCTCGTTAATCTAACCACACTGTCCGATTTCAAAAAGGCTTTACAACGAAAGCAAAACATTAGATTATGTCAGCAGAGTACCCAGCCAGAAATAATCAGACACCCATTTTTCAAGCTAGCATATAATGTCACATAAACCCAAACCGCAGCTGAATGCAGCACTAACCTTTGATGATCTTCATCAGATGACAACCCTAGGACATTATGTTATACAATACATGCATGTTTTGTTCAGTCAAGTTCATATTTATATCAAAAACCAGCTTTTTACATTAGCATGTGACTAGCATCTGACTAGCATTCCCACCGAACACTGCCGGTGAATTTACTAAATTACTCACGATAAACGTTCACAAAAAGCATAACAATTATTTTAAGAATTATAGATACAGAACTCCTCTATGCACTCGATATGTCCGATTTTAAAATAGCTTTTTGGTGAAAGTACATTTTGCAATATTCTCAGTAGATAGCCCGGCATCACAGGGCTAGCTATTTAGACACCCAGCAAGTTTAGCACTCACCAAAGTCAGATTTACTATAAGAAAAATGTTATTACCTTTGCTGTCTTCGTCAGAATGCACTCCCAGGACTTCTACTTCAATAACAAATGTTGGTTTGGTTCAAAATAATCCATAGTTATATCCAAACAGCGGCGTTTTGTTCGTGCGTTCAAGACACTATCCGAAAGGGTAAATAAGGGTGACGAGCATGGCGCAATTCGTGACAAAAAAATTCTAAATATTCCATTACCGTACTTCGAAGCATGTCAACCGCTGTTTAAAATCAATTTTTATGCCATTTTTCTCATAAAAAAGCGATAATATTCCGACCGGGAATCTGCGTTTAGGTAAACAGACGAAAGAAAATAAAGCACAGGGTCGACTCGGGCACGCGCCTAAGCCCATAGTACTCTGATCGGCCACTTGCCAAAAGCGATAATGTGTTTCAGCCAGAGGCTGCCTCGATATCGTTCAGCTTTTTCCCGGGCTCTGAGAGCCTATGGGAGCCGTAGGAAGTGTCACGTTAGAGCAAAGATCCTCAGTCTTCAATAAAAAGAGCCAAGATGAAACACATCTTGTCAGACAGGCCACTTCCTGCATGGAATATTCTCAGGTTTTGGCCTGCCATTTGAGTTCTGTTATACTCACAGACACCATTCAAACAGTTTTAGAAACTTTAGGGTGTTTTCTATCCAAAGCCAATAATTATATGCATATTCTAGTTACTGGGCAGGAGTAGTAACCAGATTAAATCGGGTACGTTTTTTATCCGGCCGTGTCAATACTGCCCCCTAGCCCTAACAGGTTAAGAAGAAATTCTTATTTCAAATGACGGTCTACAACGACCAAACCCGGACGATGCTGGGCCAATTGTGCACCGCCCAATGGGACTCCCAATCACGGCCAGTTGTGATACAGCCTGGAATCGAACCAGGGTGTCTGTAGTAACATGATGGCGCCGAAGGGGATGGCTGCCATCTTATCGGCTCTTAACCAACCATGCTATTTTGTTTGTGTTTTTGCATTGTGTGTAACTTGTTTTGGACATAATGTTTCTGCTACCGTCTCTTATGACCGAAAAGAGATTCTGGACATCAGAACAGTGATTACTCACCTCGGACTGGACGAGGAGTTCTTCTTCAATGAATCGGACGCGAGGTATATACTACAGACACCCGACCAGGCCCAGATCCCCGTGATTCGCTGGAGAAGGAAACAGGTTTCGCAGAAAGAGAACCGGGTGGCTTGTGAGGATCAGGCGACGAGTGGCTTATCTGCCTTTGCCTTCCATCCTGCTAGCTAATGTTCAATCACTGGAAAATAAATGGGACGAACTGAAAGCACGTATATCCTACCAACGGGACATTAAAAACTGTAATATCTTATGTTTCACCGAGTCGTGGCTGAACGACGACATTAACCTGTTATGGCTAGGGGGCAGTATTTTCACAGCCGGATAAAAAACGTACCCGATTTAATCTGATTATTACTCCTGCCCAGAAACTAGAATATGCATATAATTATTAGCTTTGGATAGAAAACACTCCAAAGTTTCTAAAACTGTTTGAATGGTGTCTGTGAGTATAACAGAACTCATTTGTCAGGCCAAAACCTGAGAAGATTCCATGCAGGAAGTGGCCCTGTCTGACAATTTCTTGGCCTTCTTGATTATCTCTATCCATTACAGGGGATCTCTGCTGTTACGTGACACTTCCTACGGCTCCCATGGGCTCTCAGAAGGCGGCAAAAAGCTGAATCGTGGCTTTGCAGGCTCTGGCTGAAAAAAAGTAGTGCGTTTGGATAGTGGCTGGTTACAGTACTGTGAGACTCAGGCGCGTGCCCCAGTCGACCCCATGCTTTGTTTTCTTTCGTCTGTTTACCTAAACGCAGATTCCCGGTCGGAATATTATCGCTTTTTTACGAGAAAAATGGCATAAAAATTGATTTTAAACAGCGGTTGACATGCTTCGAAGTACGGTAATGGAATATTTAGAAATCTTTTGTCACGAAATGCGCCATGCTCATGACCCTTATTTACACGTCGGATAGTGTCTTGAACGCACGAACAAAACGCCGCTGTTTGGATATAACTATGGATTATTTTGAACCACACCAACATTTGTTATTGAAGTAGCAGTCCTGGGAGTGCATTCTGACGAAGAACACCAAAGGTAATCAAACTTTTCTAATAGTAAATCGGAGTTTGGTCAGGGCTAAACTTGGTGGGTGTCTAAATAGCTAGCCGTGATGGCTGGGCTATCTACTGAGAATATTGCAAAATGTGCTTTCACCGAAAAGCTATTTTAAAATCGGACACCTCGATTGCACAAAGGACTTCTGTATCTATAATTCTTAAAATAATTGTTATGTTTTGTTGTGAACGTTTATCGTGAGTAATTTAGTAAATTCACCGGAGGTTTGCGGGGGGTATGCTAGTTCTGAACGTCACATGCTAATGTAAAAAGCTGTTTTTTGATATAAATATGAACTTGATTGAACAAAACATGCATGTATTGTATAACATAATGTCCTAGGTGTGTCATCTGATGAAGATCATCAAAGGTTAGTGCTGCATTTAGCTGTGGTTTTGTTTTTTGTGACATTATATGCTAGCTTGAAAAATGGGTGTCTGATTATTTCTGGCTGGGTACTCTCCTGACATAATCTAATGTTTTGCTTTCGCTGTAAAGCCATTTTGAAATCGGACAGTGTGGTTAGATAAAGGAGAGTCTTGTCTTTAAAATGCTGTGAAATAGTCATATGTTTGAAAAATTGAAGTTTTTGTATTTTTGAGGAATTTGTAATTCGCGCCACGCCTATCATTGGATATTGGAGCAGGTGTTCCGCTAGCGGAACGTCTAGATGTAAGAGGTTAAGAACATACAGTTTGCGGGTTATACACTCTATTGGCAGGACAGAACAGCAGCCTCTGGCAAGATACGGGTTGGGGGCCTATGCATTTATGTAAACAACAGCTGGTGCAAGGTATATCTAAGGAAGTCTCAAGGTTTTGCTCGCCTGAGGTAGAGTATCTCATGATAAACTGTAGACCACACTATCTACCTAGAGAGTATACCACTCAATGAGCTGTATACCGCCATAAGCAAACAGGAAAATGCTCATCCAGAGGCGGCGCTCCTAGTGGCTGAGGACTTTTATTGCAGGGAAACTTCACTCCACACACAGAGACGTGTACAAAGCTCTCCCTGGCCCTCCATTTGGCAAATCTGACCATAGTTATATCCTCCTGATTCCTGCTTACAAGCACAAATTAAAGCAGGAAGCACCAGTGACTCCGTCTATCAAAAAGTGGTCAGATGAAGCAAATGCTAAACTACAGGACTGTTTTGCTAGCACAGACTGGAATATGTTCCAGGATTCTTCCGATGGCATTGAGGAGTACACCACATCAGTCACTGGCTTTATCAATAAGTGCATCGAGGACGTCGTCCCCACATAGTGACTGTACGTACATACCCCAACCAAAAGCCATGGATTATAGGCAACATTCGCACTGAGCTAAAAGGTAAAGCTGCCGCTTTCAAGGTGTGGGACTCTAACCCGGAAGCTTATAAGAAATCCCACTATGCCCTCCGACGAACCATCAAACAGGCAAAGTGTCAGTACAGGACTAAGATCGAATCATACTACACCGGCTCTGACGCTCGTCGGATGTGGCAGGGCTTGCAAACTATTACAGACTACAAAGGGAAGCACAGCCGAGAGCTGCCCAGTGACACGAGCCTAACCAGACGAGCTAAATACTTCTATGCTCGCTTCGAGGCAAGTAACACAGAAACATGCATGAGAGTGAGAGCATCAGCTATTCCGGACGACTGTGATCACGCTCTCCGCAGCCGATGTGAGTAAGACTTTTAAACAGGTCAAAAAGGCCGCAGGGCCAGACGGATGACCAGGACGTGTACTCCGAGCATGCGCTGACCAACTGGCAAGTGTCTTCATTGACATTTTCAACCTCTCCCTGTCTGAGTCTGTAATACCAACATGTTTCAAGCAGGCCACCATAGTCCCTGTGCCCAAGAACACTAAGGTAACCTGCCTAAATGACTACCGATCCATAGCACTCACGTCTGTAGCCATGAAGTGCTTTGAAAGACTGGTCGTGGCTCACATCAACACCATCATCCCATAAAAACTAGACCCAGTCCAATTTGCATACCGCCCCAACAGATCCACAGATGATGCAATCTCTATTGCACTCCACACTGCTCTTTCACACCTGGACAAAAGGAACACCTATGTGAGAATACTATTAATTGACTACAGCTCAGCGTTCAACACCATAGTGCCCTCAAAGCTCATCACTAAGCTAAGTACTAAACACCTCCCTCTGCAACTGGATCCTGGACTTCCTGACTGGCCGCCCCCAGGTGCTAAGGGTAGGTAACAACACATCCACCACATTGATCCTCAACACGGGGGCCCCTCAGGGGTGCGTGCTCAGTCCCCTCCTGTGCTCCCTGTTCACTCATGACTGCACGGCCAGGCAAGACTCCCAACACCATCATCAAGTTTGCTGATGACACAACAGTGGTAGGCCTGATCACCGACAACAATGAGACAGCATATAGGGAGGAGGTCAGAGACCTGACCGTGTTTTGCAAGGACAACAACCTCTCCCTCAACATGATCAAGACAAAGGAGATGATTGTGGACTACAGGAAAATGAGGACCGAGCCCCCATTCTCATCGATGAACCTCTAGTGGAGTAGGTTGAGAGCTTCAAGTTCCTTGGCGTCCACATTACCATCAAACTAACATGGTCAGAGCACACCAAGACAGTCATGAAGAGGGCACGACAAAGCCTATTCCCCCTCAGGAGACTGAAAAGATTTGACATGGGTCCTCAGATACTCAAAAAGTTTTACAGCTGCACCATCGAGAGTATCCTGACTGGTTGCATCACTGCCTGGTATGGCAACTGCTCGGCCTCCGACTGCAAGGCACTACAGAGGGTAGTGCGTACGGCCCAGTACATCACTGGGGCCAAGCTTCCTGCCATCCAGGACCTCTATACCAGGCGGTGTCAGAGGAAGGCCCTAAAAATTGTGAAAGACTCCAGCCACCCAAGTCATAGACGTTCTATCTGCTGCTGCACGGCAAGCGGTACCGGAGCGCCAAGTCTAGGTCCAAGAGGCTTCTAAACAGCTTCTACCCCCAAGCCATAAGTCCTGAACAGCTAATCAAATGACAACCCCGGACTATTTGCATTGCCCCGCCCACCCTCTTCTACGCTGCTGCTACTCTCTGTTATTATCTATGCATAGTCACTTTAATAACTACCTACATGTACATATTACCTCACTTACCTCGACACCGGTGCCCCCTCACATTGACTCGGTACCCCTGTATATAGTCTTGCTATTGTTATTTACTGCTGCTCTTTAATTATTTGTTATTCTTATCTCTTACTTTTTTGTAGGTATTTTCTTAGGGCTTGTAAGTAAGCATTTCACTGTAAGGTCTACACCTGTTGTTTTCATAGCATGTGATTTAGTGACATCTTAAGCACTGAGATGCATTGCCTTAGACCGCTGCGCCACTTGGGAGCCCCAATGGGGTATTGTGTGTAGATTGATGAGGAAGAACATGTATTTAATATATTTTAGAATAAGGCTGTAACATAACAAAATGTGGAAAAAATCAAGGGGTCTGAATACTTTACTCAAAGCCGGTGGCATGTTTTGGCGCACACATTTCTCTGTTGTCGTTTTCGTCTTGTTGACCTGTATCAAGGTGTCACCATGACAGCAGAATACTCTTAGATTGGCCAAGCTACAGTATCTAAAGGCTTTGCCTTCAGCACCTGATCATACCTATTCATTATTTCCTGAGACACACCAGCCCTGAAACATCCTATGGATAGATATGCATCCTGAATACTGAGACAGAACAATCTGCACTGTTGTCACATCCATAGAAATAGACTCTATTGATTATTGTAAACTGGGTGGTTCGAGCCTGGAATGCTGATTGGCTGAGAGCCATTGTACATCAGACCGTATACCAGGGGTATGACAAAACATTATTTTTACTGCTTTAATTACGCTAGTAACCAGTTTATAATAGCAATAAGGCACCTCGGGGGTTTGTGATATATGGCCAATATACCACGGCTAAGGGCTGTGTCCAGGTACTCCGCGTTGCATCATACATAAGAACAGCCCTTAGCCGTGGTATATTGGCCATATACAGTTGAAGTCGGATGTTTACACACACTTATTGTACCACACCTCTGGCCTTATTGCTTAAATCTAGATTCCATTTCTATGGTCACATCACATTTTTTACACTAGTTCATATACCGATAGGTCTATGTTATTTACACGTGACAATCTCTTTATTTAGTCGACATGGTATTCCTTATGAGAGGAACTGGTCAATCGCTTGCAATTCACATGGCAATAATTCTTGACATTCTAATTCAAGAATAGAAAGAGATCTTTTTATTTTCATTCAAGGTGTTTTAAGTCACTGATTGAAAATGTAATTGACCTTGTCTGGTAGTCACACACCACTGGTGTAGTTACAGTAGGTGGTGAAATCCACTGGTAGTCACGTATCAGATGAAAGGGGTTCTCCAGTAGCCCGGTATTTCATACCGCCAGTCATGAGACGAGACAGGATTCCATTATAGTGTCAAACAACACTGCGGGATCCACCTCCATGTTTGGCCAACTAGAACTGAGCAGTACCCCCTCAACACTGAGGGAACCACCTCCATGTTTGGCCAACTAGCACTGAGCAGTACCCCCTCAACACTGAGGGAACCACCTCCATGTTTGGCCAACTAGCACTGAGCAGTACCCCCTCAACACTGAGGGAACCACCTCCATGTTTTGCCAATTAGCACTGAGCAGTACCCCCTCAACACTGAGGGAACCACCTCCATGTTTGGCCAACTAGCACTGAGCAGTACCTCCTCAACACTGAGGGAACCACCTCCATGTTTGGCCAACTTGCACTGAGCAGTACCCCCTCAACACTGGTAAACCTTTCACCTTGTGCATGCATTCACACACTCACAAAATCATCCTACCGCTGGTGCACCTTCCAAGGTGTGTGTCCACTCTACATTCCCACAACTACATAAGACAGGGGCTCATCTTTTCCATCTTTCTCTCTCACACACACACACACACACACACACACACACACACACACACACACACACACACACAAACACACACGCTTGGATACCTATGCCCTTTGCGTACCACCCACACACACACCCCTGCTGTGCTCGCTCTACTTGCATGTCCTGGATGCCAAAAACTTGCACTTGTTGCCATGGCAGCTGTGTGTGCGTGTGTGTGTGTGTGTGTGTAAAGGTCAGGGGTCGTGGTGGATGCCAGAGACAGAACGGGAGCAATGTCCTTGACGACTTCAATCGTCGTGACAACCCCCAGGAATGAGCTGTCATGCGACACCTCTTCCTCCACTCCTGTTCCTGTCATTGAAAACACACACACACACACACACACACACACACACACACACACACACACACGCGTCAGCAGGAAGAACCCTTTGGAAACAATGTGTGGTATGTGTTGTGGAGCATTGGGACCTGAGGAGGGGGGCCTAGATGAGTCGTTACCCACCCTAAGGAGCACCAAACCAGGGCATAAAGAGAGACCACAGAGCCCTAAGGGCAGGTGAATACATCCATCAAATGGAGCTGTCAGAATTAGAAAGCAGTATAGCAGTATGGTTAAATCAGAGGGCTGACTGTAGCAGTCCCGTCCCTCCAGGTCCTCACCAAAATGCCTTTCTTTGGTAGTCCTCTTTGGGTTTCAATAATAGGTGGTCCTGTGTGGCTTAGTTGGTAGAGCATGGCACTTGAAACGCCAAGGATTGTGTGTTGGATTCCCGGGGCCCACCCACACTTAAAATGTATGCATGAAGAGTATAAGTCACTTTAAAAGTGTCTGCTAAATGTTATATACACATTGTATTTGTAAAGTATTCTGTTACAGCCTTATTCTAAAATGGATGAAATAAAACATTTTCCTCATCAATCTACACACAATAACCCATAATGACGAAGTGAAAACAAGTTTGTAGAAATGTTTGCTAATTAATAAAACATGTAAAACAGAAATAGCTTATTTAAATATTCAAACCCTTTGCTATGAGAGTAGAAATTGAGCTCAGGCACATGCTATTTCCATTGATCATCCTTGAGATATTTTTACAACGTTTTGGATTGGAGTCCACCTGTTGTAAATGTAATTGATTGGAGACAGGATTGTGTCGAGGCACAGATCTGGGGAAGGGTACAGCATTGAAGGTCCCAAAGAACACAATGATGGCCTCCATCGTTCTTAAATGGAAGGAGTTTGGAACCACCAAGACTCTTCCTAGAGCTGGCCCCCTGGCCAAACTGAGCAATCGGGGGAGAAGGGCCTTGGTCACGGAGTTAACCAAGAACCCGATGGTGACTTTGACAGAGCTCCAGAGGTCCTCTGTGGAGATGGGAGAACCTTCCAGAAGGACAACCATTTCTGCAGTAGTCCACCACTCCACCAATCAGTCCTTTATGATAGAGTGGCCAGACAGAAGCCACTCCTCAGTAAAAGGCACATGACAGCCCACCCGAGTTTTGCCAAAAGGCACCTAAATGACTCTCAGACCATGAGAAACAAGATTCTCTGGTCTGATGGAAACCTGGAGGAAACATCACGTCTGGAGGAAACCTGCCACCATCCCTACGGTGAAGCATGGTGGTGGCAGCATTATGCTGTGGGGATTTTTTTCAGCAGCAGGGACTGGGAGACTAGTCAGGATCGAGGGAAAGATGAACGGAGCAAAGTACAGAGAGATCCTTGATGAAAACCTGCTCCAGAGCGCTCAGGACCTCAGACTGGGGCGAAGGTTCACCTTCCAACAGGACAATGACCCTAAGCACACAGCCAAGACAATGCAGGAGTGTCTTTGGCACAAGTCCCAATGTCCTTGAGTGGCCCAGCCAGAGCCCGGACTTGAACCCGATCGAACATCTCTGGAGAGACCTGAAAATAGCTGTGCAACGACGCTCCCCATCCAACCTGACAGAGCTTGAGAGGATCTGCAGAGAAGAATGGGAGAAATTCCCCAAATACAGGTGTGCCAAGCTTGTAGCGTCATACCCAAGAAGACACAAGGCTGTAATCGCTGCCAAATGTGCTTCAACAAAGTACTGAGTAAAGGGTCTGAATACATTTCTTAAAACATGTTTTTGCTTTGTCATTGTGGGGTATTGTGTGTAGATTGACGAGGGGGAAGAAATGCATCAATTTTAGAATAAGGCTGTAAGGTAACAAAATGTGGAAAATGTCAAGGGGTCTGAATACTTTATGAGTGCAGTGTATAGGTAAACTAACCCACAGACGGAAACGCACGAGGTGGCTAAAAACAGACCTCCCTCCATCTTCCACCAGCTTGCTACCTATGGCCCGGCTAGCTGTCTGAATCTCACTGGACCCTTTGATCACTCGGCTAAGCATGCCTCTCCTCAATGTCAATATGCAATGTCCATTGCTGTTCTGGTTAGTGTTTATTGGCTTATTTCACTGTAGAGCCTCTAGCCCTGCTCATTATACCTTATCCAACCTCTCAGTTCCTCCAACCACACATGCTATGACATCTTCTGGTTTCAATGATGTTTCTAGAGACAATATCTCTCTCATCATCACTAAATGCCTAGGTTCACCTCCTCTGTTTTCACATCCCACCATACCTTTGTCTGTACATTATACCTTGAAGCTATTTTATCGCCCCAGAAACCTGCTCCTTTTTCTCTCTATTCTGGACGTCACAGACGACCAATTCTTATAGCTTTTAGCCGTACCCTCATACTCATTCTTCTCTGCTCCTCTGGGGATGTAGAGGTGCATCCAGGCCCTGCAGTGCCTGGCTCCACTCCTACTCCCCAGGCGCTCTCTTTTGATGACTTCTGTAACCGTAATAGCCTTGGTTTCATGCATGTTAACATTAGAAGCCTCCTCCCTAAGTTTGTTTTATTCACTGCTTTAGCACACTCTGCCAACCCGGATGTCCTAGCTGTGTCTGAATCTTGGCTTAGGAAGTCCACCAAAAACTCTGAAATCTTCATCCCTAACTACAACGTTTTCAGACAAGATAGAACGACCAAAGGGGGCGGTGTTGCAATCTACTGCAGAGTTAGCCTGCAGAGCTCTGTCCTGCTATCCAGGTCTGTACCCAAACAATTTGAACTTCTATTTTTAAAAATCCACCTCTCCAAAAACAAGTCTCTCACCGTCGCCGCCTGCTATAGACCCCCCTCGGCCCCTAGCTGTGCTCTGGACACCATATGTGAACTGATTGCCCCCCATCTATCTTCAGAGCTCGTGCTACTAGGTGACCTAAACTGGGACATGCTTAACACCCCAGCCATCCTACAATCCAAGTTTGATGCCCTCAATCTCACACAAATTATTAATGAACCCACCAGGTACAACCCCAAAGCCGCAAACACTGGCACCCTCATAGATATCATCCTAACCAACATGCCCTCTAAATACACCTCTGCTGTTTTCAACCAAGATCTCAGCGATCACTGCCTCATTGCCTGCATCCGTAATGGGTCAGCGGTCAAACGACCTCCACTCATCACTGTCAAACGCTCCCTGAAACATTTCAACGAGCAAGCCTTTCTAATCGACCTGGCCCTGGTATCCTGGAAGGATATTGACCTCATCCCTTCAGTAGAGGATGCCTGGTTATTTTTTTTAAATGCCTTCCTCACCATCTTAAATAAGCATGCCCCTTTCAAGAAATGTAGAACCAGGAACAGATATAGTCCTTGGTTCTCCCCAGACCTGACTGCCCTTAACCAACACAAAAATATCCTGTGGTCGTTCTGCATTAGCATCGAACTGCCCCCGCGATATGCAACTTTTCAGAGAAGTTAGAAACCAATACACACAGGCAGTTAGAAACGCCAAGGCTAGCTTTTTCAAACAGAAATTTGCTTCCTGCAACTCAAACTCTAAAAAGTTTTGGGACACTGTAAAGTCCATGGAGAATAAGAACACCTCCTCCCAACTGCCCACTGCACTGAGGATAGGAAACTCTGTCACCACCGATAAGCCCACTATAATTGAGAATTTCAATAAGCATTTTTCTACGGCTGGCCATGCTTTCCACCTAACTACCCCTACTGCATTCAACAGCACTGCACCCCCCACAGCTACTCGCCCAAGCCTCCCCCATTTCTCCTTCTCCCAAATCCATTCAGCTGATGTTCTGAAAGAGCTGCAAAATCTGGACCCCTACAAATCAGCTGGGCTTGACAATCTGGACCCTTTCTTTCTAAAATTATCTGCCGAAATTATTGCAACCCCTATTACTAGCCTGTTCAACCTCTCTTTCGTGTCGTCTGAGATTCCCATAGATTGGAAAGCAGCTGCTGTCATCCCCCTCTTCAAAGGAGGTGACACTCTTGACCCAAATTGCTACAGACCTATATCCATCCTACCCTGCCTTTCTAAGGTCTTCGAAAGCCAAGTCAACAAACAGAATACCGACCATTTCGAATCCTACCGCACCCTCTCCGCTATGCAATCTGGTTTCAGAGCTGGTCATGGGTGCACCTCAGCAATGCTCAAGGTCCTAAACGACATCGTAACCGCCATCGATAAGAAACAATACTGTGCTGCCGTATTCATTGACCTGGCCAAAGCTTTTGACTCTGTTAATCACCACATCCTCATCGGCAGACTCAGTAGCCTTGGTTTCTCAAACGATTGCGTCGCCTGGTTCACCAACTACTTCTCTGATAGAGTTCAGTGTGTCAAATCGGAGGGCCTGCTGTCCGGACCTCTGGCAGTCTCTATGGGGGTACCACAGGGTTCAATTCTTGGGCCAACTCTTTTTTCTGTATACATCAATGATGTCGCTCTTGCTGCTGGTGAATCTCTGATCCACCTCTACGCATACGACACCATTCTGTATACTTCTGGCCCTTCTTTGGACACTGTGTTAACAACCCTCCAGACGAGCTTCAATGCCATACAACTCTCCTTCCGTGGTCTCCAACTGCTCCTAAATACAAGTAAAACTAAATGCATGCTCTTCAACCGATCGCTGCCTGCACCTGCCCGCCTGTCCAGCATCACTTCTCTGGACGGTTCTGACTTAGAATTTGTGGACAACTACAAATACCTAGGTGTCTGGTTAGACTGTAAACTCTCCTTCCAGACTCACATCAATCATCTCCAATCCAAAGTTAAATCTAGAATTGGCTTCCTATTTCGCAACAAAGCATCCTTCACTCATGCTGCCAAACATACCCTCGTAAAACTGACCATCCTACCAATCCTCGACTTCGGCGATGTCATTTACAAAATAGCCTCCAATACCCTACTCAACAAGCTGGATGCAGTCTATCACAGTGCCATCCGTTTTGTCACCAAAGCCCCATATACTACCCACCACTGCGACCTGTACGCTCTCGTTGGCTGGCCTTCGCTTCATAATCGTCGCCAAACACATTGGCTCCAGGTCATCTACAAGACCCTGCTAGGTAAAGTCCCCCCTTATCTCCGCTCACTGGTCACCATAGCAGCACCCACCTGTAGCACGCGCTCCAGCAGGTATATCTCTCTGGTCACCCCTAAAGCCAACTCCTCCTTTGGTCGTCTCTCCTTCCAGTTCTCTGCTGCCAATGACTGGAACGAACTACAAAAATCTCTGAAACTGGAAACACTTATCTCCCTCACTAGCTTTAAGCACCAGCTATCAGAGCAGCTCCCAGATCACTGCACCTGTACATAGCCCATCTATAATTTAGCCCAAACTACTACCTCTTCCCCTACTGTATTTATTTATTTTATTTATTATTTTGCTCCTTTGCACCATATTATTTATATTTTAACTTTGAACTTTCTTCAAATTATAAATCTACCATTCCAGTGTTTTACTTGCTATACTTTATTTACTTTGCCACCATGGCCTTTTTTGCCTTTACCTCCATTATCTCACATTATTTGCTCACATTGTATATAGTCTTATTTTTGTCTACTGTATCATTGATTGTATGTTGTTTTACTCCATGTGTAACTCTGTGTTTTTGTATGTTGTCGAACTGCTTTGCTTTATCTTGGCCAGGTCGCAATTGTAAATGAGAACTTGTTCTCAACTTGCCTACCTGGTTAAATAAAGGTGAAATAAAATAAAATAAATAGGTCAGTCATATCAAACTGACTGCATCAAGACACAAACTCAGACTGTCTCTTTTAAATGTGCCATTTAGCTGACGCTCTTATCCAGAGCGATTTAGTCATGCGTGCATATACTTTACATACAGGTGCTCCCCATAATTGAACCCATTATCCTGGCGTTGCAATCGTCATGCTCCTCCCACTGAGCTACAAGACCGAAGCCTCGTATGTACTTCACACTGGACTCTATAGAGACATCATTCAGACTTTAAAAAATGCTATAAATCAATCCCTTTTTATGAAGCCCTTTCTACATCAGCAGTTGTCACAAAGTGCTTTACAGATACCCAGCCTAAAACTCAAAGAGCAAGCAATGTCGAGGAAGAAGCACAGTGGCAGACACACACGCACACACACAGTATGATGTCACTGGTTAGGGCCCCTGATCGTCACTGGGACATGTTATATAACTAGAATGGCATGGTTCATTTAGCTTTCTTACACTGGAGTGCTCCACACACACACACACACACACACACACACACACACAGAGACAGACACACACACACACAGAAACGGACACACACACAGAGACAGACACACACACTTTTCCTCGCTCTCTCTCTGACTTTCCTCTCACCCTTTCTCATTTCTCTCTGCCTACCTAGTACATCCCCCCTTCATTTATCTCTGCCTACCTAGTACATCCCCCCTTCATTTCTCTCTGCCTACCTAGTACATCCCCCCTTCATTTCTCTCTGCCTACCTAGTACATCCCCTCTTCATTTCTCTCTGCCTACCTAGTACATCCCCCCTTCATTTCTCTCTGCCTACCTAGTACATCCCCCCTTAATTTCTCTCTGCCTACCTAGTACATCCCCCCTTCATTTATCTCTGCCTACCTAGTACATCCCCCCTTCATTTCTCTCTGCCTACCTAGTACATCCCCTCTTCATTTCTCTCTGCCTTCCTAGTACATCCCCCCTTCATTTCTCTCTGCCTACCTAGTACATCCCCTCTTCATTTCTCTCTGCCTACCTAGTACATCCCCCCTTCATTTATCTCTGCCTACCTAGTACATCTCCCCTTCATTTCTCTCTGCCTACCTAGTACATCCCCCCTTCATTTATCTCTGCCTACCTAGTACATCCCCTCTTCATTTCTCTCTGCCTACCTAGTACATCCCCCCTTCATTTCTCTCTGCCTACCTAGTACATCCCCTCTTCATTTCTCTCTGCCTACCTAGTACATCCCCCTTCATTTATCTCTGCCTACCTAGTACATCCCCCCTTCATTTCTCTCTGCCTACCTAGTACATCCCCTCTTCATTTCTCTCTGCCTACCTAGTACATCCCCCTTCATTTATCTCTGCCTACCTAGTACATCCCCCCTTCATTTATCTCTGCCTACCTAGTACATCCCCTCTTCATTTCTCTCTGCCTACCTAGTACATCCCCCCTTCATTTCTCTCTGCCTACCTAGTACATCCCCCCTTCATTTCTCTCTGCCTACCTAGTACATCCCCCCCTTCATTTCTCTCTGCCTACCTAGTACATCCCCCCTTCATTTCTCTCTGCCTACCAAGTACATCCCCCCTTCATTTCTCTCTGCCTACCTAGTACATCCCCCCTTCATTTCTCTCTGCCTACCTAGTACATCCCCCCTTCATTTCTCTCTGCCTACCTAGTACATCCCCTCTTCATTTATCTCTGCCTACCTAGTACATCCCCTCTTCATTTCTCTCTGCCTACCTAGTACATCCCCCCTTCATTTCTCTCTGCCTACCTAGTACATCCCCCCCTTCATTTCTCTCTGCCTACCAAGTACATCCCCCCTTCATTTCTCTCTGCCTACCTAGTACATCCCCCCTTCATTTCTCTCTGCCTACCTAGTACATCCCCCCTTCATTTCTCTCTGCCTACCTAGTACATCCCCTCTTCATTTATCTCTGCCTACCTAGTACATCCCCCCTTCATTTCTCTCTGCCTACCTAGTACATCCCCCCTTCATTTCTCTCTGCCTACCTAGTACATCCCCCCTTCATTTCTCTCTGCCTACCTAGTACATCCCCCCTTCATTTCTCTCTGCCTACCTAGTACATCCCCCCTTCATTTCTCTCTGCCTACCAAGTACATCCCCCTTCATTTCTCTCTGCCTACCAAGTACATCCCCCTTCATTTCTCTCTGCCTACCAAGTACATCCCCCTTCATTTCTCTCTGCCTACCTAGTACATCCCCCTTCAAACATTATAATAATAATGACCCGTCCCATCATCAAACATTATAATAATCATGGCCCGTCCCATCATCAAACATTATAATAATCATGACCCGTCCCATCCTCAAACATTATAATAATAATGACCCGTCCCATCCTCAAACATTATAATAATCATGACCCGTCCCATCATCAAACAATAATCATGACCCGTCCCATCCTCAAACATTATAATAATCATGACCCGTCCCATCCTCAAACATTATAATAATCATGACCCGTCCCATCATCAAACAATAATCATGACCCGTCCCATCCTCAAACATTATAATAATCATGACCCGTCCCATCCTCAAACATTATAATAATAATGGCCCGTCCCATCCTCAAACATTATAATAATCATGACCCGTCCCATCATCAAACATTATAATAATAATGGCCCGTCCCATCATCAAACATTATAATAATCATGGCCCGTCCCATCCTCAAACATTATAATAATCATGGCCCGTCCCATCATCAAACATTATAATAATCATGGCCCGTCCCATCCTCAAACATTATAATAATCATGACCCGTCCCATCATCAAACATTATAATAATCATGGCCCGTCCCATCATCAAACATTATAATAATCATGATCCTAAGACTGGGAGTTTTTACTAGGATTAAATGTCAGGAATTGTGAAAAACTGAGTTTAAATGTATTTGGCTAAAGTGTATGTAAACTTCCGACTTCAACTGTAAGTATATGGATGAGTGATGGCCGAGCGGCATAGGCAAGTTCACTGCAGTCAGCCCAGTCTTCCATTCCCCTTCCTCTTTACCCTCTGTTTACCTCTCTGTTTACCTCTGTTTACCTCTCTGTTTTACCCCCTGTTTACTCTCTGTTTAGCTCTTTGTTTACCTCTCTATTTACCTTCTGTTTAGCGCTCGGTTTACCCTGGTTTACTCTCTGTTTACCCTCTGTTTACCTCTCTGTTTACCCCCGTTTACCCTCTGTTTACCTCTCTGTTTACCCTCTGTTTACTCTCTGTTTACCTCTCTGTTTACCTTCTGTTTAACTCTCTGTTTACCTCTCTGTTTACCTTCTGTTTACCTCTCTGTTTACCTCTCTGTTTACCCTCTGTTTACCTCTCTGTTTGCATCTTTATTTACCTCTCTGTTTACCCTCTGTTTAACTCTCTGTTTACCTTCTGTTTAACTCTCCGTTTACCTCTCTGTTTACCCTCTGTTTACCCTCTGTTTACCTTCTGTTTAGCTCTCTGTTTACCCTCAGTTTACCCTCTGTTTACCTCTCTGCTTACCTCTGTTTACCCTCTGTTTACTCTCTGTTTACCTCTCTGTTTACCTCTCTGTTACACAACCTCTTGCTCTCTCTCTCTCTCTCTCTCTCTCTCTCTCTCTCTCTCACACACACACACACACTTAATCTCTCTCTCTTTCACAGTCTGCCCCACCAACCTCTCAGATCAGATGCCCCCCCCCCCCCCTTCCATTGCCCCAGGAGGGGAGGGCCTAGCTTAATTAAACAGGGCCTCGTTCCCAGAGCATTCGTAGTGTTCAGATCATCGTTAGTCTTCTTACAATGTATCTTTAGTAGCCGAAGTGTTTCCCTGAGCCTTCATTGGAATCATCCACAGATCTCCACTTAACATAGAATCAAGATGTTTAGGCCATCTGTCTTATTGTGACTGACGATAACTTCAGAACGAAGTTGACTACAAAGTCAAGTATTTGCAAGAAAATGATGCTTCAAATGAGAACCGAGATGACTGCATTAAAAGATGCATAGGCTATATGGACCCATATAGGCTTTTACAATCATATTGAAATCAATTTCATGTTCAATCAATTGAGTTCTATTTTGCGACTAGGCTACTGTCTGTAATTTTTTTCCTCAATGTGGTTCATGATGTGTGACAACATGCGACCAATGACGTGCCCAGTATGTGATTTAGTGCATTATTATTGGTTAAGCATGATAAGCCACCTCTAAAGCCTATTTGCAGCCATAGGTGGTAATATCTCTCTAGGAGCTGATCCGTCGTCAGTATTTCAGAATCATTTGAATGTTAAGGTACGATTTGAGTGGAGAAGGCTGATCCGAGAGCACCGCTTCTTTTCTTTCAATCCTATCCGTGTTGACACATTGTCTAACGACGTACTGCGAACTTTCTCTCTACCTGCTTGTTTGGGAAACACTGTTAAAAAGTTGTCTGGTAAGTAATGATACATCTAGTATGATCATCATAGTACTTGAAAAGATACTTCAGGCCCTTTATCTACTTCCCCAGTCAGATGAACGCGTGGATACCGTTTGTACGTCTCTGTGTGCTGTTTGAAGGAAGCTGCTTGCAAAAGTAACTTCATACTGGACACAGAGACATTAAAATTGTATCCACAAGTTCATCTGCCTCTTGGGAGGTAGATAAAGGGCCTCATTGCCAAAATCCAGAAGTAATCCTTTAAGTTACATCACAGCTGGGAAACGAGGCCTAGATGTTTAGATGATTTGTCACGGGGAGGACTCCCTTGCTTGTAATGAAGCCATCAATCATGCTGCATCAGTATGGTGCAGTCAAACGTGTGTGTGTGTGTGTGTGTGTGTGTGTGTGTGTGTGTGTGTGTGTGTGTGTGTGTGTGTGTGTGTGTGTGTGTGTGTGTGTGTGTGTGTGTGTGTGTGTGTGTGTGTGTGTGTGTGAGAGACACCTTTTGGCTAAAGTGTGTTCCAATGATTATTTAAAGCACTTTAGGTGTGTGGTTAATTTCTGTCTGAAGTAGTAGGAAGACCATTAGAGAGATCATTCACTATCTTAACTGCAATACCCTTGGATTTCCTTCCTCTAGGCTCTTCTATAATACTTCCTGTTGTGTTGTCAGACATAAAGCTAGTGAAGGACACTACCCCCACTACTTCCTGTTGTGTTGTCAGACATAAAGCTAGTTAAGGACACTACCCCCACTACTTCCTGTTGTGTTGTCAGACATAGAGCTAGTGAAGGACACTACCCCCACTACTTCCTGTTGTGTTGTCAGACATAGAGCTAGTGAAGGACACTACCCCCACTACTTCCTGTTGTGTTGTCAGACATAGAGCTAGTGAAGGACACTACCCCCACTACTTCCTGTTGTGTTGTCAGACATAGAGCTAGTGAAGGACACTACCCCCACTACTTCCTGTTGTGTTGTCAGACATAGAGCTAGTGAAGGACACTACCCCCACTACTTCCTGCCTCTCATGCCTTTCTCCTACCATAGACTCCCTGTAAACTGAGAGAAAGATGCTTCTCTTCATTCTGTCTATGTGCTGGTTAGATTGATTATGTCCCTTCATTACAAGTGATAGATTGACTGAACGCATGTTTCTAATCAACCTATGGTGATGTCATTGATAAATATACTGCTGAAAAAAATAAAGGGAACACTTAAACAACACAATGTAACTCCAAGTCAATCACACTTCTGTGAAATCAAACTGTCCACTTAGGAAGCAACACTGATTGACAATAAATTTCACATGCTGTTGTGCAAATGGAATAGACAACAGGTGGAAATTATAGGCAATTAGCAAGACACCCCCAATAAAGGAGTGGTTATGCAGGTGGGGACCACAGACCACTTCTCAGTTCCTATGCTTCCTGGCTGATGTTTTGGTCACTTTTGAATGCTGGCGGTGCTTTCACTCTAGTGGTAGCATGAGACGGAGTCTACAACCCACACAAGTGGCTTAGGTAGTGCAGCTCATCCAGGATGGCACATCAATGCGAGCTGTGGCAAGAAGGTTTGCTGTGTCTGTCAGCATAGTGTCCAGAGCATGGAGGCGCTACCAGGAGACAGGCCAGTACATCAGGAGACGTGGAGGAGGCCGTAGGAGGGCAACAACCCAGCAGCAGGACCGCTACCTCCGCCTTTGTGCAAGGAGGAGCAGGAGAAGCACTGCCAGAGCCCTGCAAAATGACCTCCAGCAGGCCACAAATGTGCATGTGTCTGCTCAAACGGTCAGAAACAGACTCCATGAGGGTGGGATGAGGGCCCGACGTCCACAGGTGGGGGTTGTGCTTACAGCCCAACACCGTGCAGGACGTTTGGCATTTGCCAGAGAACACCAAGATTGGCAAATTCGCCACTGGCGCCCTGTGCTCTTCACAGATGAAAGCAGGTTCACACTGAGCACGTGACAAATGTGACAGAGTCTGGAGACGCCGTGGAGAACGTTCTGCTGCCTGCAACATCCTCCAGCATGACCGGTTTGGCGGTGGGTCAGTCATGGTGTGGGGTGGCATTTCTTTGGGGGGCCGCACAGCCCTCCATGTGCTCGCCAGAGGTAGCCTGACTACCATTAGGTACCGAGATGAGATCCTCAGACCCCTTGTGAGACCATATGCTGGTGCGGTTGGCCCTGGGTTCCTCCTAATGCAAGACAATGCTAGACCTCATGTGGCTGGAGTGTGTCAGCAGTTCCTGCAAGAGGAAGGCATTGATGCTATGGACTGGCCCGCCCGTTCCCCAGACCTGAATCCAATTGAGCACATCTGGGACATCATGTCTCGCTCCATCCACCAACGCCACATGGCACCACAGACTGTCCAGGAGTTGGCGGATGCTTTAGTCCAGGTCTGGGAGGAGATCCCTCAGGAGACCATCCGCCACCTCATCAGGAGCATGCCCAGGCGTTGTAGGGAGGTCATACAGGCACGTGGAGGCACACACACTACTGAGCCTCATTTTGACTTGTTTTAAGGACATTACATCAAAGTTGGATCAGCCTGTAGTGTGGTTTTCCACTTTAATTTTGAGTGACACCAAATCCAGACCTCCATGGGTTGATAAATTGGATTTCCATTGATTATTTTTGTGTGATTTTGTTGTCAGCACATTCAACTATGTAAAGAAAAAAGTATTTAATAAGATTATTTCTTTCATTCAGATCTAGGATGTGTTGTTTAAGTGTTCCCTTTATTTTTTTGAGCAGTGTACTTCCCTCTTGTCTTCAGGCCAACATGACGGTGTGGTTTATGACAGCTCACGTTTCCATGGCGTTGCATTGATTAGGCTTTACTGATCAGGAAATTGACGATTGTTTCCTCTCCTCTCCTAGGTTGTGGTAACAGCTCTATGAGCAGTGACATGTACGATGCTGGCTACCACTCCATCACCAACATAGACTACTCCTCTGTGTGCATCCACACCATGAGTGCCAGGCATGATGCCACATGCCCGGGTATGACCTGGCACCAGATGGACGCGCGCCAACTCTCCTTCACGGACGCCTCATACGACGTGGTCCTGGAGAAGGGCACCCTGGACGCCATGCTGGTGGAAGAGAAGGACCCCTGGAAGGTGTCCTCGGAGACTGCCTGTCTCATTGACCAGGTACTCAGGGAGGTAAGAAGAAGTATACACGTGCACATGCACATGCACACACAGACACACCCTCTGTTTGTTTTTAGCAGAGACCTGAATTATTGGCCTGTCTGTTCAGACAGCAGGCGAATTAAAGGAGGATGAAACAGAGGACTGGTGGACAGATGGGAAGATGCTCTCTCTCCTCTTTTAGAAAAACTCCATCTGAACTCAGTCAGTCACAGGGCCTGTTTCCAGCTGCCTATCTTATAATGGTGCAGTCTCTTCCTCTTTCACTCCCTCACTCCACTATTTCATTCCTCCTCTCTCTTCCACCCTCACCTCCTCTCTCATCTCCTCTCATCTCCTCTCTCATCTCCTCTCTCACATCCTCTCATCTCCTCTCTCAGCTCCTCTCTCAGCTGCTCTCATCTCCTCTCTCACATCCTCTCATCTCCTCTCTCATCTCCTCTCTCACATCCTCTCATCTCCTCTCTCACATCCTCTCATCTCCTCTCTCAGCTCCTCTCTCAGCTCCTCTAATCTCCTCTCTCACCTCCTCTCTCAGCTCCTCCCTCATCTCCTCTCTCACCTCCTCTCTCAGCTCCTCTCATCTCCTCTCTCACCTCCTCTCTCAGCTCCTCTAATCTCCTCTCTCACCTCCTCTCTCAGCTCCTCTCATCTCTCTCACCTCCTCTCTCACCTCCTCCCTCATCTCCTCTCATCTCCTCTCTCACCTCTCAACTCCTCTTTCACCTCCTCTAACACTCCTCTCTCACCTTCTCTCTCAGCTCCTCCCCCACCTCCTCTCTCTCTTCCTCTCCTTCTCCACTTGTATTTACTGCCTCTCTCACCTCCTTTCTCACCTCCTCTTTCAGCTCCTCTCATCTCCTCTCTCACCTCCTCTCTCACCTCCTCTCTCAGCTCCTCTCTCACCTCTCTCACCTCCTCTCTCACCTCTTCTTTCACCTCCTCTAACACTCCTCTCTCACCTTCTCTCTCAGCTCCCCCCTCACCTCCTCTCTCTCCTCCTCTCCTTCTCCACTTGTATTTACTGCCTCTCTCACCTCCCTAATCTACTCCTGCTACGTCCCCCTGAGTTGTGTTAGTATTGTGTGTGTGTGTCTTCATGTGTCATTGGAGCAGGGTTAGTGTAGGTGCAGTACACTTTCTCAGCTCCCCTCAACATTGTTCTTCCCGGTCTGTCTCTTCCTGTCTGTCTCTTCCTGTCTGTCTCTTCCTGTCTGTCTCTTCCTGTCTGTCTCCTCCCGGTCTGTCTCTTCCTGTCTGTCTCCTCCCGGTCTGTCTCTTCCTGTCTGTCTCCTCCCGGTCTGTCTCTTCCTGTCTGTCTCTTCCTGTCTGTCTCTTCCTGTCTGTCTCTTCCTGTCTGTCTCTTCCTGTCTGTCTCCTCCCGGTCTGTCTCTTCCTGTCTGTCTCCTCCCGGTCTGTCTCTTCCTGTCTGTCTCTTCCTGTCTGTCTCTTCCTGTCTGTCTCTTCCTGTCTGTCTCCTCCCGGTCTGTCTCTTCCTGTCTGTCTCTTCCTGTCTGTCTCTTCCTGTCTGTCTCCTCCCGGTCTGTCTCTTCCTGTCTGTCTCCTCCCGGTCTGTCTCTTCCTGTCTGTCTCTTCCTGTCTGTCTCTTCCTGTCTGTCTCCTCCCGGTCTGTCTCTTCCTGTCTGTCTCCTCCCGGTCTGTCTCTTCCTGTCTGTCTCTTCCTGTCTGTCTCTTCCTGTCTGTCTCTTCCTGTCTGTCTCCTCCCGGTCTGTCTCTTCCTGTCTGTCTCCTCCTGTCTGTCTCCTCCTGTCTGTCTCCTCCTGTCTGTCTCTTCCTGTCTGTCTCTTCCTGTCTGTCTCCTCCTGTCTGTCTCTTCCTGTCTGTCTCCTCCCGGTCTGTCTCTTCCTGTCTGTCTCTTCCTGTCTGTCTCCTCCCGGTCTGTCTCTTCCTGTCTGTCTCCTCCTGTCTGTCTCTTCCTGTCTGTCTCTTCCTGTCTGTCTCCTCCTGTCTGTCTCTTCCTGTCTGTCTCCTCCTGTCTGTCTCCTCCCGGTCTGTCTCTTCCTGTCTGTCTCCTCCCGGTCTGTCTCCTCCCGGTCTGTCTCTTCCTGTCTGTCTCCTCCCGGTCTGTCTCCTCCCGGTCTGTCTCTTCCTGTCTGTCTCCTCCCGGTCTGTCTCCTCCTGTCTGTCTCTTCCTGTCTGTCTCTTCCTGTCTGTCTCCTCCCGGTCTGTCTCTTCCTGTCTGTCTCCTCCTGTCTGTCTCCTCCCGGTCTGTCTCCTCCTGTCTGTCTCTTCCTGTCTGTCTCTTCCTGTCTGTCTCCTCCTTTCTGTCTCCTCCCGGTCTGTCTCTTCCTGTCTGTCTCTTCCTGTCTGTCTCTTCCTGTCTGTCTCTTCCTGTCTGTCTCCTCCTGTCTGTCTCCTCCCGGTCTGTCTCTTCCTGTCTGTCTCCTCCTGTCTGTCTGTCTCCTCCTGTCTGTCTCCTCCCGGTCTGTCTCTTCCTGTCTGTCTCCTCCTGTCTGTCTGTCTCCTCCTGTCTGTCTCCTCCTGTCTGTCTCTTCCTGTCTGTCTCTTCCTGTCTGTCTCCTCCTTTCTGTCTCCTCCCGGTCTGTCTCTTCCTGTCTGTCTCTTCCTGTCTGTCTCTTCCTGTCTGTCTCTTCCTGTCTGTCTCCTCCTGTCTGTCTCCTCCTGTCTGTCTCTTCCTGTCTGTCTCCTCCTGTCTGTCTCCTCCTGTCTGTCTCCTCCCGGTTTGTCTCCTCCTGTCTGTCTCCTCCTGTCTGTCTCTTCCTGTCTGTCTCTTCCTGTCTGTCTCTTCCGGTCCGTCTCTTCCTGTTTGTTTTTTTCTCGCCCCACTACCTCTCCCATTCCTCTGCAGAAGCACAGCTGTCACGATTCAACCCAAATGTGTGTGTGTGCTTGTGAGAGCTTGGTAATGAGTGTGTATACTCCTGTGTGCGTGCGTTTGGGTGGCTGTATAGAATCTTCTTTGATCATAGTGGAACACAAACACCCCTCTCAGAAAGAGGAAGGGAGGGGGGAGAGGGATGCGAGAGAAAGGGAGGGAGTGAAATATGTAGGGAGAGATGTGGACATTGTCAAAAAGGGGAGACAGGTACCAGAATTGGAAGAGTGAAACTATGTGACAGAGGAGGATGCAGACAGAGAGAACGAGAGAGAACGAGAGAGAACGAGAGGAGAAAGAGAGAGGAAAGAGAGAGAAAGGGGAGAGAAAGAGAGAGAAAGAGAGAGAAAGGGAGAGAACGAGAGAGAAAGGGAGAGAACGAGAGAGAAAGGGAGAGAACGAGAGAGAAAGGGAGAGAAAGGGAAAGAACGAGAGAGAACGAGAGAGAAAGGGAGAGAACGAGAGAGAACGAGAGAGAAAGAGAGAGAGAAAGGGAGAGAACGAGAGAGAAGGAGAGAGAACGAGAGAGAAAGAGAGAGAAAGGGAGAGAACGAGAGAGAAAGAGAGCGAGCGGGAGACAGAAACCAAAACTGACAGAAAGCTAATGAGCAGTGCGCCAGTGTGATAGGGAGGGGAGGAAGGTAGCGAACGAGGGAGGGAGGGAGGGAGGGAGGGAGGGAGGGAGGGAGGGAGGGAGGAAGGTAGCGAATGAGGGAGGGAGGGAGGTAGCGAACGAGGGAGGGAGGTAGCGAGGGAGGAAGGTAGCGAGGGAAGAAGGTAGCGAACGAGGGAGGGAGGGAGGTAGTGAGGGAGGAAGGTAGCGAGGGAGGAAGGAAGGTAGCGAACGAGGGAGGGAGGGAGGTAGTGAGGGAGGGGGAAAGTGGAGCACACTTTCATCTAGTCTGTTTTGAGAATGTTTCATCATAAAAGCAAAAAGAACATTAAGGCAAGTGGTTGAAAAAATAGGAAACTCACAAAACGGTGTCAGCAGAGGGCTGGCAAAACAGAGTAGACTGTAGTAACACAGGAGAGAGTTAAACAGTAGACTGTAACAACACAGGAGAGAGTTAAACAGTAGACTGTAGTAACACAGGAGAGAGTTAAACAGTAGACTGTAACAACACAGGAGAGAGTTAAACAGTAGACTGTAGTAACACAGGAGAGAGTTAAACGGAAGACTGTAACAACACAGGAGAGAGTTAAACAGTAGACTGTAGTAACACAGGAGAGAGTTAAACAGTAGACTGTAGTAACACAGGAGAGAGTTAAACAGTAGACTGTTGCAACACAGGAGAGAGTTAAACAGTAGACTGTAGTAACACAGGAGAGAGTTAAACAGTAGACTGAAGCAACACAGCAGAGAGTTAAACAGTAGACTGTAGTAACACAGGAGAGAGTTAAACAGTAGACTGTAGTAACACAGGAGAGAGTTAAACAGTAGACTGTAGTAACACAGGAGAGAGTTAAACAGTAGACTGTAACAACACAGGAGAGAGTTAAACAGTAGACTGTAGTAACACAGGAGAGAGTTAAACAGTAGACTGTAGTAACACAGGAGAGAGTTAAACAGTAGACTGTAACAACACAGGAGAGAGTTAAACAGTAGACTGTAGTAACACAGGAGAGAGTTAAACAGTAGACTGTAACAACACAGGAGAGAGTTAAACAGTAGACTGTAGTAACACAGGAGAGAGTTAAACAGTAGACTGTAGTAACACAGGAGAGAGTTAAACAGTAGACTGTAGTAACACAGGAGATAGTTAAACAGTAGACTGTAGTAACACAGGAGAGAGTTAAACAGTAGACTGTAGTAACACAGGAGAGAGTTAAACAGTAGACTAGTAACACAGGAGAGAGTTAAACAGTAGACTGTAGTAACACAGGAGAGAGTTAAACAGTAGACGGTAGTAACACAGGAGAGAGTTAAACAGTAGACTGTAGTAACACAGGAGAGAGTTAAACAGTAGACTGTAGTAACACAGGAGAGAGTTAAACAGTAGACTGTAGTAACACAGGAGAGAGTTAAACAGTAGACTGTAGTAACACAGCAGAGAGTTAAACAGTAGACTGTAGTAACACAGCAGAGAGTTAAACAGTAGACTGTAGTAACACAGGAGAGAGTTAAACAGTAGACTGAAGCAACACAGCAGAGAGTTAAACAGTAGACTGTAGTAACACAGGAGAGAGTTAAACAGTAGACTGGAGCAAAACGGGACAGAGAGGCGGATCGAGCAAGAGTGATGAAAAGGGAGTAAGAGGTGGGGGTAGAGAGAACCATGCTGTCCCAATAGTCTTATCCAGCTTCATCTCTTCATCTCCCTCCCTTCATGACCACTGGTGGAACAACAGGACTGAAACATACCAAACCGTAGTAGTTTTGAAGTAAAGTAGACGAAGAATGGAACTTAATCCACTATAAGGAGGCTGATAACCATCCGCTAACCACATCGCAACCATCCCCTAACCACATCACAACCATCTCCTAACCACATCACAACCATCCCCTAACCACATCACAACCATCCCCTAACCACATCACAACCATCCCCTAACCACATCACAACCATCTCCTAACCACATCACAACCATCTCCTAACCACATCACAACCATCCCCTAACCACATCGCAACCATCCCCTAACCACATCACAACCATCTCCTAACCACATCACAACCATCCCCTAACCACATCACAACCATCCCCTAACCACATCACAACCATCTCCTAACCACATCACAACCATCTCCTAACCACATCACAACCATGCCCTAACCACATCACAACCATCCCCTAACCACATCACAACCATCTCCTAACCACATCACAACCATCTCCTAACCACATCACAACCATCCCCTAACCACATCACAACCATCTCCTAACCACATCACAACCATCTCCTAACCACATCACAACCATCCCCTAACCACATCACAACCATCCTACAACCATGGGTATGGGTGTGAGAAAGATACAAACAGGGAGAAACACACAGGTGGTTTATGGAATTCACCAGGACATATTGGTTGAGTACTCAATGTCTACACACTCAATGTCTACACACTCAATGTCTACACACTCAATGTCTACACACTCAATGTACACATTCTTTTCACACGCACATATACACACACTTACTCACAGTTGCATGATGCAACACTTTTATACAGTATCACTTTTCTCTCTCTCTCTCTCTCTCTCTCTCTCTCTCTCTCTCTCAGTCACTCACTCAGAGCAAAGAGAGGCAGCGGCGTGCTGAGGTGTGAAAGCCTGACATGCTCCATGAATCACTCTCTGTTGCTATGGCAACCCTTTGGTGGGATATCCGCTATGACTAACACTTTTCATCGCTAACCTTTAGTCCACTTTAAGGATGTGCCACGGCAGGGACATTGTCTTTAGTCCACTTTAAGGTGCGCTACGGCAGGGACAGTGTCTTTAGTCCACTTTAAGGTGTGCCACGGCAGGGACAGTGTCTTTAGTCCACTTTAAGGTGCGCCACGGCAGGGACAGTGTCTTTAGTCCACTTTAAGGTGCGCCACGGCAGGGACAGTGTCTTTAGTCCACTTTAAGGTGCGCCACGGCAGGGACAGTGTCTTTAGTCCACTTTAAGGATGTGCCACGGCAGGGACAGTGTCTTTAGTCCACTTTAAGGTGTGCCACGGCAGGGACAGTGTCTTTAGTCCACTTTAAGGTGTGCCACGGCAGGGACAGTGTCTTTAGTCCACTTTAAGGTGTGCCACGGCAGGGACAGTGTCTTTAGTCCACTTTAAGGATGTGCCACGGCAGGGACAGTGTCTTTAGTCCACTTTAAGGTGCGCCACGGCAGGGACAGTGTCTTTAGTCCACTTTAAGGTGCGCCACGGCAGCGACAGTGTCTTTAGTCCACTTTAAGGGGTGCCACGGCAGGGACAGTGTCTTTAGTCCACTTTAAGGATGTGCCACGGCAGGGACAGTGTCTTTAGTCCACTTTAAGGTGCGCCACGGCAGGGACAGTGTCTTTAGTCCACTTTAAGGTGTGCCACGGCAGGGACAGTGTCTTTAGTCCACTTTAAGGATGTGCCACGGCAGGGACAGTGTCTTTAGTCCACTTTAAGGTGCGCCACGGCAGGGACAGTGTCTTTAGTCCACTTTAAGGTGCGCCACGGCAGGGACAGTGTCTTTAGTCCACTTTAAGGTGTGCCACGGCAGGGACAGTGTCTTTAGTCCACTTTAAGGTGCGCCACGGAAGGGACAGTGTCTTTAGTCCACTTTAAGGTGCGCCACGGCAGGGACAGTGTCTTTAGTCCACTTTAAGGTGCGCCACGGCAGGGACAGTGTCTTTAGTCCACTTTAAGGTGCGCCACGGCAGGGACAGTGTCTTTAGTCCACTTTAAGGTGTGAATTAGATGCTGGGAGGGAGAAGAGGACAACTGACTGGGATTATTACCTCATAGTGTCACATGATCTCCCCCTCCCCTTTGGAGAGTCTGACGTGGTGATGTCATACTGAACCAGTGAACAATTGAGGGACTGACCTATAGCGTATCAGCTATCTCCACGTCTCTAACACACACACACACACACACACACACACACACACACACACACACACACACACACACACACACACACACACATACACTAAACCATCTTTAACTTAGTTTCACACACCAGCCCCCTCTGCCAGTGATTAAGCGGATTGGAGTAATTCACTTTGTCTTTGCACTCCGTGTCCACACAAAAAAAATCTACATAAATATGGGTTGCATTTACAATTGTTTTTGTTCTTCACATGTTGCGCTTTCATTGTGGCAAAAGGCCACACTTCTTGCTGCTGTGATGACACACTGTGGTATTTCACCCAGTAGATATGGGATTTGTTTTTAAAAAAAATTCTGGGTCTGTGTAATCTGAGGGAAATACACTGCTCAAAAAAATAAAGGGAACACTAAAATAACACATCCTAGATCTGAATGAATGAAATAATCGTATTAAATACTTTTTTCTTTACATAGTTGAATGTGCTGACAACAAAATCACACAAAAATAATCAATGGAAATCCAATTTATCAACCCATGGAGGTCTGGATTTGGAGTCACACTCAAAATTAAAGTGGAAAACCACACTACAGGCTGATCCAACTTTGATGTAATGTCCTTAAAACAAGTCAATTTGAGGCTCAGTAGTGTGTGTGGCCTCCACGTGCCTGTATGACCTCCCTACAACGCCTGGGCATGCTCCTGATGAGGTGGCGGATGGTCTCCTGAGGGATCTCCTCCCAGACCTGGACTAAAGCATCCGCCAACTCCTGGACAGTCTGTGGTGCAACGTGGCGTTGGTGGATGGAGCGAGACATGATGTCCCAGATGTGCTCAATTGGATTCAGGTCTGGGGAACGGGCGGGCCAGTCCATAGCATCAATGCCTTCCTCTTGCAGGAACTGCTGACACACTCCAGCCACATGAGGTCTAGCATTGTCTTGCATTAGGAGGAACCCAGGGCCAACCGCACCAGCATATGGTCTCACAAGGGGTCTGAGGATCTCATCTCGGTACCTAATGGCAGTCAGGCTACCTCTGGCGAGCACATGGAGGGCTGTGCGGCCCCCCCAAAGAAATGCCACCCCACACCATGACTGACCCACCGCAAAACCGGTCATGCTGGAGGATGTTGCAGGCAGCAGAACGTTCTCCACGGCGTCTCCAGACTCTGTCACGTCTGTCACGTGCTCAGTGTGAACCTGCTTTCATCTGTGAAGAGCACAGGGCGCCAGTGGTGAATTTGCCAATCTTGGTGTTCTCTGGCAAATGCCAAACGTCCTGCACGGTGTTGGGCTGTAAGCACAACCCCCACCTCTGGACGTCGGGCCCTCATACCACCCTCATGGAGTCTGTTTCTGACCGTTTGAGCAGACACATGCACATTTGTGGCCTGCTGGAGGTCATTTTGCAGGGCTCTGGCAGTGCTCCTCCTGCTCCTCCTTGCACAAAGGCGGAGGTAGCGGTCCTGCTGCTGGGTTGTTGCCCTCCTACGGCCTCCTCTACGTCTCCTGATGTACTGGCCTGTCTCCTGGTAGCGCCTCCATGCTCTGGACACTACGCTGATAGACACAGCAAACCTTCTTGCCACAGCTCGCATTTATGTGCCATCCTGGATGAGCTGCACTACCTGAGCCACTTGTGTGGGTTGTAGACTCCGTCTCATGCTACCACTAGAGTGAAAGCACCGCCAGCATTCAAAAGTGACCAAAACATCAGCCAGGAAGCATAGGAACTGAGAAGTGGTCTGTGGTCACCACCTGCAGAACCACTCCTTTATTGGGGGTGTCTTGCTAATTGCCTATAATTTCCACCTGTTGTCTATTCCATTTGCAGAACAGCATGTGAAATTTATTGTCAATCAGTGTTGCTTCCTAAGTGGTCAGTTTGATTTCACAGAAGTGTGATTGACTTGGAGTTACATTGTGTTGTTTAAGTGTTCCCTTTGTTTTTTTGAGCAGTGTATGTGTCTCTAATATGGTCACACATTTGGCAGGAGGTTAGAAAGTGAAGCTCAGTTTCCACCTCATTTTGTAGGCAGTGTGCACATAGGCAGACCTGGCTCTCAAGAGAAGACAGGCTATGGCGGCCTTTGTCAATAGCAAGGCTATGCTCACTGAGTCTGTACATAGTCAAAGATTTCCTTAAGTTTGGGTCAGTCACGATGGTCAGGTATTCTGGCACTGTGTACTCTCTGTTTAGGGCCAAATAGCAATCTAGTTTGCTCAGTTTTTTTGTTAATTCTTTCCAATGTGACAAGTAATTATAATTTAGTTTTCTCATGATTTCGTTGGGTTTAATTGTGTTGCTGTCCTGGGGCTCTGTGGGGTGTGTTTGTGTTTGTGAACAGAGCCCCAGGACCAGCTTGCTTAGGGGACTCTTCTCTCGCTGTCGCTCTCTCTCTTGTTCTTTCTCTCTCTCATTGTCTCTCTCTTGTGCTCTCTCTCTCTCTTACTCTCTCTCTCATTCTTTAGTTATCTCTCTCATTCTCTCTCATTCTCTCTTTCTCTCTCTCTCATTCTCTCACTCGCTCTCTCTCATTCTCTCTCATTCTATTGCTCGCTCTCTCTCGTTCTCTCGCTCGCTCTCTCTTGTTCTCTCATTCTCTCTTGCTCTCTATCATTCGTTCTCTCATTCTCTTTCTAGTTCTCTTTCGCCTTCAATCTCTCTTGTTGTCTCTCTCCTTCTCATTCTTTCATTCTCTTTCTATTTCTCTCTTGTTCTCTCTCTCGTTCCCTTTCTCTCTCCCTCTCTCTCTCTCTCCCTCACTCTCCGTAAATCCTTTCTCAACCCTATGTGTTACGTAGCAAGTAAGCTGTGTAGTCATGTAGTACACACAGACGTCATGTGAAAGTCAGGACCTTCATTAAATATTTACCACTCTGAGGGAGACCCTACCACTAGTTGGATGTACATTACTTCACCTGCACTGTACTGTATAATCTGCCATCACTGTACTGTATAATCTGCCATCACTGTACTGTATAATCTGCCATCACTGTACTGTAGAATCTGCCATCACTGTACTGTATAATCTGCCATCACTGTACTGTATAATCTGCCATCATTGTACTGTATAATCTGCCAGCACTGTACTGTATAATCTGCCATCACTGTACTGTATAATCTGCCATCACTGTACTGTATAATCTGCCATCACTGTACTGTATAATCTGCCAGCACTGTACTGTATAATCTGCCATCACTGTACTGTATAATCTGCCAGCACTGTACTGAATAATCTGCCATCACTTTTATAGTCAATACAATAGTGTTTTATTATACATATCATTTTGAGGCAATACAGTTTCTGTCTAAAGCTCCAGGCCCTGTTATGTTACATTAGATACTGTAGCTAGTGGGATAGCTAACCAGCGCTATTCCTCTAATAACTATGTTATATCATGTTCTGAGAAGCGTGCAGTGTGCTTTTCATGCAGATCAGATAAGATATTTGTAAACAGTCAGAGCGCACACACACACACACACACACACACACACACACACACACACACACACACACACCACACACACACACACACACACACACACACACACACACACACACACACACACACACACACACAGGCAAGCAAGGAAGCAAACACACAGAAACCCCCCTGTTGCTACTCAGAGCCACTGTCTGCGCTCGACTCATGTGGCCTGAGGGTTTCCAAGGCAACTGGCATCGTTAGGCAGTCAGAAGCACTCGTAAAGCCCAAGGTCAAGTGGGCTGCCTGGGACCCTGCAGCAGTCACAACACAAACACACTCACTGCAGTATATTGTCCACATTTGGAAGGGAAGGAAGAAGGGGAAGAGTAAAAGACAAGTGTGTGAGAGAGAAGGAGAGAATATAACCCACCATACCTGAACACTGAGAGAATGGGAGGTTGAGTCATGGAGAGAGATGGAGAGAATATAACCCACCATACCTGAACACTCAGAGAATGGGAGGTTGAGTCATGGAGAGAGATGGAGAGAATATAACCCACCATACCTGAACACTGAGAGAATGGGAGGTTGAGTCATGGAGAGAGATGGAGAGAATATAACCCACCATACCTGAACACTCAGAGAATGGGAGGTTGAGTCATGGAGAGAGATGGAGAGAATATAACCCACCATACCTGAACACTCAGAGAATGGGAGGTTGAGTAAAGGAGAGAGATGGAGAGAATATAATCCACCATACCTGAACACTGAGAGAATGGGAGGTTGAGTAAAGGAGAGAGATGGAGAGAATATAACCCACCATACCTGAACACTCAGAGAATGGGAGGTTGAGTAAAGGAGAGAGATGGAGAGAATATAACCCACCATACCTGAACACTGAGAGAATGGGAGGTTGAGTCATGGAGAGAGATGGAGAGAATATAACCCACCATACCTGAACACTCAGAGAATGGGAGGTTGAGTCATGGAGAGAGATGGAGAGAATATAACCCACCATACCTGAACACTCAGAGAATGGGAGGTTGAGTCATGGAGAGAGATGGAGAGAATATAACCCACCATACCTGAACACTCAGAGAATGGGAGGTTGAGTAAAGGAGAGAGATGGAGAGAATATAACCCACCATACCTGAACACTGAGAGAATGGGAGGTTGAGTCATGGAGAGAGATGGAGAGAATATAACCCACCATACCTGAACACTGAGAGAATGGGAGGTTGAGTCATGGAGAGAGATGGAGAGAATATAACCCACCATACCTGAACACTCAGAGAATGGGAGGTTGAGTCATGGAGAGAGATGGAGAGAATATAACCCACCATACCTGAACACTCAGAGAATGGGAGGTTGAGTAAAGGAGAGAGATGGAGAGAATATAATCCACCATACCTGAACACTGAGAGAATGGGAGGTTGAGTAAAGGAGAGAGATGGAGAGAATATAACCCACCATACCTGAACACTGAGAGAATGGGAGGTTGAGTAAAGGAGGGAGATGGAGAGAATATAACCCACCATACCTGAACACTGAGAGAATGGGAGGTTGAGTCATGGAGAGAGATGGAGAGAATATAACCCACCATACCTGAACACTCAGAGAATGGGAGGTTGAGTAAAGGAGAGAGATGGAGAGAATATAATCCACCATACCTGAACACTGAGAGAATGGGAGGTTGAGTAAAGGAGAGAGATGGAGAGAATATAACCCACCATACCTGAACACTCAGAGAATGGGAGGTTGAGTCATGGAGAGAGATGGAGAGAATATAACCCACCATACCTGAACACTCAGAGAATGGGAGGTTGAGTCATGGAGAGAGATGGAGAGAATATAACCCACCATACCTGAACACTCAGAGAATGGGAGGTTGAGTAAAGGAGAGAGAGGGAGAGAATATAACCCACCATACCTGAACACTGAGAGAATGGGAGGTTGAGTAAAGGAGAGAGATGGAGAGAATATAACCCACCATACCTGAACACTGAGAGAATGGGAGGTTGAGTCATGGAGAGAGATGGAGAGAATATAACCCACCATACCTGAACACTCAGAGAATGGGAGGTTGAGTCATGGAGAGAGATGGAGAGAATATAACCCACCATACCTGAACACTGAGAGAATGGGAGGTTGAGTCATGGAGAGAGATGGAGAGAATATAACCCACCATACCTGAACACTCAGAGAATGGGAGGTTGAGTAAAGGAGAGAGATGGAGAGAATATAATCCACCATACCTGAACACTGAGAGAATGGGAGGTTGAGTAAAGGAGAGAGATGGAGAGAATATAACCCACCATACCTGAACACTGAGAGAATGGGAGGTTGAGTCATGGAGAGAGATGGAGAGAATATAACCCACCATACCTGAACACTGAGAGAATGGGAGGTTGAGTCATGGAGAGAGATGGAGAGAATATAACCCACCATACCTGAACACTCAGAGAATGGGAGGTTGAGTCATGGAGAGAGATGGAGAGAATATAACCCACCATACCTGAACACTCAGAGAATGGGAGGTTGAGTAAAGGAGAGAGATGGAGAGAATATAATCCAC
>NC_138304.1:42907500-43050000 GCF_965601325.2 Salmo salar | reverse complement strand
TTAAGTAAAAATACTTTAAAGTATTACTCAAGTAGTTTTTTGGGGTAGCTGTATTTTACTTTACTATTTATGTTTTTTTACAACTTTTACTTTTACTTCACTACATTCCTAAAGAAAATATTGTACTTTTTACTCCATACATTTTCCTACACAACCAAAAGTACTCGTTACATTTTGAATGCTTAGTAGGACAGGAAAATTGTCAAATTCACGCACTTACCAAGAGAACATGTGGTCATCTCTACTGCCCCTGGCCTGCCACACAAAAACACACATGCACATTTTGTAAGTAATCTCTGAGTGTTGGACTGTGCCCCTGACTATCCCTACATTTTTTAAACAAGAAAATGGTGCTGTCTGCTTTGCTTAATATAAGGAATTTTAAGTGATTTATACTCTTACTTTTAGCACTTAAGTATATTTTAGCAATTATATTTACTTTTGATACTTAAGTATATTCTCAAACCAAATACTTTTAGATTTTTACTCAAGTAGTATTTTACTGGGTGACTTTCACTTTTACTTGAGCACCTTTCTATTAAGGCACAGTTGAAGTCAGAAGTTTACATACACCTTAGCCAAATACATTTAAACTCAGTTTTTCACAATTCCTGACATTTAATCCTAGTAAAAATTCCCTGTCTTAAGCCAGTTAGTTACACCACTTTATTTTAAGAATGTGAAATGTCAGAATAATAGTAGAGAGAATTGTTTATTTCAGCTTTTATTTCTTTCATCACATTCCCAGTGGGTCAGAAGTTTACATGCACTCAATTAATATTTGGTAGCATTGCCTTTGAATTGTTTAACTTGGGTCAAACATTTTGGGTAGCCTTCCACAAGTTGGGTGAATTTTGGCCCATTCCTCCTGACAGAGCTGGTGTAACTGAGTCAGGTTTGTAGGCCTTCTTCCTCGCACACGCTTTTTTCAGTTCTGCCCACAAATTTTCAATAGGATTGAGGTCAGGGCTTTGTGATGGCCACTCCAATACCTTGACTTTGTTGTCCTTAAGCCATTTTGCCACAACTTTGGAAGTATGCTTGGGGTCATTGTCCATTTGGAAGACCCATTTGCGACCCAGCTTTAACTTCCTGACTGATGTCTTGAGATGTTGCTTCAAAATATCCACATCATTTTCCATCCTCATGATGCCATCTATTTTGTGAAGTGCACCAGTCCCTCCTGCAGCAAATTACCCCAACAACATGATGCTGCCACCCCCGTGCTTCACGGTTGGGATGGTGTTCTTCGGCTTTTTCCTCCAAACATACCGATGGTCATTATGGCCAAACAGTTCTATTTTTGTTTCATCAAACCAGAGGACATTTCTCAATAAATTACAATATTTGTCCCATGTGCAGTTGCAAACCGTAGTCTGGCTTTTTTATGACGGTTTTGGAGCAGTGGCTTCTTCCTTGCTGAGCAGCCTTTCAAGTTATGTCGATATAGGACTCGTTTTACTGTGGATATAGATACTTTTGTACCTGTTTCCTCCAGCATCTTCACAAGGTCGTTTGCTGTTCTGGGATTGATTTGCACTTTTCGCACCAAAGTATGCTCATTTCTAGGAGACAGAATGCGTCTCATCCTTGGGAAATTGCTCCCAAGGATGAACCAGACTTGTGGAGTGCTACAATTTTTTTTCTGAGGTCTTGGCTGATTTCTTTGGATTTTCACATGATGTCAAGCAAAGAGGCACTGAGTTTGAAGGTAGGCCTTGAAATACATCCACAGGTACACCTCCAATTGACTGAAACGATGTCAATTAGCCTATCAGAAGCTTCTAAAGCCATGCCATAATTTTCAGGAATTTTCCAAGCTGCTTAAAGGCACAGTCAACTTAGTGTATGTAAACTTCTGACCCACTGGAATCGTGATAAAGTGAATTTTAAGTGAAATAATCTCTCTGAAAACAATTGTTGGAATAAGTACTAGTAGATGTCCTAACCAACTTGCCAAAACTATAGTTTGTTAACAACAAATTTGTGGAGTGGTTGAAAAACGAGTTTTAATGACTCCAACATAAGTGTATGTAAACTTCCGACTTCAACTACAGGGGTAATCAGGGGTAATCAACTACAGGGGTAATCAACAAAGTGATGGAGTCCAGGTGAGCGCAGCTGCGTATAATGACGGGTAGCCTGGCATCCTCGAGTGCCAGGGAGGGGGAGCGGCAGCAGGCGTGACAGTACCGGACCGTACCGACTTTCTTTCACCCCTGCTCGATACCAAAATGATACCACAGCAAAAAGGAACGGGGTTGAAGGATTGTGATTTTCCCCAATCTTTTCAGGTTTTCGCTCTCAAAATCACCAATTTTTTTTAATAGAAAAACAATAACATTTGATGTAAGTACAACAGTGCTTAAACCACACCACTTTTGAGGTCTGGGAAATTAGATTTCTTTGTGTAGTTAGCCTTTAAAGCTGGAATCCTTAGTGGTGAAACTGCCATGTCCGTTTGGGATATTACAACAATAGAGAAGTTACTGCAAACAACCAGCAGAGGTTTTTCCCCTCTGACATCATCGTTGCACGTGCGATAGAACAGCAGCACATGTAGCTCGATGCACAACGCTCCCCACCTCTGCCTCGTCAACAAAACAAAACCATAACGGCTGTGGGGCGGACAATGACGCTGTTTCTCCTACTGTGGATTCCATCTTTAATTCAAGTGTGCATGTACTAACACTTTTGTTTGGTTAGTGGTGTTTGTGATGGAGTTTGAAAAACAAGGATTGGTACAAATAATCATGATTCTGCCTGGTTGCCATAGGCTACTTTGTAGTTCACTTTTAATTGAGAAGGTTTCTGGAAAAGCCTTTCTATCTACTCAGTAGCATCGCTAAAGGCTAAACAAAGTGGTAGACATATGGGCACCTCACACACGGGGGCATTTCTGTGCCATTACCTCTTCAGAAAGTTGGGAATACAAATCACTGATGCATTCTGTTCGTGTCTGATGGTTAACCTGTTAGGGCTAGGGGGCAGTATTGACACGGCTGGATAAAAAACGTACCCGATTTAATCTGGTTACTACTTCTGCCCAGTAACTAGAATATGCATATAATTATTGGCTTTGGATAGAAAACACCCTAAAGTTTCTAAAACTGTTTGAATGGTGTCTGTGAGTATAACAGAACTCATATGGCAGGCCAAAACCTGAGAAGATTCCATGCAGGAAGTGGCCTGTCTGACAATTTCTTCCCCTTCTTGATTATCTCTATCCATTACAGAGGATCTCTGCTGTTACGTGACACTTCCTACGGCTCCCATGGCCTCTCAGAAGGCGGCAAAAAGCTGAATCGTGGCTTTGCAGGCTCTGGCTGAAAAAAAGTAGCGCGTTTGGGTAGTGGCTGGTTACAGTACTGTGAGACTCAGGCGCGTCGACCGAATGCTTTGTTTTCTTTCCTCTGTTTACCTAAACGCAGATTCCCGGTTGGAATATTATTTACGAGAAAAATGGCATAAAAATGGATTTTAAACAGCGGTTGACATGCTTCGAAGTACGGTAATGGAATATTTAGAATTCTTTTGTCACGAATTGCGCCATGCTCATGACCCTTATTTACACTTCGGATAGTGTCTTGAACGCACGAACAAAACGCCGCTATTTGGATATAACGATGGATTATTTTGGACCAAACCAACATTTGTTATTGAAGTAGCAGTCCTGGGAGTGCATTCTGATGAAGAACATCAAAGGTAATCAAACTTTTGTAATAGTAAATCGGAGTTTGGTCAGGGCTAAACTTGGTGGGTGTCTAAATGGCTAGCCGTGATGGCTGGGCTATCTACTCAGAATATTGCAAAATGTGCTTTCACCGAAAAGCTATTTTAAAATCGGACACCTCGATTGCACAAAGGAGTTCTGTATCTATAATTCTTAAAATAATTGTTATGTTTTTTGTGAACGTTTATCGTGAGTAATTTAGTAAATTCACCGGAGGTTTGCGGGGGTATGCTAGTTCTGAATGTCACATGCTAATGTAAAAAGCTGTTTTTTGATATAAATATGAACTTGATTGAACAAAACATGCATGTATTGTATAACATAATGTCCTAGGTGTATCATCTGATGAAGATCATCAAAGGTTAGTGCTGCATTTAGCTGTCTTCTGTGTTTTTGTGACATTATATGCTAGCTTGAAAAATGGGTGTCTGATTATTTCTGGCTGGGTACTCTGCTGACATAATCTAATGTTTTGCTTTCGTTGTAAAGCCTTTTTGAAATCGGACAGTGTGGTTAGATTAACGAGAGTCTTGTCTTTAAAATGGTGTAAAATAGTCATATGTTTGAGAAATTGAAGTAATAGCATTTCTAAGGTATTTGAAAATCGCGCCACGGGATTACACTGGCTGTTGCGTAGGTGGGATGATTTCGTCCCGCCTAGCCCAGAGAGGCTAACTTGGGCAAATCAATTCATTTTCAAAATAAGTTCAGTCATTTTACTTGGTTTCCAAACGTGAGACACATTTGATAGAAGAACCAGAAGAAGTAACATATTCTAATACCGGGAAGAATTCATGGTATATGTTTGAAAAAGTACTGAAGTTTTGGTACACTGTGCAACACTATCACACAGACACACACACACACACACACACACACACACACACACACACACACACACACACACACACACACACACACACACAAACACACTTTCAAGCAAACACATACCGTATAGACACAGTGAGATAAACGTCACGTTCAGTGGCCAATTGAAACACATAACGCTATACACACACTCGCACAAGCTAGTACCCAGTCTACTCTATGCACATGTGCAGGTGCAAAATAAACAAATTTGTATGCAGATGATAGTGTTGTATATTGGATCTATGTTTAGTGCTTTGTAATGACTGGTTTGAATGGTACACAAATTGAGCGTGTTCCTTCCTACACATATCTTGGTATCTGTCTTGTTTACAAGGGTTATAGAACTCACCATTGTCCCCTTAGGTTTATTACTGGTGAGGGTTATACAACTCACCATTGTCCCCTTAGGTTTATTATTGATGAGGGTTATAGAACTCAACATTGTTCCCTTAGGTTTATTACTGGTGAGGGTTTTATAGAACTCACCATTGTTCCCTTAGGTTTATTACTGGTGAGGGTTTTATAGAACTCACCATTGTTCCCTTAGGTTTATTACTGGTGAGGGTTTTATAGAACTCACCATTGGGCCCTTAGGTTTATTACTGGTGAGGGTTATAAAACTCACCATTGTTCCCTTAGGTTTATTACTGGTGAGGGTTTATAGAACTCACCATTGGGCCCTTAGGTTTATTACTGGTGAGGGTTTTATAGAACTCACCATTGTTCCCTTAGGTTTATTACTGGTGAGGGTTTTATAGAACTCACCATTGGGCCCTTAGGTTTATTACTGGTGAGGGTTTTATAGAACTCACCATTGTTCCCTTAGGTTTATTACTGGTGAGGGTTTTATAGAACTCACCATTGGGCCCTTAGGTTTATTACTGGTGAGGGTTTTATAGAACTCACCATTGTTCCCTTAGGTTTATTACTGGTGAGGGTTTTATAGAACTCACCATTGGGCCCTTAGGTTTATTACTGGTGAGGGTTTTATAGAACTCACCATTGGGCCCTTAGGTTTAGTACTGGTGAGGGTTATAGAACTCACCATTGTTCCCTTAGGTTTATTACTGGTGAGGGTTTTATAGAACTCACCATTGTTCCCTTAGGTTTATTACTGGTGAGGGTTTTATAGAACTCACCATTGTTCCCTTAGGTTTATTACTGGTGAGGGTTTTATAGAACTCACCATTGGGCCCTTAGGTTTATTACTGGTGAGGGTTTATAGAACTCACCATTGTTCCCTTAGGTTTATTACTGGTGAGGGTTTTATAGAACTCACCATTGTTCCCTTAGGTTTATTACTGGTGAGGGTTTTATAGAACTCACCATTGTTCCCTTAGGTTTATTACTGGTGAGGGTTTTATAGAACTCACCATTGTTCCCTTAGGTTTATTACTGGTGAGGGTTTTATAGAACTCACCATTGGGCCCTTAGGTTTATTACTGGTGAGGGTTATAAAACTCACCATTGTTCCCTTAGGTTTATTACTGGTGAGGGTTTTATAGAACTCACCATTGGGCCCTTAGGTTTATTACTGGTGAGGGTTTTATAGAACTCACCATTGTTCCCTTAGGTTTATTACTGGTGAGGGTTTTATAGAACTCACCATTGGGCCCTTAGGTTTATTACTGGTGAGGGTTTTATAGAACTCACCATTGTTCCCTTAGGTTTATTACTGGTGAGGGTTTTATAGAACTCACCATTGGGCCCTTAGGTTTATTACTGGTGAGGGTTTTATAGAACTCACCATTGTTCCCTTAGGTTTATTACTGGTGAGGGTTTTATAGAACTCACCATTGGGCCCTTAGGTTTATTACTGGTGAGGGTTTTATAGAACTCACCATTGGGCCCTTAGGTTTAGTACTGGTGAGGGTTATAGAACTCACCATTGTTCCCTTAGGTTTATTACTGGTGAGGGTTTTATAGAACTCACCATTGTTCCCTTAGGTTTATTACTGGTGAGGGTTTTATAGAACTCACCATTGTTCCCTTAGGTTTATTACTGGTGAGGGTTTTATAGAACTCACCATTGGGCCCTTAGGTTTAGGACTGGTGAGGGTTATAGAACTCACCATTGTTCCCTTAGGTTTATTACTGGTGAGGGTTTTATAGAACTCACCATTGTTCCCTTAGGTTTATTACTGGTGAGGGTTTTATAGAACTCACCATTGTTCCCCTTAGGTTTATTACTGGTGAGGGTTTTATAGAACTCACCATTGTTCCCTTAGGTTTATTACTGGTGAGGGTTTTATAGAACTCACCATTGGGCCCTTAGGTTTATTACTGGTGAGGGTTATATAGAACTCACCATTGTGTTTTGTATCAAAAAGTGGGTTGGGCCTCTTTGTGTGTAAGGAGCAGGGGCGAAAATCTGATATCAACTTTGGAGGGGACAATTACATTACATTTTCTCGAGAGCAATTCCTGAGGGGGACACCAAAAGTAGTGCTGTAACACATAGCCTACATTATAATATGGTAAATGTATATTGAGGAACCAAAGAAATAAGGTGTTTGCCGTACTCCTAACTACCGGTACCCAAAACTACACAACTAATCACAACAGCAATACCATTGCCTTTAACAAATCTTAGTTCAGTCACCAGTTTAAGTTGAGAGTGGGGTTATCCATGGCATTTTCCAATTATGTTCCTATTTTACAAGTCAAAAAAATGTTGCCAAACAAAGACTCAACAAACTTACCTGAGACTGAGACTCCCTGACTCCCTGTCTCTGCCAGTCTGTCCCTGCATAGCTGTCCCCAACTCTGCTGTCTGTGTGCCATCTGTTGCCTGCTCTGCCTAATGACATCATTGTGAAACATTTCCATTAGAATTTCATTTCTTTCTTATGAACATTTTATCAACTAGTCTGAGATATTAGGCTACTAGGGTTCTTACTTTGCGTTTTGGTGTACTGAAAAATACTCTGATGTCCGTCTTTTATTTTTCTGCCATTTTTCTACCTGGCTGGCTGGCTGGCTACACACACACACAGTGTGTAGGTAATTTACAGTAGGATATGGGCTTCTATCATCTTCTATCATTCTATTTGGGCTTCGATCTAAAAGGTAGCTAGCAAATGTGAAACGGATTAAAATGACAAGAGTTGACAGCTGTATGAGTTCACCATTTACACAACATATGCTGCAACCTTTTGTAATTTTAATAGTTTGTTTCATATTGGCTGGCTTCCAACAATAGCTGAATTTGCAAAGCTAGCGAGCACCAATTCAGTTTCAGTGGTGTTTGCTATAATCTTTGCTACCCGGGTTAAATAAAGGTGAAATAAAATAAATAAATAAAAGTTCCCTTACGACAATTTAGCTTTTGCAACGAGACCATTAAATATATTTAAGACAATGGTAGAAGAGAGTGTAGTTCTGTTCAGTTTGGACTTCAGTTTATCGCTAACCTTATCACAGGGACTTTGAAGCACTAACTTACATCATCTGCATGCTGATCTTGGAATAAATTGACGATAGCAAAGATTCCATCTTTGACGACACCACATAAATGGAATAGGTACTAGCTAGCTTAATAGTTAATATTTGCGCGCTAGCTCTGCATATTCAGCTAGTGTGTGTGCGCGATTGACTGGATTAACCTTACGTCAGTTACGTTCATTGAGTGCCTTTCAGACAGTAGACACGACCCCTCTGTTACCTTGCCAACTAAGGAACTGGCAGTGGATCAAACCATTGTGAGGCAAAGGGTGGGGGGGTCGCAATCTTTTGAAACTTAAAAACGCACTATTAAGTGTCTATTATATTTTTCCCAGGATGGGGGGGGGGGGTTGTGTGTCCCCCGTCCCCCCCGGGATTTCCGCCCCTGGTAAGGAGAGAGCAGCATTCTCTTGTGTTTATTTACAAAGCACTCATGTAGAAACGTCCTATGAATCTATCATCATTAATTCATTTTAGACAAATGACCAGGCCCCTTCGGTAGGATAAAGATGATTTTAATTTTTTTGCACCCTTTATGTAGAACAACTCCCAGAGATCTCTGAAATGAGATGTTCTGGTCCCCCTCGGTCAGTTTAGAGTGATGATGAGAGACGTCTATGTTGAGAAATGTGTCTGTTATTCTTTATATGTTTTGTAATTTTGTACTTTGATGTATTTATGCAGGGCTCGCCTGCAAAAGAGACCCTGGTCTCGTATAGATTTTTTAAAATTTGACCTTTATTTAACTAGGCAAGTCAGTTAAGAACACATTGTTATTTTCAATGACGGCCTAGGAACAGTGGGTTAACTGCCTTGTTCAGGGGCAGCCACTAGGCTACCTGCCGCCCCATATGACTTCCTGTCAAAATAAAGGTTTAATAACGATAATATAAAGACCTGTTTCTTAACCAGAAGAGCAACTTAGCTGATGAACAAACAAAACAATGTCTCTCTGGTCCAATCGGGTTTAGACGGTACATGTCGGGTTTGGCGGGACTGGTCGGGTCTAGACGGTATGGGTCTGGTCTAGACAGTACGTTTCGGGTCCTCGGATCCATTTGGGTTCGGGTTCGATTTTTCTCGGATTCGGGTCCCCGTTGTTTTAAATTTGTATTATCAGGTCCATTCTGGTCGAGTCTGATTGTCTTCGGGTCCTGTGAAGACATCTAGCACACACACAAGTGCGCACACTCTCTCACTCAGGCAAAACATTGCTGTCAGTGCAGGGGAAAACCCAAATCAAACACTCACAGAACATCCAGCCCAGCTCGCCGTTGCCTAGACGACCAGCATCCCGTATCGACTAGAGAGCGAAGTTACTATGGAAACACTGGATGCCTAAAGGAGAGAAGATCATTAATTGGAATGAGCGATGGAGGGAAGAGCGAGGGACAGACTAAAGTGAAGTAAGGAGAGACTGATGGACACAGACAGGGATGTAAAGAGAGATGGACAGATCGAGAGAAAAGAGAGATGGACAGAGGGAGAGAAAATAGAGACGGACAGAGGGAGAGAAAAGAGAAATGGACAGCGGAAGAGAACATGTGTGATTTATGTGTGCTAGTGAGTTCTTTCCCGTGGTGTAAAGAACAGAATAGATAGACAGTCGGAAACAAGTTACTGCTGGGTTTTTATGAGGTTCAGGACAGACAGAAATAGAGATGGACACATAGAAATAGAATAAATAGAAAATGTGGCTCCATCCATGTAAATAGCTAGGCTTCCATTCAAGTCAATAGCTAGGTTTCCATCCAAGTCAATAGCTAGGTTTCCATCCAAGTCAATAGCTAGGTTTCCATCCAAGTCAAAAGCTAGGTTTCCATCCAAGTCAATAGCTAGGTTTCCATCCAAGTCAATAGCTAGGTTTCTTCCATTCAAGTCAATAGCTAGGTTTCTTCCATTCAAGTCAATAGCTAGGTTTCCATTCAAGTCGATAACTAGGTTTTTTCCATTCAAGTCAAATGCTAGGTTTCTTCCATTCAAGTCAAATGCTAGGTTTCCATTCAAGTCAAAAGCTAGGTTTCCATTCGTCGATAGCTAGGTTTCCATCCAAGTCAATAGCTAGGTTTCCATCCAAGTCAATAGCTAGGTTTCCATCCAAGTCAATAGCTAGGTTTCCATTCGTCAATAGCTAGGTTTCCATCCAAGTCAATAGCTAGGTTTCCATCCAAGTCAATAGCTAGGTTTTCATCCAAGTCAATAGCTAGGTTTCCATCCAAGTCAATAGCTAGGTTTCCAGTCCAAGTCAATAGCTAGGTTTTCATCCAAGTCAATAGCTAGGTTTTCATCCAAGTCAATAGCTAGGTTTCCATCCAAGTCAATAGCTAGGTTTCCATCCTATTGGCGACAGAATTTTGTGTGAATATTCTAGAATCCACATAAAGACAATATGCGCATTTGCCCACCAGTGGTATGATTCCTCTAAATGGACTTCTCCCTCATAAACATGTGGTTTCATGTTCCTAATAAAAATGTAAAGTTCAAAGTGTTTCCATTGCATTTTAAACTGTACTGATAGTTTTGTCCCCTATCCAACAGCTGGCAGATAGAGTTTGGGTAGGCTAGTCTACATGTTGAGATAAGACCGAGAATATTTTTATTTGTCAAACAGCAGCCAAGCATCGATCATCATGTGACCAGATTAAGACCCTTGATATTTATTGGAAAGCAGCATTAAGCCCATCACCGTGCACTTTTACCTCCCTGTGAAGTTCATCTGAACTTATTTCATCTGTAACCTCATAAACTGCATGCTTTCCTGAGTCGTAGTGGGAGGACCACCATATGATGGTTATTACTAGCACAGAGAGGCTGCTGCCTACATACAGACTTGAAATCATTGGTCACTTTAGTAAATGGAACACTAGTCACTTTAATAATTCCACTTTAATAATGTTTACATATCTTGCATTACTCATCTCATACAGTGCCTTGCAAAACTATTCCCCCCCTTTTTTCTATTTTGTTGCATTACAACCTGTAATTTAAATTGATTTGTATTTTGATTTCATGTAATGGACATACACAAAATAGTCCAAATTGGTGAAGTGAAATAAAAAAATATACTTGTTTCAAAAAATCAAAAAATAATTAAAAAAAACTGAAATGTAGGGCGTGCATATGTATTCACCCCCTTTGCTATGAAGCCCCTAAATAAGATCTGGTGCAACCAATTACCTTCAGAAGTCACATAATTAGTTAAATAAAGTCCACCTGTGTGCATTCTAAGTGTCACATGATCTCAGTAGATTACACCTGTTCTGAAAGGCCCCAGAGTCTGCAACACCACTAAGCAAGGGGCACCACCAAGCAAGCGGCACCATGAAGACCAAGGAGCTCTCCAAACAGGTCAGGGAGAAGTAAAAAAATATCCGAAACTTTGAACATCCCACTGAGCACCATTAAATCTATTATGAAAAATGGAAAGAATATGGCACCACAACAAACCTGCCAAGAGAGGGCCGCCCACCAAAACTCATGGACCAAGCAAGGAGGACATTAATCATAGAGGCAACAAAGAGACCAAAGATAACCCTGAAGGAGCTGCAAAGCTCCACTGCGGAGATTGGAGTATCTGTCCATAGGACCACTTTAAGCCGTACACTCCAAAGAGCTGGGCTTTATGGAAGAGTGGCTAGAAAAAAGACATTGCTTAAAGAAAAAAATAAACAATCTCGTTTGGTGTTCGCCAAAAGGCATATCGGAGACTCCCCAAACATCGGGAAGAAGGTACTCAGGTCAGATGAGACTAAAATTGATCTTTTTGACCATCAAGGAAAACGCTATGTCTGGCACAAACCCAACACCTCTCATCACCCCGAGAACACCACACCATCCCCACAGTGAAACATTGTGGTGGCAGCATCATGCTGTGGGGATGTTTTTCATTGGCAGGGACTGGGAAACTGGTCAGAATTGAAGGAATGATGGATGGCGCTATATACGGGGAAATTCTTTCGGGAAACCTGTTTCAGTCTTCAAGAGATTTGAGACTGGGACGAAGGTTCACCTTCCAGCAGGACAATGACCCTAAGCATACTGCTAAAGCAACACTCAAGTGGTTTAAGAGGAAACATTGAAATGTTTTGGAATGGCCTAGTCAAAGCCCAGACCTCAATCCAATTGAGAATCTGTGGTATGACTTAAATATTACTGTACACCAGCGGAACCCATCCAACTTGAAGGAGCTGGAGCAGTTTTGCCTTGAAGAATGGAAAAAATCTCATTGGCTAGATGTGCCAAGCTTATAGAGACGTACCCCAAGAGACTTGCAGCTGTAATTGCTGCAAAAGGTGGCTCTACAAAGTATTGACTTTGTGTGGGGGTGAATAGTTATGCACGCTCAAGTTTTCTTCTTTTTTTTGGTCTTATTTCTTGTTTGTTTCATCCCAAAAATGATTTTGCATCCTCAAAGTGGTAGGCATGTTGTGTAAATCAAATGATACAAACCCCCAAAAAATGTATTTTAATTCCAGGTTGTAAGGCAACAAAATAGGACAAATGCCAAGGGGGTGAATACTTTCGCAAGCCACTGTATGTCAATACTGTATTCTATACTATCTATTGCATCTTTCCAATGCCGTTCTGACATTGCTCATCCATATATTTATATATTCTTATTCCATTCCTTACTTAGATTTGTGTGTATTAGGTATTTGTTTTGGAATTGTTAGATTACTGGATTGCACTGCCAGAATTAGAAGCATAAGCATTTCGCTACACTCGCAATAACATCTGCTAACCATGTGTATGTGACCAATACAATTTGATTTGATTTATTATATAAATATTTGTGCATTAATTAAGGTGTTTCCACTGCCATTTCCCACATAATAAATTTTACCGACACAACAAGATCCCACAATGTCAAACGAACGAACTACACAAAAGTATGTGGACACCTGCTCGTCAAACATCTCATTCCAAAATCATGGGCATTAATATGAAGTTGGTCCCCCCTTAGCTGCTATAACAGCCTCCACTCTTCTGGGAAGGCTTTCCACTAGATGTTGGAACATTGCTGTGGGGACTTGCTTCCATTCAGCCACAAGAGCATTAGTGAGGTCTGGTACTGATGTAGGGCGATTAGGCCTGGCTCGCAGTCGGCATTCCAATCCAACCCAAAGTTTTTCGATGGGGTTGAGGTCAGGGCTCTGTGCAGGCCAGTCAAGTTCTTCCACACTAATCTTGACAAACCATTTCTGTATGGACCTCGCTTTGTGAACGAGGGCATTGTCATGCTGAAACAGGAAAGGGCCTTCCCCAAACTGTTGACACAAAGTTGGAAGCACAGAGTTGTCTAGAATGTCATTGTATGCTGTATCATTAAGATTTCCCTTCACTGGAACTAAGGGGCCTAGTCCAAACCATGAAAAACAGCCCCAGACCATTATTCCTCATCCACCAAACTTTACAGTTGGCACTATGCATTGGGGCAGGTAGCGTTCTCCTGTCATCCACCAAACCCAGATTTGTCCGTTGGACTGCCAGATGGTGAAGCGTGATTCATCACTCCAAACAACGCGTTTCCACTGCTACAGAGTCCAATGGCGGCGAGCTTTACACCAGTCCAGCCGATGCTTGGCATTGTCATGGTGATCTTAGGCTTGTTTGTGGCTGCTCTGCCATGGAAACCCATTTCTTGAAGCTCCAAACTAACAGTTATTGTGCTGATGTTGCTTCCAGAGGCAGTTTGGAACTCGGTAGTGAGTATTGCAACCGAGGACATACAATTTTTACGTGCTACGCACTTCAGCACTCTACACTCTTCAGCACGCAGCCCCGTTCTGTGAGCTTGTGTGACATGTCCACTTAACAATAACAGCGCTTACAGTTTACAAGGGAAGCTCTAGCACGCAGATAGTTGATGAACTGACTTATTGGAAAGGTGGCATCCTATGACGGTGCCACGTTGAAGTCACTGAGCTCTTCAATAAGGCCATTCTACTGCCAATGTTTGTCTATGCAGATTGCATGGCTGTGTGCTCGATTTTATACACCTGTCAGCAGCGCGTGTTGCTGAAATAGCCAATTCGATTAATTTCAAGGGGTGTCCACATGCTTTTATATATATAGTGTATCTGTTTCCATCACAGCTGTCGTGAGTTTTTTTACTGGCATAAAACTGGATGGAAAGTGGTTAGTGATGGCATAATGTATAGTCTGACAGCCATTTTGAGTGTACCCATGTCAGGAAGTAAAAGCAGGAAGTGTACCCTTCAATCTACGCTGTGACTGACATTACACAAATTCCCTTCCATTGCATGAGCCACATTAGTTAGCATCGTTCTACATTACCATGGCAATCCAGCATCAGTTGATAGAACATTCCAAAATACTATATAAATTATTGCCTCAAAATACCAGGCAGTCGTTGTGAGTGTACCCTTGAGTTTATCAGTCAAATTGCTCACACACACACACACACACACACACACACACTGAAAGACTTGAAGACAGGCAGGCGGGCACTTAAACATAGTCTGTTTGTGGAAGCCAGCAGAAGGCCTGTGTCAGTAACAGGATGGGAAGCTCTACCCAACTCTCTGGTGTACAGGAAGCAGTTCCACATCAAATCATAGTTTGTGTGCCAGACCAATGTAGGCCACAGTGAAGGAAGGTATCTTACTGTACCCTTCCGTTAGGGTTACTGTTACACACTGGGCTCACTGGGACAACACACACGCATGTGTGTACATACACACACAAACTCAAATGTGTCCATATTTCAGTCCTTTATATATATTTTTTGTTCTCTTGAGAGAAGTAGTTAGTAGCTTTTCCTCCTTTTCCTGCAGTAGACAGTCTGGTATATTCAGACTAATATAATAATATACTGTTATAAGCACACTCTCACTGCAGGAGAGAGAATCGCTGGCCTCCACATGACATGCTCTCTCTCTCCCGCCATCTCAAGTCAAATCAAATTGTATGTGTCACATGCTTCGTAAAAACAACAGGTGTAGACTAACAGTGAGTTAGTCACTGGGCCCTTGTCCAGAAATGCAGAGTAGAACAATGTAATAATAGAAATAGTGACATATAGAAAATAAATACACAGTGAATAACGAATAACAAAGATGAGTAAAAATAACATGGCTAGTCGATGTGTAGAGGTACGAGATAGTTGAGGTAGCTATGTACATATGGATAATAAACAGTGGTAGCAGGGGTTAGCCATTTAATTAGCTATTTAGCAGTCTTTCTCAGCAGTCTGATGGCTTGGGGGTAGAAGCTGTTCAGGGTCCTGCTGGTTCCAGTCTTGGTGAATCGGTACTGCTTACCGTGCGGTAGCAGAGAGAACAGTTTATGACTGGGGTGGGTGGCCGGAGACTTTGACAATCTTTCGGCCTTCCTCTGACACCGCCTGGTATAGAGAGGTCCTGGATGGCAGGGAGCTCGGCCCCAGTGTTGTACTGGGCCGTACTCACCACCCTCTGTAGCGCATTGCAGTCGGGTGCCTTGCAGTTGCCGTACAAAGTGGTGATGCAGCCAGTCAATATGCTCTCAATGGTGCAGCTTTATAACTTTTTGAGGATCAGAGGGCCCATACCAAATCTTTTCAGCCTCCAGAGGGGGAAGAGGCGCTGTCGTGTCCTCTTCACAACTGTGTGGGTGGGTGTGTGTGGACCATGTTAATTCCTTATTAAGCTCTCGACCCACTCCACTACATCCCCATCGATGTGGATGGGGGTGTGCTCGCCCCGCTGTTTCCTGTAGTCCACTATCAGCTCCTTTGTCTTGCTGATGTTGAGGGAGAGGTTGTTATCCTGGCACCACACTGCCAGCTCTCTGACCTCCTCCCTATACGCTGCCTCATCGTCGTTGGTGATCAGTCCGACCACCATTGTGTCGTCAGCAAACTTGATGATGGTATTAGAGTCGTGCTTGGCCACGCAGTTGTGGGTGAACCGGGAGCGCAGGAGGGGTCTAAGTACTCACCCCTGAGGGGCGCCCGTGTTGAGTGTCAGCGTGGCGGATGTGTTGTTGCCTACCCTCACCACCTGGGGGCGGCCCTTCAGGAAGTCCAGGATCCAGTTGCAGAGAGAGGTGTTCCGTCCCAGGGTCCTGAGCTTGGTGATGAGCTTGGAGGGCACTATGGCGTTGAATGCTGAGTTGTAGTCAGTGATAAGCATTCTTACATAGGTATTCCTTTTGTCCAGGTGGGTGAGGGCAGTGTGAAGTGCCCCCTCCCTCCCTCCCTCATCTAAATCTACCTCCTAGCTGTCTCATCCAAATGGTGCTGCTGTTATTTTAAGAGATTTGCTAAGTTCAGACATTTATTTCTGATCTATGCCATTTACTGTTCATTCGGAAAGTATTCAGAACCATTGACTTTTTCCACATTTTGTTACGTTACAGCCCTGTTCTAAACATGTATTAAATTGTTATTTTTCCTCATCAATCTACACACAATAACCCATAATGACAAAGCAAAAACAGTTTTTTAGAAATGTTTGCAAAATATATATATATACAGTGGGAAGAAAAAGTATTTGAACCCTTTAGAATGACCTGAATTTCTGCATAAATTGGTCATAACATTTTATCTGATCTTCATCTTAGTCACAACAATAGACAAACACAGTCTGCTTAAACTAATAACACAAACAATTATAATTGTTCATGTCTTTATTGAACACACCATGTAAACATTTAACAGTACAGGGTGGAAAAAGTATGTGTACCCTTGGATTTAATAACTGATTGTCCCTCCTTTGGCAGCAATAAACTCAACCAAACATTTTCTGTAGTTGCGGATCAGACCTGCACAACGGTCAGGAGGAATTCTGGACCGTTTCTCTTCACAAAACTGTTTCAGTTCAGCAATATTCTTGGGATGTCTGGTGTGAACCACTCTCTTGAGGTCATGCCACAGCATCTCCATTGGGTTGAGGTCAGGACTCTGACTGGGCCACACCAGAAGGCGTATTTTCTTCTGTTGAAGCCATTTTGTTGTTGATTTACTTCTGTCTAATGGGTTGTTGTCCTGTTGCATCACCCAACTTCTGTTGAGCTTCAATTGGCAGACAGATAGCCTTACATTCTCCTGCAAAATGTCTTAATAAAATTGGGAATTCATTTTTCTGTCGATGATAGCAAGCTGTCCAGGCACTAAGGCAGCAAAGCAGCCCCAAACCATGATGCTCCTTCCCACCATACTTTATAGTTGGGATGAGGTTTTGATTTTGGTGTGCTGTGCATTTTTTCTCCACACATAGTGTTGTGTGTTCCTTCCAAACAACTCCACTGTAGTTTCATCTGTCCACTGAATATTTTTCCAGTAGCGCTGTGGAACATCCAGGTGCTCTTTTGCGAACTTCAGACGTGCAGCAATGTTTTTTTGGACAGCAGTGGCTTCGTCTGTGGTGTCCTCCCATGAACACCATTCTTGTTTAGTGTTTTACGTATCGTAGACTCGTCAACAGAGATGTTAGCATGTTCCAGAGATTTCTGTAAGTCTTTAGCTGACATTGTAGGATTCTTCTTAGCCTCATTGAGCATTCTGCGCTGTGCTCTTGCAGTCATCTTTGCAGGACGGCCACTCCTAGGGAGAGTGATGAAATTTCTCTATTTATAGACAATTTGTCTTACCATGGATTGACTTTTAGAGATACTTTTGTAACCCTTTCCAGTTTTATGCAAGGCAACAATTCTTAGTCTTAGGTCTTCTGAGATCTCTTTTGTTCGAGGCATGGTTCACATCAGGCAATGCTTCTTGTGAATAACAAACTCACATTTTGTGAGTGTTTTTTATGGGGCAGGTCTCTCTCACCAAAATCTCCAATCTCGTCTCATTGATTGGACTCCAGGTTAGTTGACTCCTGACTCCAATTAGCTTTCGGAGAAGTAATTAGCCTAGGGGTTCACATACTTTTTCCAACCTACACTGTGAATGTTTAAGTGGTGTATTCAATATAGACAAGACAAATACAATAATGTGTGTGTTATTAGTTTAAGCACACTGTGTTTGTCTATTGTGACTTAGATGAAGATCAGATCAAATTTGATGTAAAATGTATGCAGAAATCCAGGTAATTCGAAAGGGTTCACATACTTTTTCTTGCCACTGTATAAAAAAAAGATTACATTTACATAAGTATTCAGACCCCTTACTCAGTACTTTGTTGAAGGACCTTTGGCAGTGATTACAGCCTCGAGTCTTCTTGGGTATGACGCTACAAGCTTGGCACACTTCTATTTGGGGAGTTTCTCCCATTCTTCTCTGCAGATCCTCTCAAGCTCTGTCAGGATGGATGGGGAGCGTTGCTGCACAGCTATTTTCAGGTGTCTCAGGAGATGTTCGATCGGGTTCAAGTCTGGGCTCTGGCTAGGCATTGTCTTGGCTGTGTGCTTAGGGTCGTTGTCCTGATGGAAGGTGAACCTTCGCCCCAGTCTGAGGTCCTGAGCACTCCGGAGCAGGTTTTCATCAAGAATCTCTGTACTTTGCTCCGTTCATCTTTTCCTTCATCCTGACTAGTGTCCCAGTCTCTGCCACTGAAAAACATCTCCACAGCATGATCCTGCCACCACCATGCTTCACCGTAGGGATGGTGCCAGGTTTCCTCCAGACGTGACGCTTGGCATTCAGGCCAAAGAGTTCAATCATGGTTTCATCAGACCAGAGAATCTTGTTTCTCATGGTCTGAGAGTCCTTTAGGTGCCTTTTGGCAAACTCCAAGCGGGCTGTCATGTGCCATTTACTGAGGAGTGGCTTCTGTCTGGCCACTCTACCATAAAGGACTGATTGGTGGAGTGCTTCAGAGATGGTTGTCCTTCTGGAAGGTTCTCCAATCTCCACAGAGGAACTCTAGAGCTCTTTCAGAGTGACCATCGGTTTCTTGGTCACCTCCCTGACCAAGGCCCTTCTCCCCTGATTGCTCAGTTTGGTCGGGTGGCCAGCTCTAGGAAGAGTCTTGGTGGTTCCAAACTTCTTCCATTTAAGAATGATGGAGGCCACTGTGTTCTTGGGGACCTTCAATGCTGCAGACATTTTTTTTGTACCTTTCTCCAGATCTATGCCTCGACACAATCCTGTCTCGGAGCTCTACGGACAATTCCTTCGACCCCATGGCTTGGTTTTTGCTCTGACATGCACTGTCAACTGTCGGACCTTATATAGACAGGTGTGTGTCTTTCCAAATCATGTCCAATCAATGGAATTTACCACAGGTGGACTCCAATCAAGTTGTAGAAACATCTCAAGGATGATCAATGGAAACAGGATGCACCTGAGCTCAATTTCAAGTCTCAAAGCAAAGGGTCTGAATACTTATGTAAATAAGGTATTTCTGTTTTTTATTTGTATTAAATTTGCAACATTTTCTAGAAATCTGTTTTCGCTTTGTCATTATGGGGTGTTGTGTGTACATTGATGAGGAAAACAAATGATTTAATCCATTTTAGAAGAAGGCTGTAAATGAAGAAAACGTGGAATCAGTGAAGGGGTCTGAATACTCTCTGAAGGCACCGTATCAGATAGATCGGATTATCTGAGTAGAATGATTTGAGATAAAATGGAGAATCCAGGTTTTGCATTTATGTATGTTAGACAATGTTTACTCGTAGTAATATGTACATTACAAAGTCTATGTTGGAAAATATGCACTTATGTTAAAGTAGAAGTATGATGGGAAGGGAGAATGGTGTCTGTTTGTTTTACTTTGTTTGGCCTTTTGCCTTGTTCATAAAACAACTCTGACATTCAGAATTCTGACAAGGGCAGCTAACACACACACACACACACACACACACACACACACACACACACACACACACACACACACACACACACACACACACACACACACACTACTGCACCCAAAATCTTCTATCTGTATTCCTCTGATGGCCTCAACTCGCTTCAGCTGGCAGCCATATCTGGACGCTTCTTTGGTTTGGATTCACTTTCTCTCTCTTTCTAATACTCCCTCTCTTTTATCCCTCTTGTGTTCTTGGATCCCGCAGTGGTAGAAGGCAGGCCAATCAATACGGACACTTTTCTCTCATTAAGTCCCATCAATGTCAGAGCTGGGGGGATGGGGGGACGGAGAGAGGAGGAGGGAAATGTATGTCCTGTGCCTGGACTCCTCTCTTTCGCTCTCTCTCTGTCTCTCTCTCTATTCATCCCTTTCTCTCTCTCCCTACCTCCCCCCCCCCCCCCCCCCCCCCCCCCCTCCAAAAACAACATACCCCTCTATGGCTCGGCTATGTTGGCAGTGTGGGAGGTCAATTCCAATTACATTTTCAATTTCACTCTATTTGGGCAATGAATTCAAACTCGCCCCTCATGAAATGTAAAACACACGCATGTTTCTACTCTGCATTCATCTGCATATTGAGAGGCTGAACTACACAGAGCTCCTGTGAGCTCAGTGATCTGTAGTGTTATGTGTGCTAGCCCATATGTATGCTATTCTGCAGTTGTCTACGGGTGTGTAATGGAGTTCATATGAGTTGATATGACTGTTATTCTGATGGGTGGCAAGGCAGAGGGTGCCCATGCGTGCGCACAGTCAGTCAGGGGTTGATGGAAGGTGAGAGTAAGTGCAGGGACACTAAATCCCAGGAAGTCTAGTCAGAGAGAGAGAGGTCTGTGTGTGTGTTCTGACAGGGCCCAGCCAACTGTGAACAGCAGATCAATCAGGTCTGTGTTTGAATCACTTTCTCTCTGCCTCCTCCGCAAACCTTCTTTATTCCTCTCCTCTCTGCAACCCTTTTAATCTCCCGTATGAGCCGATCCATGCTGTATGCTGACGCCAGGCCAATGGCTGACATTTTCTGTCTAAAAAACAGCACGATACCGTAAAAATATCTTATTATTCATAATATTTGTAGTCTCAATTTATTGGGAAAGCAGCTGAAAAATGTGTTGCTGGTTATTTAATCTTTAGCTGCAATGTTCCTGTCTTCAAATGTTCTGAGTATTTTGGAAAAACTTTGCACGTTGCAGGAGCTGTTTTGCAGACTGATTATTACTGTATTACTATTACTGCAGACTGATTATTAGTGTATTACTATTACTGCTGACTGATTATTAGTGTATTACTATTACTGCTGACTGATTATTACTGTATTACTATTACTGCTGACTGATTATTACTGTATTACTATTACTGCAGACTGATTATTACTGTATTACTATTACTGCAGACTGATTATTACTGTATTACTGCCGACTGATTATTACTGTATTAATGCCGACTGATTATTACTGTATTACTGCTGACTGATTATTACTGTATTACTATTACTGCTGACTGATTATTACTGTATTACTATTACTGCAGACTGATTATTACTGTATTACTGCCGACTGATTATTACTGTATTAATGCCGACTGATTATTACTGTATTACTGCAGACTGATTATTACTGTATGATTATTACTGTATTACTATTACTGCAGACTGATTATTACTGTAGTACTATTACTGCAGACTGATTATTACTGTATTACTATCACTGCAGACTGATTATTACTGTATTACTATCACTGCAGACTGATTATTACTGTATTACTGCAGACTGATTATTACTGTATTACTGCAGACTGATTATTACGGTATGATTATTACTGTATTACTATTACTGCAGACTGATTATTACTGTATGATTATTACTGCAGACTGATTATTACTGTATTACTATCACTGCAGACTGATTATTACTGTATTAGTGCCGACTGATTATTACTGTATTAATGCCGACTGATTATTACTGTATTACTGCAGACTGATTATTACTGTATTACTGCAGACTGATTATTACTGTATGATTATTACTGTATTACTATTACTGCAGACTGATTGTTACTGTAGTACTATTACTGCAGACTGATTATTACTGTATTACTGCAGACTGATTATTACTGTATTACTGCAGACTGATTATTACTGTATGATTATTACTGCAGACTGATTATTACTGTATTACTATTACTGCAGACTGATTATTACTGTATTACTATCACTGCAGACTGATTATTACTGTATTACTATCACTGCAGACTGATTATTACTGTATTACTGCAGACTGATTATTACTGTATTACTGCAGACTGATTATTACTGTATGATTATTACTGTATTACTATTACTGCAGACTGATTATTACTGTATGATTATTACTGCAGACTGATTATTACTGTTACTATTACTGCAGACTGATTATTACTGTATTACTATCACTGCAGACTGATTATTACTGTATTACTATTACTGCAGACTGATTATTACTGTATTACTGCAGACTGATTATTACTGTATTACTGTAGACTGATTATTACTGTATGATTATTACTGTATTACTATTACTGCAGACTGATTATTACTGTATTACTATTACTGCAGACTGATTATTACTGTATTACTGCAGACTGATTATTACTGTATTACTGCCGACTGATTTACTGTATTACTGCCGACTGATTATTACTGTATTACTGCAGACTGATTATTACTGTATTACTGCAGACTGATTATTACGGTATGATTATTACTGTATTACTATTACTGCAGACTGATTATTACTGTATGATTATTACTGCAGACTGATTATTACTGTATTACTATCACTGCAGACTGATTATTACTGTATTACTGCCGACTGATTATTACTGTATTAATGCCGACTGATTATTACTGTATTACTGCAGACTGATTATTACTGTATTACTGCAGACTGATTATTACTGTATGATTATTACTGTATTACTATTACTGCAGACTGATTGTTACTGTAGTACTATTACTGCAGACTGATTATTACTGTATTACTATCACTGCAGACTGATTATTACTGCAGACTGATTATTACTGTATTACTGCAGACTGATTATTACTGTATTACTGCAGACTGATTATTACTGTATTACTATTACTGCAGACTGATTATTACTGTATTACTATCACTGCAGACTGATTATTACTGTATTACTGCAGACTGATTATTACTGTATTACTGCAGACTGATTATTACTGTATTACTGCAGACTGATTATTACTGTATGATTATTACTGTATTACTATTACTGCAGACTGATTATTACTGTATGATTATTACTGCAGACTGATTATTACTGTTACTATTACTGCAGACTGATTATTACTGTATTACTATCACTGCAGACTGATTATTACTGTATTACTATTACTGCAGACTGATTATTACTGTATTACTGCAGACTGATTATTACTGTATTACTGTAGACTGATTATTACTGTATGATTATTACTGTATTACTATTACTGCAGACTGATTATTACTGTATGATTATTACTGCAGACTGATTATTACTGTATTACTATCACTGCAGACTGATTATTACTGTATTACTGCCGACTGATTATTACTGTATTAATGCCGACTGATTATTACTGTATTACTGCAGACTGATTATTACTGTATTACTGCAGACTGATTATTACTGTATGATTATTACTGTATTACTATTACTGCAGACTGATTGTTACTGTAGTACTATTACTGCAGACTGATTATTACTGTATTACTATCACTGCAGACTGATTATTACTGTATTACTGCAGACTGATTATTACTGTATTACTGCAGACTGATTATTACTGTATTACTGCAGACTGATTATTACTGTATTACTGCAGACTGATTATTACTGTATTACTATTACTGCAGACTGATTATTACTGTATTACTATCACTGCAGACTGATTATTACTGTATTACTGCAGACTGATTATTACTGTATTACTGCAGACTGATTATTACTGTATTACTGCAGACTGATTATTACTGTATGATTATTACTGTATTACTATTACTGCAGACTGATTATTACTGTATGATTATTACTGCAGACTGATTATTACTGTTACTATTACTGCAGACTGATTATTACTGTATTACTATCACTGCAGACTGATTATTACTGTATTACTATTACTGCAGACTGATTATTACTGTATTACTGCAGACTGATTATTACTGTATTACTGTAGACTGATTATTACTGTATGATTATTACTGTATTACTATTACTGCAGACTGATTATTACTGTATGATTATTACTGCAGACTGATTATTACTGTATTACTATCACTGCAGACTGATTATTACTGTATTACTGCAGACTGATTATTACTGTATTACTGCAGACTGATTATTACTGTATGATTATTACTGTATTACTATTACTGCAGACTGATTACTGTATGATTATTACTGCAGACTGATTATTACTGTTACTATTACTGCAGACTGATTATTACTGTATTACTGCAGACTGATTATTACTGTATTACTGTAGACTGATTATTACTGTATGATTATTACTGTATTACTATTACTGCAGACTGATTATTACTGTATTACTATTACTGCAGACTGATTATTACTGTATTACTGCAGACTGATTATTACTGTATTACTGCCGACTGATTATTACTGTATTACTGCAGACTGATTATTACTGTATTACTGCAGACTGATTATTACTGTATTACTGCCGACTGATTATTACTGTATTACTGCAGACTGATTATTACTGTATGATTATTACTGTATTACTATTACTGCAGACTGATTGTTACTGTAGTACTATTACTGCAGACTGATTATTACTGTATTACTGCAGACTGATTATTACTGTATTACTGCAGACTGATTATTACTGTATGATTATTACTGCAGACTGATTATTACTGTATTACTATCACTGCAGACTGATTATTACTGTATTACTATCACTGCAGACTGATTATTACTGTATTACTGCAGACTGATTATTACTGTATTACTGCAGACTGATTATTACTGTATTACTGCAGACTGATTATTACTGTATGATTATTACTGTATTACTATTACTGCAGACTGATTATTACTGTATGATTATTACTGCAGACTGATTATTACTGTTACTATTACTGCAGACTGATTATTACTGTATTACTATCACTGCAGACTGATTATTACTGTATTACTATTACTGCAGACTGATTATTACTGTATTACTGCAGACTGATTATTACTGTATTACTGTAGACTGATTATTACTGTATGATTATTACTGTATTACTATTACTGCAGACTGATTATTACTGTATTACTATTACTGCAGACTGATTATTACTGTATTACTGCAGACTGATTATTACTGTATTACTGCCGACTGATTTACTGTATTACTGCCGACTGATTATTACTGTATTACTGCAGACTGATTATTACTGTATTACTGCAGACTGATTATTACGGTATGATTATTACTTTATTACTATTACTGCAGACTGATTATTACTGTATGATTATTACTGCAGACTGATTATTACTGTATTACTGCCGACTGATTATTACTGTATTACTGCCGACTGATTATTACTGTATTAATGCCGACTGATTATTACTGTATTACTGCAGACTGATTATTACTGTATCGCAGCTGTATTACTGTATGTACTGATTACTCGCAGACTGATTGTTACTGTAGTACTATTACTGCAGACTGATTATTACCGTATTACTATCACTGCAGACTGATTATTACTGTATTACTGCAGACTGATTATTACTGTATTACTGCAGACTGATTATTACTGTATTACTGCAGACTGATTATTACTGTATGATTATTACTGCAGACTGATTATTACTGTATTACTATCACTGCAGACTGATTATTACTGTATTACTGCAGACTGATTATTACTGTATTACTGCAGACTGATTATTACTGTATGATTATTACTGTATTACTATTACTGCAGACTGATTATTACTGTATGATTATTACTGCAGACTGATTATTACTGTTACTATTACTGCAGACTGATTATTACTGTATTACTGCAGACTGATTATTACTGTATTACTGTAGACTGATTATTACTGTATGATTATTACTGTATTACTATTACTGCAGACTGATTATTACTGTATTACTATTACTGCAGACTGATTATTACTGTATTACTGCAGACTGATTATTACTGTATTACTGCCGACTGATTATTACTGTATTACTATCACTGCAGACTGATTATTGTTGACTCTAATAATCTATTACAGCAGACAGACGGGTGAATGGACACGGCTCTCTCTGTGTCAGACATAGCAGCATAGCAACTTAATTCACATAACATTGGCTGCATCTCGATAGTCTAAAGTGGTTTCCTCCATCCTAGTACAGTTAATGGATAGGAAATGAGGAGCAGAAACCACAGGTCTCTATTGAGATGCAGCCCTCTTTGTGTCAGAAATAACAGTTTTACATCTCAGCCTATTCTTGGTGGAAGTTGATGTTGTTTCCCAGAAAATAAAATGGCTTCAAAATGGCTTCCAATTAAAATGTTACCTTTTCACCTTTTTGGGGGGGAGAGGGGGGGGTGGTCATACAGGAAAGCTGTTAATGTTTAAATCATTAGTGTTAAAGTCTTTATCAGTGCATCCCAGTGTTTGTTATTCAGACCTCCCTATAAGCCCTTCTCCTGTTGACCTGGTTGTAGTCTCTCTTATTTAAAAGCCTAGGTGCCGCCAAAGCCAAGTCCACCTCTTTTTTTAAACTGTCATTCCTTTTACCTTCTCTCCATCTCTTCCTGACCTCTCCTCTTTAACCAGTTTAGTTAGGCATCTTCCTTTTCTTTTACCTTCTCTCCATCTCTTCCTGACCTCTCCTCTTTAACCAGTTTAGTTAGGCATCTTCCTTTTCTTTTTACCTTCTCTCCATCTCTTCCTGACCTCTCCTCTTTAACCAGTTTAGTTAGGTATCTTCCTTTTCTTTTACCTTCTCTCCATCTCTTCCTGACCTCTCCTCTTTAACCAGTTTAGTTAGGCATCTTCCTTTTCTTTTACCTTCTCTCCATCTCTTCCTGACCTCTCCTCTTTAACCAGTTTAGTTAGGCATCTTCCTTTTCTTTTACCTTCTCTCCATCTCTTCCTGACCTCTCCTCTTTAACCAGTTTAGTTAGGCATCTTCCTTTTCTTTTTACCTTCTCTCCATCTCTTCCTGACCTCTCCTCTTTAACCAGTTTAGTTAGGCATCTTCCTTTTCTTTTACCTTCTCTCCATCTCTTCCTGACCTCTCCTCTTTAACCAGTTTAGTTAGGCATCTTCCTTTTCTTTTTACCTTCTCTCCATCTCTTCCTGACCTCTCCTCTTTAACCAGTTTAGTTAGGCATCTTCCTTTTCTTTTTACCTTCTCTCTCTCTTACTAGTCTGTTTTTTACTGTCATTCTCTGGATTTTTGCTGAGTAACTAAGCCTCCCTCTCTCCTTTTCTCCCCTCTCATTTTCCCTCCCTCCCTCCCTCTCTCCTTTTCTTCCCTCTCCTTTTCCCTCCATCCCTTCTGATCTCCTCTCCACCTCCCTCCCTCTCTCCATACCCACCTCCCTCCCTACTCTCCCCCACCTTCCTACTGCTCTGCTCTCCCTCTCTCCATACCCACCCACCTCCCTACTCTCCCCCCACCTTCCTACTGCTCTGCTCTCCCTCTCTCCATACCCACCTCCCTCCCTACTCTCCCCCCACCTTCCTACTGCTCTGCTCTCCCTCTCTCCATACCCACCTCCCTACTCTCCCCCCACCTTCCTACTGCTCTGCTCTCCCTCTCTCCATACCCACCTCCCTACTCTCCCCCACCTTCCTACTGCTCTGCTCTCCCTCTCTCCATACCCAGCTCCCTACTCTCCCCCACCTTCCTACTGCTCTGCTCTCCCTCTCTCCATACCCACCTCCCTACTCTCCCCCCACCTTCCTACTGCTCTGCTCTCCCTCTCTCCATACCCACCCACCTCCCTACTCTCCCCCCACCTTCCTACTGCTCTGCTCTCCCTCTCTCCATACCCACCCACCTCCCTACTCTCCCCCCACCTTCCTACTGCTCTGCTCTCCCTCTCTCCATACCCAGCTCCCTACTCTCCCCCCACCTTCCTACTGCTCTGCTCTCCCTCTCTCCATACCCACCTCCCTACTCTCCCCCACCTTCCTACTGCTCTGCTCTCCCTCTCTCCATACCCACCCACCTCCCTACTCTCCCCCCACCTTCCTACTGCTCTGCTCTCCCTCTCTCCATACCCAGCTCCCTACTCTCCCCCACCTTCCTACTGCTCTGCTCTCCCTCTCTCCATACCCACCTCCCTACTCTCCCCCCCACCTTCCTACTGCTCTGCTCTCCCTCTCTCCATACCCACCTCCCTACTCTCCCCCACCTTCCTACTGCTCTGCTCTCCCTCTCTCCATACCCACCTCCCTACTCTCCCCCCACCTTCCTACTGCTCTGCTCTCCCTCTCTCCATACCCACCCACCTCCCTACTCTCCCCCCACCTTCCTACTGCTCTGCTCTCCCTCTCTCCATACCCACCTCCCTACTCTCCCCCCACCTTCCTACTGCTCTCCTCTCCCTCTCTCCATACCCACCTCCCTACTCTCCCCCCCACCTTCCTACTGCTCTGCTCTCCCTCTCTCCATACCCACCCACCTCCCTACTCTCCCCCCACCTTCCTACTGCTCTCCTCTCCCTCTCTCCATACCCAGCTCCCTACTCTCCCCCCACCTTCCTACTGCTCTGCTCTCCCTCTCTCCATACCCACCCGCCTCCCTACTCTCCCCCCACCTTCCTACTGCTCTGCTCTCCCTCTCTCCATACCCAGCTCCCTACTCTCCCCCCACCTTCCTACTGCTCTGCTCTCCCTCTCTCCATACCCACCCACCTCCCTACTCTCCCCCCACCTTCCTACTGCTCTGCTCTCCCTCTCTCCATACCCACCCACCTCCCTACTCTCCCCCCACCTTCCTACTGCTCTGCTCTCCCTCTCTCCATACCCAGCTCCCTACTCTCCCCCACCTTCCTACTGCTCTGCTCTCCCTCTCTCCATACCCACCTCCCTACTCTCCCCCCACCTTCCTACTGCTCTGCTCTCCCTCTCTCCATACCCACCCACCTCCCTACTCTCCCCCCACCTTCCTACTGCTCTGCTCTCCCTCTCTCCATACCCAGCTCCCTACTCTCCCCCACCTTCCTACTGCTCTGCTCTCCCTCTCTCCATACCCACCTCCCTACTCTCCCCCCCACCTTCCTACTGCTCTGCTCTCCCTCTCTCCATACCCACCTCCCTACTCTCCCCCACCTTCCTACTGCTCTGCTCTCCCTCTCTCCATACCCACCTCCCTACTCTCCCCCCACCTTCCTACTGCTCTGCTCTCCCTCTCTCCATACCCACCCACCTCCCTACTCTCCCCCCACCTTCCTACTGCTCTGCTCTCCCTCTCTCCATACCCAGCTCCCTACTCTCCCCCCACCTTCCTACTGCTCTGCTCTCCCTCTCTCCATACCCAGCTCCCTACTCTCCCCCCACCTTCCTACTGCTCTGCTCTCCCTCTCTCCATACCCAGCTCCCTACTCTCCCCCACCTTCCTACTGCTCTGCTCTCCCTCTCTCCATACCCAGCTCCCTACTCTCCCCCCACCTTCCTACTGCTCTGCTCTCCCTCTCTCCATACCCACCTCCCTACTCTCCCCCCACCTTCCTACTGCTCTGCTCTCCCTCTCTCCATACCCACCCACCTCCCTACTCTCCCCCACCTTCCTACTGCTCTGCTCTCCCTCTCTCCATACCCACCCACCTCCCTACTCTCCCCCCACCTTCCTACTGCTCTGCTCTCCCTCTCTCCATACCCACCTCCCTACTCTCCCCCCACCTTCCTACTGCTCTGCTCTCCCTCTCTCCATACCCAGCTCCCTACTCTCCCCCACCTTCCTACTGCTCTGCTCTCCCTATACCCACCTCCCTACTCTCCCCCCCACCTTCCTACTGCTCTGCTCTCCCTCTCTCCATACCCACCTCCCTCCCTACTCTCCCCCCACCTTCCTACTGCTCTGCTCTCCCTCTCTCCATACCCAGCTCCCTACTCTCCCCCACCTTCCTACTGCTCTGCTCTCCCTATACCCACCTCCCTACTCTCCCCCCCACCTTCCTACTGCTCTGCTCTCCCTCTCTCCATACCCACCTCCCTCCCTACTCTCCCCCACCTTCCTACTGCTCTGCTCTCCCTATACCCACCTCCCTACTCTCCCCCCCACCTTCCTACTGCTCTGCTCTCCCTCTCTCCATACCCACCTCCCTCCCTACTCTCCCCCCACCTTCCTACTGCTCTGCTCTCCCTCTCTCCATACCCAGCTCCCTACTCTCCCCCACCTTCCTACTGCTCTGCTCTCCCTCTCTCCATACCCACCTCCCTACTCTCCCCCCACCTTCCTACTGCTCTGCTCTCCCTCTCTCCATACCCACCTCCCTACTCTCCCCCCACCTTCCTACTGCTCTGCTCTCCCTCTCTCCATACCCAGCTCCCTACTCTCCCCCCACCTTCCTACTGCTCTCCTCTCCCTCTCTCCATACCCACCTCCCTACTCTCCCCCCACCTTCCTACTGCTCTGCTCTCCCTCTCTCCATACCCACCCACCTCCCTACTCTCCCCCCACCTTCCTGCTGCTCTCCTCTCCCTCTCTCCATACCCACCTCCCTACTCTCCCCCCACCTTCCTACTGCTCTGCTCTCCCTCTCTCCATACCCAGCTCCCTACTCTCCCCCACCTTCCTACTGCTCTGCTCTCCCTCTCTCCATACCCACCCACCTCCCTACTCTCCCCCCACCTTCCTACTGCTCTGCTCTCCCTCTCTCCATACCCACCCACCTCCCTACTCTCCCCCACCTTCCTACTGCTCTGCTCTCCCTCTCTCCATACCCACCCACCTCCCTACTCTCCCCCCACCTTCCTACTGCTCTGCTCTCCCTCTCTCCATACCCACCTCCCTACTCTCCCCCCCACCTTCCTACTGCTCTCCTCTCCCTCTCTTCATACCCACCCACCTCCCTACTCTCCCCCCACCTTCCTACTGCTCTCCTCTCCCTCTCTCCATACCCACCTCCCTACTCTCCCCCCACCTTCCTACTGCTCTCCTCTCCCTCTCTCCATACCCACCTCCCTACTCTCCCCCCCACCTTCCTACTGCTCTGCTCTCCCTCTCTCCATACCCACCTCCCTACTCTCCCCCACCTTCCTACTGCTCTGCTCTCCCTCTCTCCATACCCACCTCCCTACTCTCCCCCACCTTCCTACTGCTCTGCTCTCCCTCTCTCCATACCCACCTCCCTACTCTCCCCCCCACCTTCCTACTGCTCTGCTCTCCCTCTCTCCATACCCACCTCCCTACTCTCCCCCACCTTCCTACTGCTCTGCTCTCCCTCTCTCCATACCCACCTCCCTACTCTCCCCCCACCTTCCTACTGCTCTCCTCTCCCTCTCTCCATACCCACCTCCCTACTCTCCCCCCACCTTCCTACTGCTCTGCTCTCCCTCTCTCCATACCCACCCACCTCCCTACTCTCCCCCCACCTTCCTACTGCTCTGCTCTCCCTCTCTCCATACCCACCTCCCTACTCTCCCCCCACCTTCCTACTGCTCTGCTCTGCCTCTCTCCATACCCACCTCCCTACTCTCCCCCCCACCTTCCTACTGCTCTCCTCTCCCTCTCTCCATACCCACCTCCCTACTCTCCCCCCACCTTCCTACTGCTCTGCTCTCCCTCTCTCCATACCCACCTCCCTACTCTCCCCCCACCTTCCTACTGCTCTCCTCTCCCTCTCTCCATACCCACCTCCCTACTCTCCCCCCCACCTTCCTACTGCTCTCCTCTCCCTCTCTCCATACCCACCTCCCTACTCTCCCCCCCACCTTCCTACTGCTCTCCTCTCCCTCTCTCCATACCCACCTCCCTACTCTCCCCCCCACCTTCCTACTGCTCTGCTCTCCCTCTCTCCATACCCACCTCCCTACTCTCCCCCACCTTCCTACTGCTCTGCTCTCCCTCTCTCCATACCCACCCACCTCCCTACTCTCCCCCCACCTTCCTACTGCTCTCCTCTCCCTCTCTCCATACCCAGCTCCCTACTCTCCCCCCACCTTCCTACTGCTCTGCTCTCCCTCTCTCCATACCCACCCACCTCCCTACTCTCCCCCCACCTTCCTACTGCTCTCCTCTCCCTCTCTCCATACCCACCCACCTCCCTACTCTCCCCCCACCTTCCTACTGCTCTGCTCTCCCTCTCTCCATACCCACCCACCTCCCTACTCTCCCCCCACCTTCCTACTGCTCTGCTCTCCCTCTCTCCATACCCACCTCCCTACTCTCCCCCACCTTCCTACTGCTCTGCTCTCCCTCTCTCCATACCCACCTCCCTACTCTCCCCCCACCTTCCTACTGCTCTGCTCTCCCTCTCTCCATACCCACCTCCCTACTCTCCCCCCACCTTCCTACTGCTCTCCTCTCCCTCTCTCCATACCCACCTCCCTACTCTCCCCCCCACCTTCCTACTGCTCTCCTCTCCCTCTCTCCATACCCACCTCCCTACTCTCCCCCCCACCTTCCTACTGCTCTCCTCTCCCTCTCTCCATACCCACCCACCTCCCTACTCTCCCCCCACCTTCCTACTGCTCTGCTCTCCCTCTCTCCATACCCACCCACCTCCCTACTCTCCCCCCACCTCCTACTGCTCTGCTCTCCCTCTCTCCATACCCCACCTCCCTACTCTCCCCCCCACCTTCCTACTGCTCTCCTCTCCCTCTCTCCATACCCCACCTCCCTACTCTCCCCCCCACCTTCCTACTGCTCTGCCTCTCCCTCTCTCCATACCCACCTCCCTACTCTCCCCCCCACCTTCCTACTGCTCTCCTCTCCCTCTCTCCATACCCACCTCCCTACTCTCCCCCCCACCTTCCTACTGCTCTCCTCTCCCTCTCTCCATACCACCTCCCTACTCTCCCCCCCACCTTCCTACTGCTCTCCTCTCCCTCTCTCCATACCCACCTCCCTACTCTCCCCCCCACCTTCCTACTGCCTCTCCTCTCCCTCTCTCCTCTGTTCCCATCCCTCCCCCACTCCGACACAGTGTGGTGGATGCCCTTCACTTCAGGCCAAACCAATCTGACAGATGTGCAGAGATTTCAAGGCCGAACAGCTGGCCACTACAACTCGCAGCCACACACACACACACACACACACACACACACACACACACACACACACACACACACACACACACACACACACACACACACACACACACACACACACACACACACACACACACACACACACACAGCTACGTAATGCCCACTCTCTCTCTCTCTCTCGTAGGGGTGGGGGTGAGGGGTAGAGGTGAGGGAGAGGTATGGGGGAGAGGAGTGGGGTAGAGGGATGAGAAGTGGGGGTGAGGTAGAGGGGTGAGGGAGTGGCGTGGGGGAGAGAAGTGAGGGAGAGGGGTAATGGGTGGGGGAGAGGGGTAATGGGTGGGGGTGAGGGAGATGGTGAGGGGGGAGGGGGAGAAGAGGATGAGAGGATGGGGAAGAGAGAAACAAATTCTGAGCTAGGGAGATGGAGGAAAAGAGAGATTAAGGGGAAAGATGAGGATAGGGCTGAGGAAAGAGGCAGGAAGAGAGAGAGGTGGATGTGGAGGGACATATGAGAGAGTGAAAGGGCTTGCAGCTTGTCTGGCAGCCTGTAAGTAGCTGTTAGAGTCAAGCAGTGTGATAAACACCTTCCCTACAACACAGCTCCATGATGTATGAATATGTAGCTGTCATCTCCCAGCCTGGCTGTCTATACAGCAACACTGACTGATGCATAATTCAGCCATATGCTGCTGGGGGGGGATGACGGCATACTGTTGGTAACAGACACACACTGTATGAGTAATACTCGTGTTTGACGATAAACGGTGTCAATGCTGATTGCTATGGTTTATGGTGTCAGTTCAGATTGCTGGCCTATGAATTGCATTGTATATGATTACAGTATTGAATATAGCAGGTTTCGCTGTATAGATTGAATGTGTTGTGTTTGTTGTGGATTTACAATGTCTCATCAGTATTACATAAAACATGAATAACCTTGTCAACTTGGCTGCACTGCCAGTTTTCATAATGGATCAATGTAAATGACTGTGTACTGTAGGACTATGTGTCCTGTGAGAAAATACAGCATGGCCTTTCCTTTAAGTTTCTCTAGCCCACTGGAGTTGATGGCAACGGGACACTGGCGTGTGATTGGCCAGTCGGGGTTGTGTAACCCGTCCAATCAGTTAATTGAATCACCTCGTCCTATTACCAGTCTGCCAACGCCAACCATGTTCCAGCAAAGTCATTACAAACCTTTTATGAAGTTCCCTCAAAACGACAACATCACAGTTACTGTCTCCCTGATAGATACCATGTACTCTCCCTTCTCCTCTATCCTTCCTCTCTCCTCCTCCCTTTTCCTCTCTCTCTCTTCCTCCCTTCTCCTCTCCCCTCCTCCCTTTTCCTATCTCCCCCTCTCTTATCCTCTATCCTTCCTCTCTCCTCCTCTCTTCCTCTCTCTTCTCCTCTCTTCCTTTCTCCTCCCTTCTCCTATCTCCTACTCTTGCCTCCTCTCTTATTCTCTATCCTTCCTCTCTTCTCCTCTCTCCTCCCCTCTTATCCTCTATCATCCTCTCCTCCTCTCTCCTCCTCTCTTCTCCTCTCCTCCTCTCTTCTCCTCTCCTCCTCTCTTCTCCTCTCCTCTTCTCCTCTCCTCCTCTCTTCTCCCCTCTCCTCCTCTCTTCTCTTCTCCTCTCCTCTTCTCTTCTCCTCCTCTCTTCTCCCCGCTACTCCTCTATCCTCCTCTCTTCTCCTCTCTTATCCTCTATCCTTCCTCTCTCTTCTCCTCTCTCCTCCTTCTCATCTCCCTCTTTCTTTATCGTCTTGCTATCAGATTTCCGTCCCTTTCTTTCCCTCTATACCCCACTGTTCTTTTCTTCCCTCTCTTTCTCTTTCCTCTTTTATTCCTACCCTCCACCCTTTCTCCCCTCTTTCCCTCCTGCCTCTCATCCCTCTCTCCTTCTCTCACCTCCCCTCTCTTGCCCCCACTCTTCCCATCGTTCTCTCATATCATCTTATCCCTTTTCTCACTCCCTACTTCTCCTCCCTCTCCTTTTCTCCCCCTCTCTCCTCTTCTCCTCCCTCTCCTCTCTTCTCCTCCCTCTCTCCTCTGCTCCTCCCTCTCCCCTCTTCTCCTCTCTCCCTCTCCTCTTCTTCTCCCTTTCTCCTCCCTCTCTCCCTGTTTCTCCTCTCTCTCTCCCCTCTTCTCCTTTCTCTCCCTCTCCTCTTCTACCTCTCTTCCCTCTCTCTCTCCCCTCTTCTCCTCCTTCTCCCTCTCCTCTTCTTCTCCCTCTCTCTCCTCTCACGTTCCCCTCTTCACCTCTCTCCTCTCCTCTTCTCCCCCTCTCTCTCCCCTCTTCTCCTCCCTCCCTCTCTCTCTCTCTCTCTCTCCCCTCTTCTCCTTTCTCTCCCTCTCCTCTTCTCCTCCTTCTCCTCCCTTTCTCTCCCCTCTTCTCTTCCCTCTCTCTCCTCCTTCTCTCTTCTCCTTCTCCCTCTCCTCCTCCTCCCTCCCTCTCTCCCGTCTTCTCCTCCCTCCCTCTCTCCCGTCTTCTCCTCTCACTCTCCCATCTTCTCTTCTCTCTCCCTCTCCTCTCTCCTCCTCCCTCCCTCTCTCTCCCCTCTTCTCCTCTCTTTCTCCCCTCTTCTCCTCTTCTCTCCCTCCTCTCTCTTCTCCCCTCTTTCTCCCCCCTCTTATCCTCTCTCCCCTCTCTCTCCCCCCTCCTTTTCCTCTCTCTCTCCTCCCCTCTTTTCCTCTCTCTCTCTCTCCCCTCTTTTCCTCTCTCTCTCCCCTCTTCTCCTTTCTCTCCCTCTACCCTTATCCTCCCTCGCTCTCTCCTCTTCTCCTGAAGTGTCCCATGCGCTGCTCTATGTGGTGGTGATGAATGGGAGAAGGCCCAGGCTAATTAAAGGATTTTATATAAAACCAAGCAGGCCATTCCTCAACCCTACATCCAGGTTTAACTAGAGAGAGACGAGAGGTAGAGAGAGAGAGACTGGAAATCTTCAAAAGTAGCTCTACCATTGGTTCATTCCGCATTGACTTAGGTAGTGTCTGTCTGCTAGCTATTGGGGAGACTAAGGATGTCTCTTTGTCACTCTCTGTTATTCACAAACACACACACACTCTATCTTGGTTTGTGTGTGTGTGTGTGTTTTAAAGCAGGATTGGCTCTTCTTGCTGATCGCTTGATGAAGAGATTTACGTAACCTCCTGCAGTCAGAGAAGCTTTCTACACACACACACACACACACACACACACACACACACACACAGTGAGTGAAAGCTGTCAGCGTGGCTGCCTTCACCATCAGTAAGATACACAGACACAGAAATATGCAGAAATACACATATTTACACACTGTCTTCTGTTCCAACATGGCATTCATATATATACACACACACACTCACACACACACACACACACACACACGTCTCCCTCCAGCGTGGCAGACCCATGCAGCCATCAGGATAATAGCGTGGTTATGTTATGTTTGCTGTACAAAGTCAGCCATCAGACGACTGAGTGGAATTTGAATGAGGCCGTCTGTCCTGTTCAGGGACCTTCCCTTGCCCATGGAGTCCAGCTTCAGTTAGCTGGGACTAACAGCACATATAGAACCTCTAACCCTGACAATTTGACTGGTCAACTCATGCCATGGCCCTCAGTCCACCCATTATGTCATCATTGACTTGACTGAGGAGGCCCATTTTCTGGATTCTATATGAGACTAACAGCCCTAATCCGGCTGCCTCTCCTCCCCTCATAATAGGCGTGGGTACTGTGGTGTGTAGTTGTTGTTACTAGGGCGTGTAGTTGTTCCTCTGTGGAGATGGGAGAAGGGTACCAAAAAATGTCTGCAGCGTTGAATGTCTGCAGCATTGAATGTCTGCAGCGTTGAATGTCTGCAGCGTTGAATGTCTGCAGCGTTGGATGTCTGCAGCGTTGGATGTCTGCAGCATTGGATGTCTGCAGCGTTGAATGTCTGCAGCGTTGAATGTCTGCAGCGTTGAATGTCTGCAGCGTTGAATGTCTGCAGCGTTGAATGTCTGCAGCGTTGTATGTCTGCAGCATTGGATATAAAATGGCGTCAGAAGAAATGGCAGCAGTTTTACGGGCGCCCAACCAATTGTGTTATTATGGTTTTTTTTCATGTTATTTGTAACTTATTTTGTACATAATGTTTCTGCCACCATATCTTACGGTAAAAAACAGCTTCTGGATATCAGGACAGCGATTACTCACCTCGGATTAGACAAAGATTTTTTCTACAACAAGGAGGACGCACAGGACATTCTCCGAACACCTGACAAGGCCAACATCCCAGTTATTGGCAAGAGGAAGCAACGCAGGTACAGAGGACACAGAGCAGGGTGCCTCGTATGGATCTGCAGAAGGTGAGTGGGAAAGCTGCCGTTACCGTCAGTATTACTCGCCAACGTGCAATCATTGGACAATAAATTAAACGAGGTACGATCACGAATATCCTACCAACGGAACATCAAAAACTGTAATATGCTATGTTTCACGGAATCATGGCTGAATGACGACATGGATATTCAGCTAGCGGGATATACGCTGCACCAGCAAGATAGAACAGCACACAAGACGAGGGGGAGCGGTCTGTGCATATTTGAACAGCTGGTGCACGAAATCTAAGGAAGTCTCTAGATTTTGCTCGCCTGAAGTAGAGTATATTGTGATAAATTGCAGGCCACACTACTTGCCTAGAGAGTTTTCAGCTATACTTTTCGTGGCTGTTTATTTACCACCACAGACAGATGCTGGCACTAAGACCGCACTCAGTCAGCTGTATAAGGAATTAAGCCAACAGGAAACCACTAACCCAGAGGCGGCGCTCCTAGTGGCCGGAGACTTTAATGCAGGGAAACTTAAATCAGTCCTACCTAATTTCTATCCACATGTTAAATGTGCAACCAGAGGGGGAAAAAATCTAGATCACCTGTACTCCACACACAGAGATGTGTACAAAGCTCTCCCTCGCCCTCCATTTGGTAAATCAGACCACAACTCTATCCTCCTGATTCCTGCTTACAAGCAAATATTAAAGCAGGAAGCACCAGTGACTCGGTCTATAAAAAAGTGGTCAGATGAAGCAGATGCTAAGCTACAGGACTGTTTTGCTAGCACAGACTGGAATAGGTTCCGGGATTCTTCTGATGGCATTGAGGAGTGCACTATATCAGTCACTGGCTTTATCAATAAGTGCATCGAGGACATTGTCCCTACAGTGACTGTACGTACATACCCCAACCAGAAGCCATGGATTACAGGCAACATTCGCACTAAGCTAAAGGGTAGAGCTGCCGCTTTCACGGTACGGGACTCTAACCCGGAAGCTTATAAGAAATAAGAAATCCTGCTATGCCCTGCGACGAACCATCAAACAGGCAAAAGCATCAATACAGGGCTAAGATTGAATCATACTGCACCGGCTCCGACACTCGTCTTATGTGGCAGGGCTTGCAAACTATTACAGACTACAAAGGGAAGCACAGCCGCGGGCTGCCCAGTGACACGAGCCTACCAGCCGAGCTAAATCACTTCTATGCTCGCTTCGCGGCAAGCAACACTGAGGCATGCATGAGAGCATCAGCTGTTCCGAACGATTGTGTGATCACGCTCTCCGTATCCGACGTGAGTAAGATCTTTAAACAGGTCAACATTCACAAGGATGCAAGGCCAGACGGATTACCAGGACGTGTGCTCCGGGCATGTGCTGACCAACTGGCAGGTGTCTTCACTGACATTTTCATGTCCCTGATTGAGTCTGTAATACCAACATGATTCAAGCAGACCACCATAGTTCCTGTGCCCAAGAACACGAAGGCAACCTACCTAAATGACAGTAGCCATGACGTGCTTTGAAAGGCTGGTTATGGCTCACGTCAACACCATTATCCCAGAAACCCTAGACCCACTCCAATTTGCATACCGCCTAAACAGATGACGCAATCTCTATTGCACTCCACACTGCCCTTTCCCACCTGGACAAAAGGAACACCTATGTGAGAATGCTATTCATTGACTACAGCTCAGTGTTCAACACCATAGTACCCTCAAAGCTCATCACTAAGCTAAGGATCCTGGGACTAAACACCTCCCTCTGCAACTGGATCCTGGACTTCCTGACATGCCGCCCCCAGGTGGTGAGGGTAGGTAGCAACACATCTGATCCTCAGCACTGGAGCCCCCCAGGGGTGCATGCTCAGTCCCCTCCTGTACTCCCTGTTCACCCATGACTGCATGGCCAGGCACGACTCCAACACCATCATTAAGTTTGCTGATGTCACAACAGTGGTAGGCCTGATCACCAACAACGACGAGACAGCCTATACAGGGGGGGGGGGGGGGGGGAAGAGTATTTCATCCCCTGCTGATTTTGTACGTTTGCCCATTTACAAAGAAATGATCAGTCTATAATTTTTATGGTAGGTTTATTTGAACAGTGAGAGACAGAATAACAACAAAAAAATCCAGAAAAACGCATGTCAAAAATGTTATAAAATGATTTGCATTTTAATGAGGGAAATAAGTATTTGACCCCTCTGCAAAACATTACTTAGTACTTGGTGGCAAAACCCTTGTTGGCAATCACAGAGGTCAGACGTTTCTTGTAGTTGGCCACCAGGTTTGCACACATCTCAGGAGGGATTTTGTCCCACTCCTCTTTGCAGATCTTCTCCAAGTCATTAAGGTTTCGAGGCTGACGTTTGGCAACTCGAACCTTCAGCTCCCTCCACAGATTTTCTATGGGATTAAGGTCTGGAGATTGGCTAGGCCACTCCAGGACCTTAATGTTCTTCTTCTTGAGCCACTCCTTTGTTGCCTTGGCCGTGTGTTTTGGGTCATTGTCATGCTGGAATACCCATCCACAACCCATTTTCAATGCCCTGGCTGAGGGAAGGATGTTCTTACCCAAGATTTGACGCTACATGGCCCCGTCCATCGTCCCATTGATGTGGTGAAGTTGTCCTGTCCCCTTAGCAGAAAAAAACCCCCAAAGCATAATGTTTCCACCTCCATGTTTGACGGTGGAGATGGTGTTCTTGGGGTCATAGTCAGCATTCCTCCTCCTCCAAACACGGCGAGTTGAGTTGATGCCAAAGAGCTCCATTTTGGTCTCATCTGACCACAACACTTTCACCAGTTGTCCTCTGAATCATTCAGATGTTCTTTAGCAAACTTCAGACGGGCATGTACAGTGGGGCAAAAAAGTATTTAGTCAGCCACCAATTGTGCAAGTTCTCCCACTTAAAAAGATGAGAGAGGCCTGTAATTTTCATCATAGGTACACGTCAACTATGACAGACAAAATGAGAAAAGAAAATCCAGAAAATCACATTGTAGGATTTTTAATGAATTTATTTGCAAATTATGGTGGAAAATAAGTATTTGGTCACCTACAAACAAGCAAGATTTCTGGCTCTCACAGACCTGTAACTTATTTTTTAAGAGGCTCCTCTGTCCTCCACTCGTTACCTGTATTAATGGCACCTGTTTGAACTTGTTATCAGTATAAAAGACACCTGTCCACAACCTCAAACAGCCACCCTCCAAACTCCACTATGGCCAAGACCAAAGAGCTGTCAAAGGACACCAGAAACAAAATTGTAGACCTGCACCAGGCTGGGAAGACTGAATCTGCAATAGGTAAGCAGCTTGGTTTGAAGAAATCAACTGTGGGAGCAATTATTAGGAAATGGAAGACATACAAGACCACTGATAATCTCCCTCGATCTGAGGCTCCACGTAAGATCTCACCCCGTGGGGTCAAAATGATCACAAGAACGGTGAGCAAAAATCCCAGAACCACACGGGGGGACCTAGTGAATAACCTGCAGAGAGCTGGGACCAAAGTAACAAAGCCTACCATCAGTAACACACTACGCCGCCAGGGACTCAAATCCTGCAGTGCCAGACGTGTCCCCCTGCTTAAGCCAGTACATGTCTAGGCCCGTCTGAAGTTTGCTAGAGAGCATTTGGATGATCCAGAAGAGGATTGGGAGAATGTCATATGGTCAGACTAAACAAAAATATAACTTTTTGGTAAAAACTCAACTCGTCGTGTTTGGAGGACAAAGAATGCTGAGTTGCATCCAAAGAACACCATACCTACTGTGAAGCATGGGGGTGGAAACATCATGCTTTGGGGCTGTTTTTCTGCAAAGGGACCAGGACGACTGATCCGTGTAAAGGAAAGAATGAATGGGGCCATGTATCGTGAGATTTTGAGTGAAAACCTCCTTCCATCAACAAGGGCATTGAAGATGAAACGTGGCTGGGTCTTTCAGCATGACAATGATCCCAAACACACGGCCCGGGCAACGAAGGAGTGGCTTCGTAAGAAGCATTTCAAGGTCCTGGAGTGGCCTAGCCAGTCTCCAGATCTCAACCCCATAGAAAATCTTTGGAGGGAGTTGAAAGTCCGTGTTGCCCAGCGACAGCCCCAAAACATCACTGCTCTAGAGGAGATCTGCATGGAGGAATGGGCCAAAATACCAGCAACAGTGTGTGAAAACCTTGTGAAGACTTACAGAAAACGTTTGACCTGTGTCATTGCCAACAAAGGGTATATAACAAAGTATTGAGATAAACTTTTGTTATTGACCAAATACTTATTTTCCACCATAATTTGCAAATAAATTCATTAAAAATCCTACAATGTGATTTTCTGGATTTTTTTTTCTCATTTTGTCTGTCATAGTTGAAGTGTACCTATGATGAAAATTACAGGCCTCTCTCATCTTTTTAAGTGGGAGAACTTCCACAATTGGTGGCTGACTAAATACTTTTTTGCCCCACTGTATATGTATTCTTGAGCAGTGGGACCTTGCGGGCGCTGCAGGATTTCAGTCCTTCACGGCGTAGTGTGTTACCAATTGTTTTCTTGGTGACTATGGTCCCAGCTGCCTTGAGATCATTGACAAGATCCTCCCGTGTAGTTCTGGGCTGATTCCTCACCGTTCTCATGATCATTGCAACCCCACGAGGTGAGATCTTGCATGGAGCCCCAGGCCGAGGGATATTGACAGTTCTTTTTTGTTTCTTCCATTTGCGAATAATTGCACCAAATGTTGTCACCTTCTCACCAAGCTGCTTGGCGATGGTCTTGTAGCCCATTCCAGCCTTGTGTAGGTCTACAATCTTGTCCCTGACATCCTTGGAGAGCTCTTTGGTCTTGGCCATGGTGGAGAGTTTGGAATCTGATTGATTGATTGCTTCTGTGGACAGGTGTCTTTTTTACAGGTAACAAGCTGCTGTTAGGAGCACTCCCTTTACGAGTGTGCTCCTAATCTCAGCTCGTTACCTGTATAAAAGACACCTGGGAGCCAGAAATCTTTCTGATTGAGAGGGGGTCAAATACTTATTTCCCTCATTAAAATGCAAATCAATTTATACAATTTTTGACATGCGTTTTTCTGGATATTTTTGTTGTTATTCTGTCTCTCACTGTTCAAATAAACCTACCATTTAAATTATAGACTGATCCTTTCTTTATCAGTGGGCAAACGTACAAAATCAGCAGGGGATCAAATACTTTTTCCCCCCACTGTAGGGACGAGGTCAGAGACCTGGACGGGTGGTGCCAGAATAACAACCTATCCCTCAACGTAACCAAGACTAAGGAGATGATTGTGGACTACAGGAAAAGGAGGACCGAGCACGCCCCCATTCTCTTCGACAGGGCTGTAGTGGAGCAGGTTGAGAGCTTCAAGTTCCTTGGTGTCCACATCACCAACAAACTAGAATGGTCCAAACACACCAAGACAGTCGTGAAGAGGGCATGACAAAGCCTATTCCCCATCAGGAAACGAAAAAGATTTGGCATGGGTCCTGAGATCCTCAAAAGGTTCTACAGCTGCAACATCGAGAGCATCCTGACTGGTTGCATCACTGCCTGGTACGGCAATTGCTTGGCCTCCGACCGCAAGGCACTACAGAGGGTAGTACATACGGCCCAGTACATCACTGGGGCTAAGCTGCCTGCCATCCAGGACCTCTACACCAGACGGTGTCAGAGGAAGGCCCTAGAAATTGTCAAAGACCCCAGCCACCCCAGTCATAGACTGTTCTCTCTACTACCGCATGGCAGGCCGTTGAGTGCCAAGTCTAGGACAAAAAGGCTTCTCAACAGTTTTTACCCCCAAGCCATAAGACTCCTGAACAGGTAATAAAATAGCTACCCGGACTATTTGCACTGTGTGTCCCCCCCAACCCCTCTTTTACGCTGCTGCTACTCTCTGTTTATCATATATGCATAGTCACTTTAACTATACATTCATGTACATACTACCTCAATTGACCCGACCAACCAGTGCTCCCGCACATTGGCTAACCGGGCTATCTGAATTGTGTCCCACCACCCGCCAACCCCTCTTTTACGCTACTGCTACTCTCTGTTCATCATATATGCATAGTCACTTTAACCATATCTACATACTACCTCAATCAGCCCAACTAACCGGTGTCTGTATGTAGCCTCGCTACTGTTATAGCCTCTCTACTGTATATAGCCTCTCTACTCTATATAGCCTCTCTACTGTATATAGCATCGCTACTTTTATAGCCTCGCTACTGTATATAGCCTCGCACCTGTTATTTTTCACTGTCTTTTTACTGTTGTTTTTATTTCTTTACATACCTGTTGTTCACCTAATACCTTTTTTGCACTATTGGTTAGAGCCTGTAAGTAAGCATTTCACTGTAAGGTCTACACCTGTTGTATTCGGCGTATGTGACAAATAAACTTTGATTTGATTTGAATGTCCCCAAGAACACATCACATCCATAATTCTTAAATGGAAGACGTTTGGAACCACCAAGACTCTTCCTAGAGCTGGCAGCCCGGCCAAACTGAGCAATCAGGGGAGAAGGGCCTTGGTCAGGGAGGTGACCAAGAAACAGATGGTCACTCTGAAAGAGCTCCAGAGTTCCTCTTTGGAGATGGGTGAACCTTCCAGAAGGACAACCATCTCTGCAGCACTCCAATAATCAGTCCTTTATGGTAGAGTGGCCAGACGGAAGCCACTCCTCAGTAAAAGGCACATGACAGCCCACTTGGAGTTTTCCAAAAGGCACGTAAAGGACTCTCAGATCACGATAAACAAGATTCTCTGGTCTGATGAAACCAAGATTGAACTCTTTGGCCAGAATACCAAGTGTCACGTCTGGAGGAAACCTGGCACCATCCCTACTGTGAAGCATGGTGGTGGCAGCATCATTCTGTTAGGATGTTTTTCAGCGGCAGGGACTGGGAGACTTGTCAGGATCGAGGCAAAGATTAACAGAGCAAAGTACAGAGAGTCCAGGCTCTGGCTGGGCCACTCAAGGACATTCAGAGACTTGTCCCGAAGCCACTCCTGCGTTGTCTTGGCTGTGTGCTTAGGGTCATTGTCCTATTGGAAGGTGTACCTTCGCCCCAGTCTGAGGTCCTGATTGCTTTGGATTTGGGTTTTCATCAAGGATCTCTCTGTACTTTGCTCTTTTCATCTTTGCCTTGATCCTGACAAGTCTCCCAGTCCCTATTATTGAGGTGGCCAGTGTTCCATTATTATAGTGATCAGTGTTGTCTATGTACATAGGTCAGCAGTCTTTAAGATGCATGTTAGAGTAACCGGGTGGTAGCCGGCTAGTGACAATGACTAAGTTCAGGGAAGGGTATTGGGTGGAGGCCGGCTAGTGACGGTGACTAAGTTCAGGGAAGGGTACTGGGTGGTAGCCGGCTAGTGACGGTGACTAAGTTCAGGGAAGGGTATTGGGTGGAGGCCGGCTAGTGACGGTGACTAAGTTCAGGGAAGGGTATTGGGTGGAGGCCGGCTAGTGACGGTGACTAAGTTCAGGGAAGGGTATTGGGTGGAGGCCGGCTAGTGACAGTGACTAAGTTCAGGGAAGGGTACTGGGTGGTAGCCGGCTAGTGACGGTGACTAAGTTCAGGGAAGGGTATTGGGTGGTAGCTGGCTAGTGACGGTGACTAAGTTCAGGGAAGGGTACTGGGTGGAGGCCGGCTAGTGACGGTGACTAAGTTCAGGGAAGGGTACTGGGTGGAGGCCGGCTAGTGACGGTGACTAAGTTCAGGGAAGGGTACTGGGTGGAGGCCGGCTAGTGACGGTGACTAAGTTCAGGGATGGGTATTGGGTGGAGGCCGGCTAGTGACGGTGACTAAGTTCAGGGAAGGGTATTGGGTGGTAGCCGGCTAGTGACAGTGACTAAGTTCAGGGAAGGGTACTGGGTGAAGGCCGGCTAGTGATAGTGACTAAGTTCAGGGAAGGGTACTGGGTGGAGGCCGGCTAGTGACAGTGACTAAGTTCAGGGAAGGGTATTGGGTGGAGGCCGGCTAGTGACAGTGACTAAGTTCAGGGAAGGCTATTGGGTGGAGGCCGGCTAGTGACGGTGACTAAGTTCAGGGAAGGGTATTGGGTGGAGGCCGGCTAGTGACGGTGACTAAGTTCAGGGAAGGGTATTGGGTGGAGGCCGGCTAGTGACGGTGACTAAGTTCAGGGAAGGGTACTGGGTGGTAGCCGGCTAGTGACGGTGACTAAGTTCAGGGAAGGGTACTAGGTGGTAGCCGGATAGTGACAGTGCCTAAGTTCAGGGAAGGGTACTGGGTGGTAGCCGGCTAGTGACGGTGACTATATTCAGGAAAGGGTACTGGGTGGAGGCCGGCTAGTGACGGTGACTAAGTTCAGGGAAGGGTATTGGGTGGAGGCCGGCTAGTGACAGTGACTAAGTTCAGGGAAGGGTACTGGGTGGAGGCCGGCTAGTGACGGTGACTATGTTCAGGGAAGGGTACTGGGTGGAGGCCGGCTAGTGATTTCTATTTAACAATCTTATGGCCTTGAAATAGAAGCAGTTTTTCAGTCTCTCAGTCCCAGCTTTGATGTACCTGCACTGACCACGCCTTCTGGATGATAGTAGGGTGAACAGGCAGTGGCTCGGGTGGTTGTTGTCCTTGATGATCTTTTTGGCCTTCTTGTGATGATGCGTTGGGCAGACCACAACAACCTCTGGAGAGACCTGCGGTTGCGGACGTTGCAGTTGCCTGACAGGATCCTCTCCAGGGTGCATCTGTAAAAGTTTCTGAGGGTCTTAGGGGCCAAGACTAATTTCTTCAGCCTCCTGAAGTTGAAGAGGCGCTGTTGCACCTTCTTCACCACACTGTCTGTGTGGGTGTATCATTTCAGATTGTCAGTAATGTGTACACCGAGGAACTTGAAGCTTTCCACTTTGTCCACTGCAGCCCCCCTCGCTGTGGATGGGGGTGTTTTCCCGCTGTAGTTGATAATAGTGTGTGTAGTTGATAATAGTGTGTGTAGTTGATAATAGTGTGTGTAGTTGATAATAGTGTGTGTTGTTGATAATAGTGTGTGTAGTTGATAATAGTGTGTGTAGTTGATAATAGTGTGTGTAGTTGATAATAGTGTGTGTAGTTGATAATAGTGTGTGTAGTTGATAATAGTGTGTGTAGTTGATAATAGTGTGTTGTTGATAATAGTGTGTGTTGTTGATAATAGTGTGTGTTGTTGATAATAGTGTGTGTTGTTGATAATAGTGTGTGTTGTTGATAATAGTGTGTGTAGTTGATAATAGTGTGTGTAGTTGATAATAGTGTGTGAGTTGATAATAGTGTGTGTAGTTGATAATAGTGTGTGTAGTTGATAATAGTGTGTGTAGTTGATAGTAGTGTGTGTAGTGTGATAATAGTGTGTGTGTGTGTGTGTGTGTGTGTGTGTGTGTGTGTGTGTGTGTGCGTGCGTGTAGTTCATAATAGGGTGTGTGTGTGTGTGTGTGTGTGTGTGTGTGTGTGTGCGTGTAGTTGATAATAGGGTGTGTGTGTGTGTGTGTGTGTGTGTGTGTGTGTGTATATGTAGTTGATAATAGGGTGTGTGTGTGTGTAGTTGATAATAGTGTGTGTTGATAATATTGTGTGTATTTGATAATAGTGTGTGTGTGTGTGTGTGTGTGTGTGTATGTAGTTCATAATAGGGTGTGTGTGTGTGTGTAGTTGTGTCATGTGTGTTTCGGGGGTAGAGCGATAGAGAGGAAAGGATGGGTGAATACACACACACACACACACACACCCTATTATCAAATACACACACTATACACACACTCTGGATCCCACAGTGAGTGTCATCTCCAGTAGTATGGTTCTGTATCTGTGCATGTATCATTTAGGACCAGCAGAAGTTTGCAGTGACTGCCTCAAAGTGAATTCTTAATCTCTGTTTCGAAGCCAGTCGGTATAATCAGCTGTTCTTTTCTTTAGCTGTGTTTTCTCTAGCTCTCTTTTCACCTCTCTCCCTCCCTCACTTTCTCTTTCTCTACCTTTCTACCTCTTTCGTCTCTCTCTCTCTCTACCTCTTTTCTTTCTCTCTCTCTCTCTCTCTCTCTCGTCTCTCTTTCTCTCTCTTCTCTCTCACTCTATTCTCTCTCTCTTTCTACCTCTTTACCTATCTTATTTCTCTCTCTACCTCTCTTCTCTCTCTACCTCTTTACCTCTCTTCTCTCTCTCTCTCTTCTCTCTCTCTTTCTCGCTCTACCTCTCTATCTCTCTTCTCTCTCTCTCTACCTCTTTACCTTTCTTCTCTCTCTCTCTCTCTCTACCTTTTTACCTCTCTTCTCTCTCTCTCTTCTCTTTACCTCTCTCTTCTCTCTACCTCTCTTCTCCCTCTTCCTCGCTCTATACCTGTCTCTTCTCTCTCTCTCTACCTCTCTTTTTTCTCTCTCTCTCTACCTCTGTCTCCTTCTCTCTATCTCTCATTTCTCTATACCTCTCACTCTCTCTTTTTCTGTCTGTCTGTCTGTCTGTCTGTCTGTCTGTCTGTCTGTCTGTCTGGCTTTCTCTTTCTCTCTGTTCTCTATTGCCACCCCTACTGGACTCTTAACTCTTTCTCTCACTCTATATTCCCTTCTTCTCATTCTCTAGTTCTCCCTTTTTATCCAGGAAGGCCCCCCCACCCCCCACTCCTCTCCCTTCCACACCATCAAAATTGCAGTCAGCCGCCAACTACAGAGTCCGCTCATTCGGGGCCTGTTTCCATAGCAACAGGTTTGAGTCCGCTCATTCAGGGCCTGTTTCCATAGCAACGTGTTTCCATGGAAACTAGGTGACAGCGCATGCTTCGGGGAAGAGTGACTCATTTGCTCTCTCTGTCTCTCCCCCCCTCTCCTCTCTTGCCCCTTCCATCCCCTTCCTCAACCGAGAGATTCTACACCCCTTCTTTGTCTTAATCCAAAGTTTTTTCACGTTTTTGTTTACCGAAAAAGAAATTGTGGATTGATGGATGGAAATGGATTTATGATTTAAGACGTACGTCTATGAGTTCAACACTAGGTTTAAGGCTATGAGTTCAACACTAGGTTTAAGGCTATGAGTTCAACACTAGGTTTAATGCTATGAGTTCAACACTAGGTTTAAGGCTATGAGTTCAACACTAGGTTTAAGGCTATGAGTTCAACACTAGGTTTAAGGCTATGAGTTCAACACTACGTTTAAGGCTGAGTTCAACACTAGGTTTAAGGCTATGAGTTCAACACTAGGTTTAAGGCTATGAGTTCAACACTAGGTTTAAGGCTATGAGTTCAACACTAGGTTTAAGGGTATGAGTTCAACACTAGGTATAAGGGTATGAGTTCAACACTAGGTATAAGGGTATGAGTTCAACACTAGGTTTAAGGGTATGAGTTCAACACTAGGTATAAGGGTATGAGTTCAACACTAGGTTTAAGGGTATGAGTTCAACACTAGGTATAAGGGTATGAGTTCAACACTAGGTTTAAGGGTATGAGTTCAACACTAGGTTTAAGGGTATGAGTTCAACACTAGGTTTAAGGGTATGAGTTCAACACTAGGTATAAGGGTATGACGTGTGCCATGGAGATGATCTGAACTTCCTGCTCTCTCACGGTGAGGGGGCGTCGGGAGGATACTGAACCCAATAGCATCCAGCCTAGCCAAGCCCCACAGGGCAACAAGCTTACCCTACCCAGTATCTATCACACAACACAGACACCACTCAGCTCACTGAGGGACAGACAGACAGACAGACAGACAGACAGACAGACAGACAGACAGACAGACAGACAGACAGACAGACAGACAGACAGACAGACAGACAGACAGACAGACAGACAGACAGACAGACAGACGCTGTGTATATCTGATATCATGATGATGTCATCTGAGGGGTTGTGTTCTATGTGCAGCCAGGCAGAACAGAACACTATGAACCAAAGAAGTAAGTACTGCTTCACTACATGTCTAGTCTGTTAACTACTCCAGTATGAGCACTATGTCATGTAAAGTCCCTATGTCAATCCATATTCTAAACCAACATATATCTACTGTAAATGAAAAAGAGCTATATTTGGTGGTATTCAGTTAGATTTCGTCACACACAACTTTGGCTAAATCCTGTGTATCTGTTTGCAGTGACCCACTTCAAGGACATGACTGTACAGTAATATGATAATCCAGATCGTTTTTTCTGCTGCTGCGTTCGTTTCAAATCTCTCCTTCCACCGGTCCCTCTGTGAAGTCCTGAAGGGACCTGAAACAACTCTTGATAACTATATCAGAGTTACAGGGGAAACGGTTTTAGACCAGGGGATTGTTGTCATAACACACAGCGATCTAGACAGACCACACTGCTTTGAGACAGGAGTTTGAGTTCCCTTGTAGAGTTTATAGAGTATTATCTGTTCAAGTAATATGGATACGCTGACATATATTCAAAACATGTTATGTGTGTACACTTATGTTAAATGCAGTTTAGGCTACGGGCTGTGTGTGTGTAGTTTGGGCTGTCTGTGTGTAGTTTGGGCTGTGTGTGTGTAGTTTGGGCTGTGTGTGTGTAGTTTGGGCTGTGTGTGTGTAGTTTGGGTTGTGTGCGTGTAGTTTGGGCTGTGTGTTTGTAGTTTGGGTTGTGTGTGTGTAGTTTGGGCTGTGTGTGTACAGTGATGGCAGATTGTGTGTCTTGGCAGCAGGCGGGTCTGGGTAAAGCAGCCAGTCTGTTTTGGGGTGTGTGTGTTTATGGGCCAGATTGTAGCTCTAGTCCTTAATTATGATAAATAACAACCAGGGGGAGGGCATTTTTTATTATATAATAGGATGACAACACACACACACACACACACACACACACACACACACACACACACACACACACACACACACAGTAAAACATGACACCCTCTGGTCTCCAACAAAGCCTCTCCATCAGATGGGAGGGAGGGGAGGGGAGGGAGGGAGGGAGGGAGGGAGGGAGGGAGGGAGAAAAATATGGAAGAAGGGGTGACGGAAAGAGAGAAGAGAGAAAAGAGGGGATGGTAGAAATTCAGAAACCTTCCACGCAACGTAATTTAGCAGATGCTTTTATCAACATCTACTTTTAACATTCAGTTAAAACAGCACATGTGAATCAAACACCCACAACTTGGTCTACAAGCAGGATGTTAAACCGAACTCAGCCATCAGACATACACTTCTGTGATACGTACACCACATGACCAAAAGTATGTGGACACCTACTTGTCGAACATCTCATTCCAAGATAATGGGCATTAATATGGAGTTGGTCCCTATAACAGTCTCCACTCTTCTGGGAAGACTTTCCACTAGATGTTGGAACATTGCTGTGGGGACTTGCTTCCATTCAGCCATAAGAACATTAGTGAGGTCAGGCACTGATGTTGGGGGATTACGCCTGGCTCGCACGCCTGGCTCGCAGTTGGCATTCCAATTCATCCCAAAGGTGTTCGATGGGGTTGCCACAAAGTTGGAAGCACAGAATTGTGTAGAATGTCATTGTATGCTGTAGCTTTAAGATTTCCCTTCACTGGAACTAAGGGGCCTAGCCCGACCCATGGAAAAACAGCCCGATTTCATAATTCCTCCTCCACCAAACTTTACAGTTGGCACTATGCATTGCGGCAGGTAGTATTCTCCTGGCATCTGCCAAACCCAGATTTGTCTGTCGGACTACCAGATGGTGAAACGTGATTCATCAGTCCAGAGAACGCGTTTCCACTGAGTCCAATGGGGGGAGCTTTACACCACTCCAGCCGACACATGGCATTGCGCATGGTGAACTTAGGCTTGTGTGCAGCTGCTCGGCCATGGAAACCCATTTCATGATGCTCCTGATGAACAGTTCTTGTGTTGATGTTGCTTCCAGAGGCAGTTTGGAACTCGGAAGTGAGGACAGATGATTTTTATGCCCTACTCACTTCAGCACTCGGTGATCCCGTTCTGTGAGCTTGTGTGACCTACCACTTCGCGTCTGAACCGTTGTTGCTCCTAGACGTTTCCACTTGAGTGATAATGCCAGAGAAGCCGGTGTTTGGAGGATATATTGGCATGGGTGTTGTTAGGCCCGAGAAAAAGGGCCGTCAACCGTGCCAATATATCCTCCAAACACTTGCATTGAGGGCATTATCCCTTATATTACCAACATATTCAAACAATGATTGACATATTTTCATTGAAAATGTTATTTTGGTTAAATTATCCTTACTATTTCATCCTTCCACAAGATATAGTCCCAACACAAATCTGGGGTTGCTAGAGACATGACCCAGTCGTTTAGTCTTTTTGTTCTTTATCTATGGACGTGATTCAGTCATTCTGTATCTATGGATACGACCCAGTCGTTTAGTCTTTTTGTTCTGTATCTATGGACACGACCCAGTCTTTTAGTCTTTTTGTTCTGTATTTATGGACGTGACCCAGTCGTTCTGTATCTATGGACACGACCCAGTCTTTTAGTTCTGTATCTATGGACGCGACCCAGTCGTTCAGTCTTTTTGTTCTGTGTTAATGGACGTGACCCAGTCGTTCTGTATCAATGGACGCGACCCAGTCGTTCGTTCTAAATGTTCTATTTCCATACTGGCTGGCAACGTTCTCATCCCTTGCTTGCTAGCTAGCCAACTACGGCTAACTTACAGTCACGTCAAAAAGTGCAGCCAGAATAACAGCAAGGTAGCTGTTTTCTATGAGCTAATGATGCGCGATTTTGCCTGGCAGAGAGAGTGTGCTCTCTTGTCAGGACACTGTTCAGACAAAAGAAAGACAATCCATGACATTCATTTGAGCTGATTTTAATAAATGAGATAGCTACTTATTGTATGTCACATTTATCTGTACATTCCCCTGGACTGTGCATTGGTAGAAATATCTGTTAGAGTCTGTGCTACTACTTCTGCTGCCTTGCTTCAGCCTTTTGGGTGTTGATGGTGCTGCAGTGTAGAAGTGCTGCCAGATAGTTCACGCCCATCGGCTCTGACATGTACCAGATCGGGTCCCTGATCCACTCCTCTCCTTGGGTGGAGATAAAATGCAAGGCTGTTCTCCGGGCATTTCGCTAGATATTTATCTAGTCATGCCACCGGGCATAGTGGGTTCCCTGGCTGCTCGAACATGAATCCCCTCTTGGACTTCCTGCCCCTCTCCCTTGGGTCCAGATGATTCTTTGTGGCCTCGTTATATGCGAGAGTGGTGCATCTGAGAGAGAGAGAATGCATTGTTATAATATCGTTTTCCAGTAGCCTAATTACAAGTACATCTTATAAATAACACAGCAGGCTATGAACAACATACCTTAGACCGTTCTCGTCTGTTTTTACGAGGAATGAGTTGGGCTTTAGTTGTCTGTTCCACTCTTTTCCTCTTCGACCCAGATGTAACTGGAGGTCGAACCACACTTTCTGGACCAGACCCCTTGGTGTACCAGGATTCACACTTTCTGGACCAGACCCCTTGGTGTACCAGGATTCACACTTTCTGGACCAGACCCCTTGCTGTACCAGGATTCAGAGCCTGGGAGTTTTGGAGTAGGGCCATGTCCTTATCGGTGATGGGAGGGTGGCTGTTTGTGATATATTTTCCTTAGCTTCTTAGCTGCTTGATGTTGCTCAGAAAGACTTGATTGGAGGTGGTCAATTCAGTGTCCTTCATAAGGCACCAGCTGCAACCAATGGGTGGGTCATTTAGAAACCGGTTGAGCCCACTCTGGAGTGCCAAGTAGCTACTTATGCTGTACAGCTCCCCTTCCCATTTCCTACATTTCCATAAAACTGTCGGAGAAGGAATGCTAAACTCTTCTTTAGTGACAGTTTTGAAGTCTACAACTTTTTTCTTCTCTGCTAGCGAGCCCTCGAAGCACCGCACAGCCCAGTTTGTATTCTTAACTTATTCTTCTTTTTGTTGCGGCTTTTCTCTAGGTCATTCAATACAGTATCTGTAAAGGGGTGCGTAACTGGTGGCAGGGAAGTCAGATGCATTAGAGCAGAACTAGGTAGTAGCTGGAGTAGTTTAATCCAAAAACCAAAGGCATAAAAATACAACAGAAATATGGGTACAAAAAACCCAACGCGCACCAGTAAACAAGTGCACAAGCACTTACAACAAACAATCCCACACAAAGACATGGGGGGAACAGAGGGTTAAATACACAACAGATAATGAGGGAAATGTAAACCAGGTGTGTAGGAAAACAAGACAAAACAAATGGAAAATGAAAAGTGGATCGACGATGGCTAGAAGACCGGTGACGCCGACTGCCGAACGCCGCCCGAACAAGGAGAGGAAACGACTTTGGTGGAAGTCGTGACAGTATCCCCCAAATCTGCATGCCTGGGTATTGTTTATATCTCTTTCTCCCATTCACCCATAGTCATACTGCCGAAAAGATCAACATTTGAGTTTTCAAAGTATCGATTTAGCCAGTCAACTAAAAAAAAGTTTTGTATATTGCTATGACAACCAGCTCAATTTGCTTTCTGTCTCGTTCGGACACATTCACTTTCTATGGGACGGTGAAGATCGCAATTCAATATTGAAACAATATTGAAAAGGTCGGAGAGACAGACAGCAAGGTTTATACAAATCTCTGCTGTTGAAAACAAAATGCCAGTCTTAAAGAAATGAGAGATAATGATAATGGAGATCAAGTTTATACATTGCCTGGCTGGGCTGATGAGACAGTGGATTGAACAGAGTAAATAGTTATTTCAACATCATAGATTTAGCCAGTGGTAACTTATGAAATAGACAACGGCTGGAATGCGGTTTTAACCAATCAGCATTCACGATTAGACCCACCCATTGTATAATTCACAATAACAGCACTTACAGTTGACTGGGACAGCCCTAACAGGGCAGAAATTTTACTAACTGACTTGTTGGAAAGGTGGCATCCTATGCCTGTGCCACATTGAAAGGCACTGAGCTCTTAAGTAAGGCCATTTTACTGCCAATGTTTGTCTATGTAGATTGCATGGCTGTATGCTCTATTTTATACATCTGTCAACAACGGATGTGGCTGAAATAGCCGAATCCACTAATTTGAAGGCGTGTCCACGTACTGCTGTATCAGTGAAACAAAAAGGGCCAAAAGCCTCATAATTAAAATTAAACGACTGTGAACTATATCACTCACTCACCCGCACACTCACCCACACTACCCACACATACACCCACACACACTCATTCACTCACTCACTCCCGCACTCACTCATGTCTCACCCATGCTGGCGTAGCCTGGGCACATGAGGCAGCTCCACTGAGGCGGGCTATACAGCAGTAGCTGGGAGGTGGTCTATACAGCAGTAGCTGGGAGGCGGGCTATACAGCAGTAGCTGGGAGGTGGTCTATACAGCTGTAGCTGGGAGGCGGGTTATACAGCAGTAGCTGGGAGGTGGTCTATACAGCAGTAGCTGGGAGGTGGTCTATACAGCAGTAGCTGGGAGGCGGGTTATACAGCAGTAGCTGGGAGGTGGTCTATACAGCAGTAGCTGGGAGGTGGGCTATACAGCAGTAGCTGGGAGGTGGTCTATACAGCAGTAGCTGGGAGGTGGTCTATACAGCAGTAGCTGGGAGGTGGGTTATACAGCAGTAGCTGGGAGGTGGTCTATACAGCAGTAGCTGGGAGGTGGGCTATACAGCAGTAGCTGGCAGGTGGTCTATACAGCAGTAGCTGGGAGGTGGTCTATACAGCAGTAGCTGGGAGGTGGTCTATACAGCAGTAGCTGGGAGGCGGGCTATACAGCAGTAGCTGGGAGGCGGGTTATACAGCAGTAGCTGGGAGGTGGTCTATACAGCAGTAGCTGGGCGGCGGGTTATACAGCAGTAGCTGGGAGGTGGTCTATACAGCAGTAGCTGGGAGGCGGGCTATACAGCAGTAGCTGGGAGGTGGTCTATACAGCAGTAGCTGGGAGGTGGTCTATACAGCAGTAGCTGGGAGGCGGGCTATACAGCAGTAGCTGGGAGGTGGTCTATACAGCAGTAGCTGGGAGGTGGTCTATACAGCAGTAGCTGGGAGGTGGTCTATACAGCAGTAGCTGGGAGGCGGGCTATACAGCAGTAGCTGGGAGGTGATCTATACAGCAGTAGCTGGGAGGCGGGCTATACAGCAGTAGCTGGGAGGTGATCTATACAGCAGTAGCTGGGAGGTGATCTATACAGCAATAGCTGGGAGGCGGGCTATACAGCAGTAGCTGGGAGGTGATCTATACAGCATTAGCTGGGAGGTGGGCTATACAGCAGTAGCTGGGAGGCGGGCTATACAGCAGTAGCTGGGAGGCGGGCTATACAGCAGTGGCGGGCTATACAGCAGTAGCTGGGAGGTGGGCTATACAGCAGTAGCTGGGAGGCGGTCTATACAGCAGTAGCTGGGAGGCGGTCTATACAGCAGTAGCTGGGAGGCGGTCTATACAGCAGTAGCTGGGAGGCGGGCTATACAGCAGTAACTGGGAGGCGGGCTATACAGCAGTAGCTGGGAGGTGATCTATACAGCAGTAGCTTGGAGGCGGTCTATACAGCAGTAGCTGGGAGGTGGGCTATACAGAAGTAGCTGGGAGGCGGGTTATACAGCAGTAGCAGGGAGGCGGGCTATACAGCAGTAGCTGGGAGGCGGGCTATACAGCAGTAGCTGGGAGGCGGGCTATACAGCAGTAGCTGGGAGGCGGGCTATACAGCAGTAGCTGGGAGGCGGGCTATACAGCAGTAGCTGGGAGGTGATCTATACAGCATTAGCTGGGAGGTGGGCTATACAGCAGTAGCTGGGAGGCGGGCTATACAGCAGTAGCTGGGAGGCGGGCTATACAGCAGTGGCGGGCTATACAGCAGTAGCTGGGAGGTGGGCTATACAGCAGTAGCTGGGAGGCGGTCTATACAGCAGTAGCTGGGAGGCGGTCTATACAGCAGTAGCTGGGAGGCGGTCTATACAGCAGTAGCTGGGAGGCGGGCTATACAGCAGTAACTGGGAGGCGGGCTATACAGCAGTAGCTGGGAGGCGGGCTATACAGCAGTAGCTGGGAGGTGATCTATACAGCAGTAGCTTGGAGGCGGTCTATACAGCAGTAGCTGGGAGGTGGGCTATACAGAAGTAGCTGGGAGGCGGGTTATACAGCAGTAGCAGGGAGGCGGGCTATACAGCAGTAGCTGGGAGGCGGGCTATACAGCAGTAGCTGGGAGGCGGGCTATACAGCAGTAGCTGGGAGGCGGGCTATACAGCAGTAGCTGGGAGGAGGTTATACAGCAGTACCTGCGAGGTGATCTATACAGCAGATGGCGGTCATTGCTACTATGAGGTGCCATTTGGACATAACTTTTGAAAATAAAGTATATATTTTTCCTTTGTTTGTATTCTATCAGGAAAATGACATGTTTGACTTTCAGAAAAACATATTGGTCAAACTCGCTAGCTACATAGTAACCATATTGTCACGTAGAGTAGGCCAGAAGGCTAAACTGGAAAACCAAACCTCTATCAAAATTAAAAGATGGCGGAGCCGCAAAAGTTCTTCTGTGCAAAGGTGTTTATTTACATAGTGATTCCGGAACAAAAACAACAGTACTGCCATCAAACATATACCTTATGGGACAGCTAAAGACAATGCTGGCCCACCCACAGCTCAATCCAAAATGCCTCTTTATGTACTGAAAGAGAGGCTCCTTTAACACTAATTAATTAAGCAATTACCTATTCAAACCTACATTTTCCATTTAACTAAACATGCTAAAGTATATACATTGCAACACGTTTTTTATGAAACAATATCACAATATAACATTTACAAAATGACATCACTACTGACAGTGTCTTTCAATATATCCATTTACATTAATGAGCCATTCGGGACAGGCACTACAAAGTCAGCCCAATTCCCTTAGGTCGGGTCCTTATCCAACGTACCCGTAAACTACAGAGATGGAGAGAGGAACCGAACAAACAAACAACAAGCTCATCCATAACACCGATAAGTATAATAAATATTGCTTATTTTAAATATGAACACTTGTCTGTTTATTTCTTTATACCATAACCGGTTACTGGCGTAAGTGTGAAATGTACGTACTAAGATAGAGAAGTTAACTTGTGTGTCGACCCACATTGTTAACTTATCTGATAACGGAGCAGGGAGGAGTGATGAATGTGTGCGTGCGTTAAAGTACCAAATTCTGCCCGCGGCCAGTGACGGACTTCTACGTCACAATATTAATTAACATGTTAATACCATAACACATAGCTATATAGTAAATATATTAGTTAACATCGTAGTAACATGTAGCTACATAGTAACTATATTAGTTAGCATCGTAATAACATAAAATAAATATATTAGTTACTAATTTGACTATTTTCTTTTTGTCCTTAGTTGTAATAACTAAGACCCCGAGTTTTCCCTGGCCAGCTCACATGATCTGTATAAACCCTGGTCCTATCAACATGTTTGGCCTGTGTTGTGTTGTGGTGGGGTGGGGTGGGGTGGTTTGGTTTGGCCAACTCTGATGTGACTGATCTGTGTGTGTCTGATTACTAAGCACTGGCCACTGATCCACTATACTGTATGTTTACTACTCAGCTCTCACTCGCGCTGCTTTCTCTCTCTCTCTTTCTCTCTGTCTCTCTGTCTCTCTGTTGCTCTCTCTCTGTGTAGATTGATGCCTTCATTAAGCCTAATCCCTGGTTAATTTAATCAGTGAAGTCAGCAAGTATCAGTGGGTTAATCACGTATCCATGAGTATCCTATAGCCCATCAGCCAATCTCACTTTACACTGACCATAGGATAGATTATGGTGTTATTGGGACACTGCATAATACATTACTGGGATGGTAATATTGTAATATATTTAGTTTTATTGAAGCATCATTTATCTAGTTGTACTGCTAATAAACTCAGCAAAAAAAGAAATAATGTGTCCCTGAACAAAGGGGGGGTCAAAATCAAAAGTAACAGTCAGTATCTGGTGTGGCCACCACCTGCATTAAGTATGCAGTGCATCTCCTCCTCCTGGACTGCACCAGATTTGCCAGTTCTTGCTGTGAGATGTTACCCCACTCTTCCACCAAGGCACCTGCTAGTTACCAGACATTTCTGGGGGGAATGGCCCTAGCCCTCATCCTCCAATCCAACAGGTCCCAGATGTGCTCAATGGGATTGAGATCCGGTCTCTTCGTTGGCCATGGCAGAACACTGACATTCCTGTCTTGCAGGAAATCACTCACAGAACGAGCAGTATGGCTGGTGGCATTTTCATGCTGGAGGGTCATGTCAGGATGAGCCTGCAGGAAGGGTACCACATGAGGGAGGAAGATGACTTCCCTGTAACGCACAGCGTTGAGATTGCTTGCAATGACAACAAGCTCAGTCCGATGATGCTGTGACACACCACCCCAGACCATGACGGACCCTCCACCTCCAAATTGATCCCGCTCCAGAGTACAGGCCTCGGTGTAACGCTCATTCCTTCGACAACCGCGACTCGTCAGTGTAGAACACTTTTTGCCAGTCCTGTCTGGTCCAGCGACGGTGGGTTTGTGCCCATAGTCAACCTTGTTGCTGGTGATCTGGTGAGGACCTGCCTTACGACAGGCCTACAAACCCTCAGTCCAGCCTCTCTCAGCCTATTGCGGACAGTCTGAGCACTGATGGAGGGATTGTACATTCCTGGTGTAACTCGGGCAGTTGTTGTTGCCATCCTGTACCTGTCCCGCAGGTGTGATGTTCGGATGTACCGATCCTGTGCAGGTGTTGTTACACGTGGTCTGGTACTGCGAGGACAATCAGCTGTCCGTCCTGTCTCCCTGTACCGCTGTTTTAGGTGTGTCACAGTACGGACATTGCAATTTATTGCCCTGGCCAAATCTGCAGTCCTCATGCCTCCTTGCAGCATGCCTAAGGCAAGTTCACGCAGATGAGCAGGGACCCTGGGCATCTTCTTTTGGTGTTTTTCACAGTCAGTAGAAAGGCCTCTTTAGTGTCCTAAGTTTTCATAACTGTGACCTTAATTGCCTACTGTCTGTAAGCTGTTAGTGTCTTAATGACCGTTCCACAGATGCATCCTTCATTAATTGTTTATGGTTCATTGAACAAGCATGGGAAACAGTGTTTAAACCCTTTACAATGAATATATCTGAAGTTATTTGGATTTTTACGAATTATCTTTGAAAGACAGGGTCCTGAAAAAGGGATGTTTCTTTTTTTGCTGAGTTTACATTTAACTGTTCATCCCTAGTGTGGTGCTGTGTCTTCAACTAGTCTACTGTCTCTAGTGTGGTGCTGTCTTCAACTAGTCTACTGTCTCTAGTGTGGTGCTGTCTTCAACTAGTCTACTGTCTCTAGTGTGGTGCTGTGTCTTCAACTAGTCTACTGTCTCTAGTGTGGTGCTGTCTTCAACTAGTCTACTGTCTCTAGTGTGGTGCTGTGTCTTCAACTAGTCTACTGTCTCTAGTGTGGTGCTGTCTTCAACTAGTCTACTGTCTCTAGTGTGGTGATGTGTCTTCAACTAGTCTACTGTCTCTAGTGTGGTGCTGTCTTCAACTAGTCTACTGTCTCTAGTGTGGTGCTGTCTTCAACTAGTCTACTGTCTCTAGTGTGGTGCTGTCTTCAACTAGTCTACTGTCTCTAGTGTGGTGCTGTATCTTCAACTAGTCTACTGTCTCTAGTGTGGTGCTGTCTTCAACTAGTCTACTGTCTCTAGTGTGGTGCTGTCTTCAACTAGTCTACTGTCTCTAGTGTGGTGCTGTATCTTCAACTAGTCTACTGTCTCTAGTGTGGTGCTGTATCTTCAACTTGTCTACTGTCTCTAGTGTGGTGCTGTCTTCAACTAGTCTACTGTCTCTAGTGTGGTGCTGTATCTTCAACTAGTCTACTGTCTCTAGTGTGGTGCTGTCTTCAACTAGTCTACTGTCTCTAGTGTGGTGCTGTCTTCAACTAGTCTACTGTCTCTAGTGTGGTGCTGTATCTTCAACTAGTCTACTGTCTCTAGTGTGGTGCTGTATCTTCAACTTGTCTACTGTCTCTAGTGTGGTGCTGTCTTCAACTAGTCTACTGTCTCTAGTGTGGTGCTGTGTCTTCAACTAGTCTACTGTCTCTAGTGTGGTGCTGTCTTCAACTAGTCTACTGTCTCTAGTGTGGTGCTGTATCTTCAACTAGTCTACTGTCTCTAGTGTGGTGCTGTGTCTTCAACTTGTCTACTGACTCTAGCGCATGCCCTGTTGTGGTAGACTAGTGAGCTAGAAAAGAGTGTGTGTGTGTGTGCGTGTGTGTGTGTAGGGTGTGTGTGTTGGGTGGGGGGTGGGGGGATACAGACAGAGCGAGAAGAGTCTACATTTTTCACTAAAGGGCACCTTTTTTACTTACCCCTCACTGGTGCGTCACTGCCCATAGGCCAAATCAGATGCCAGCAAGAGCGCTATCGATTTCCTACCTCTCAGAGGTAAGCAGCAGCAGCGCCTAAACAACATTACTTCTGTAGCTATAGACCAGGGGTGGGCAGCTCCAGTCTGTAGCTATAGACCAGGGGTGGGCAGCTCCAGTCTGTAGCTATAGACCAGGGATGGGCAGCTCCAGTCTGTAGCTATAGACCAGGGGTGGGCAGCTCCAGTCTGTAGCTATAGACCAGGGGTGGGCAGCTCCAGTCTGTAGCTATAGACCAGGGGTGGGCAGCTCCAGTCTGTAGCTATAGACCAGGGGTGGGCAGCTCCAGTCTGTAGCTATAGACCAGGGGTGGGCAGCTCCAGTCTGTAGCTATAGACCAGGGGTGGGCAGCTCCAGTCTGTAGCTATAGACCAGGGGTGGGCAGCTCCAGTCTGTAGCTATAGACCAGGGGTGGGCAGCTCCAGTCTGTAGCTATAGACCAGGGGTGGGCAGCTCCAGTCTGTAGCTATAGACCAGGGGTGGGCAGCTCCAGTCTGTAGCTATAGACCAGGGGTGGGCAGCTCCAGTCTGTAGCTATAGACCAGGGGTGGGCAGCTCCAGTCTGTAGCTATAGACCAGGGGTGGGCAGCTCCAGTCTGTAGCTATAGACCAGGGGTGGGCAGCTCCAGTCTGTAGCTATAGACCAGGGGTGGGCAGCTCCAGTCTGTAGCTATAGACCAGGGGTGGGCAGCTCCAGTCTGTAGCTATAGACCAGGGGTGGGCAGCTCCAGTCTGTAGCTATAGACCAGGGGTGGGCAGCTCCAGTCTGTAGCTATAGACCAGGGGTGGGCAGCTCCAGTCTGTAGCTATAGACCAGGGGTGGGCAGCTCCAGTCTGTAGCTATAGACCAGGGGTGGGCAGCTCCAGTCTGTAGCTATAGACCAGGGGTGGGCAGCTCCAGTCTGTAGCTATAGACCAGGGGTGGGCAGCTCCAGTCTGTAGCTATAGACCAGGGGTGGGCAGCTCCAGTCTGTAGCTATAGACCAGGGGTGGGCAGCTCCAGTCTGTAGCTATAGACCAGGGGTGGGCAGCTCCAGTCTGTAGCTATAGACCAGGGGTGGGCAGCTCCAGTCTGTAGCTATAGACCAGGGGTGGGCAGCTCCAGTCTGTAGCTATAGACCAGGGGTGGGCTGCTCCAGTCTGTAGCTATAGACCAGGGGTGGGCAGCTCCAGTCTGTAGCTATAGACCAGGGGTGGGCAGCTCCAGTCTGTAGCTATAGACCAGGGGTGGGCAGCTCCAGTCTGTAGCTATAGACCAGGGGTGGGCAGCTCCAGTCTGTAGCTATAGACCAGGGGTGGGCAGCTCCAGTCTGTAGCTATAGACCAGGGGTGGGCAGCTCCAGTCTGTAGCTATAGACCAGGGGTGGGCAGCTCCAGTCTGTAGCTATAGACCAGGGGTGGGCAGCTCCAGTCTGTAGCTATAGACCAGGGGTGGGCAGCTCCAGTCTGTAGCTATAGACCAGGGGTGGGCAGCTCCAGTCTGTAGCTATAGACCAGGGGTGGGCAGCTCCAGTCTGTAGCTATAGACCAGGGGTGGGCAGCTCCAGTCTGTAGCTATAGACCAGGGGTGGGCAGCTCCAGTCTGTAGCTATAGACCAGGGGTGGGCAGCTCCAGTCTGTAGCTATAGACCAGGGGTGGGCAGCTCCAGTCTGTAGCTATAGACCAGGGGTGGGCAGCTCCAGTCTGTAGCTATAGACCAGGGGTGGGCAGCTCCAGTCTGTAGCTATAGACCAGGGGTGGGCAGCTCCAGTCTGTAGCTATAGACCAGGGGTGGGCAGCTCCAGTCTGTAGCTATAGACCAGGGGTGGGCAGCTCCAGTCTGTAGCTATAGACCAGGGGTGGGCAGCTCCAGTCTGTAGCTATAGACCAGGGGTGGGCAGCTCCAGTCTGTAGCTATAGACCAGGGGTGGGCAGCTCCAGTCTGTAGCTATAGACCAGGGGTGGGCAGCTCCAGTCTGTAGCTATAGACCAGGGGTGGGCAGCTCCAGTCTGTAGCTATAGACCAGGGGTGGGCAGCTCCAGTCTGTAGCTATAGACCAGGGGTGGGCAGCTCCAGTCTGTAGCTATAGACCAGGGGTGGGCAGCTCCAGTCTGTAGCTATAGACCAGGGGTGGGCAGCTCCAGTCTGTAGCTATAGACCAGGGGTGGGCAGCTCCAGTCTGTAGCTATAGACCAGGGGTGGGCAGCTCCAGTCTGTAGCTATAGACCAGGGGTGGGCAGCTCCAGTCTGTAGCTATAGACCAGGGGTGGGCAGCTCCAGTCTGTAGCTATAGACCAGGGGTGGGCAGCTCCAGTCTGTAGCTATAGACCAGGGGTGGGCAGCTCCAGTCTGTAGCTATAGACCAGGGGTGGGCAGCTCCAGTCTGTAGCTATAGACCAGGGGTGGGCAGCTCCAGTCTGTAGCTATAGACCAGGGGTGGGCAGCTCCAGTCTGTAGCTATAGACCAGGGGTGGGCAGCTCCAGTCTGTAGCTATAGACCAGGGGTGGGCAGCTCCAGTCTGTAGCTATAGACCAGGGGTGGGCAGCTCCAGTCTGTAGCTATAGACCAGGGGTGGGCAGCTCCAGTCTGTAGCTATAGACCAGGGGTGGGCAGCTCCAGTCTGTAGCTATAGACCAGGGGTGGGCAGCTCCAGTCTGTAGCTATAGACCAGGGGTGGGCAGCTCCAGTCTGTAGCTATAGACCAGGGGTGGGCAGCTCCAGTCTGTAGCTATAGACCAGGGGTGGGCAGCTCCAGTCTGTAGCTATAGACCAGGGGTGGGCAGCTCCAGTCTGTAGCTATAGACCAGGGGTGGGCAGCTCCAGTCTGTAGCTATAGACCAGGGGGTGGGCAGCTCCAGTCTGTAGCTATAGACCAGGGGTGGGCAGCTCCAGTCTGTAGCTATAGACCAGGGGTGGGCAGCTCCAGTCTGTAGCTATAGACCAGGGGTGGGCAGCTCCAATCCTCGGGTCCTGATTGGTGTTATATTTTTGCTCCAGCCCCAGCTAACACACCTGACCCCAATAATCACCTAATCATGATCTTCAGTTTAGAATGACATTGGTTTAATCAGCTGTGTTTTCTAGGGATGGGGGGGAAGTGTGCCACCACTCTGGCCCCGAAGGACTGGACCTGCCCATCTCTTGTAAACCCTTTAGACCACAAATGACTGCAGCTTTTTTTACTCCAGCTTTCTCTGGTAATGGACAACATTACTACGGGCATTAGCTTTATGATTAGCATATCCATCTTCTCTATTGAAATGAACAGGAGCTGTACAAAGAAAAGGCTAACAGGAGGCTGCAGCAGTCTGAATTCTCAGACCCAAACAGAGAAGTGAAAGGGATCGGGTGAAACATATGAAGCGAGTGGACGGAGAAATACAGCTTCACTCTATCCAGTCAGAGTAGCAGGATCAACGTAGCAGCAGTTATTCCGACCATGTAGTAGTACCACACTTGACTGACTGACATGTAGCAGTAGCAGAGCAGCAGTTATTTCGACCACGTAGTAGTACCTCACTTGACTGACTGACATGAGAAAGATGCGTGCTGGCACCCGAAAATAACTTTTTTCCCCATCACTGATGATTACAAAACATACTCGATCATATCCGTTACGATACTCGTTTTGTCCGACTACTCGGCACACATCTAGTAAACAGAGCATGATGGGGTTGTGGATGTTATGGAAGAATTACTGGAATACAGTGCTGTACCACCTCTGTAGAGAGGGCCTTAGTGAGTGAGCCCTGTTTGATGAGGAAGAGACTGAGGTGGCAGCCATAGTCTTTCTCACTGAAAACAACATACACACATATTTTGAAAAACAAAGAGTCAATGGCAATTACACAAGAGGGTATGTGCATGTGTGTGAAACAGTGAGAGAGTTAAGTAATCACGTTCTCATTATTCTTCATCTGATTATCCATCACTATGCTGAAGTACGTCACTCCGTTACCGGGAACATTCCTCTGACCGTTAACTCCAGACACCCTGGCAGTCAGGAACGAGAGAACCCTGTGACTCAGTGTCACCCCTACTCCCCCCTGTCAATCAGCCACCAGTTTTACTCAGTCACCCAGACACTGGGTTACCGTGACACCGGTCAGCGTTGGAGATTGGAAAATACCTCCCTTGGCCATTCACCGTAGTGGTGGGAATCCTGTCCCGCCCGACCTCCCAGTCCGCCACGCCTAAGAAAAGAGCCTTATTCTGGATTGGAGGGTCCTAGCGGTTCACACCCACCCAGGGTCAGAAATACAGTTGAAGTCGGAAGTTTACATACACCTTAGACAAATACATTTAGACTCAGTTTTTCACAATTCTGGGTATGGTACTGGGTAGGGTTAGGAGGGTACTGGGTAGGGTTATGAGGGTACTGGGTACTGGGTAGGGTTAGGAGGGTCCTGGTATGGTAAGGAGGGTACTGGGTAGGGTTAGGAGGGTACTGGGTATGGTTAGGAGGGTACTGGTATGGTTAGGAGGGTACTGGTATGGTTAGGAGGGTACTGGGTATGGTTAGGAGGGTACTGGGTAGGGTTAGGAGGGTACTGGGTAGGGTTAGGAGGGTACTGGTATGGTAAGAAGGGTACTGGGTATGGTTAGGAGGGTACTGGGTACTGGGTAGGGTTAGGAGGGTACTGGTTATGGTTAGGAGGGTACTGGGTAGGGTAAGGAGGGTACTGGGTATGGTTAGGAGGGTACTGGGTAGGGTTAGGAGGGTACTGGGTATGGTTAGGAGGGTACTGGTATGGTTAGGAGGGTACTGGGTAGGGTTAGGAGGGTACTGGGTATGGTTAGGAGGGTACTGGGTAGGGTTAGGAGGGTACTGGTTATGGTTAGGAGGGTACTGGGTATGGTTAGGAGGGTACTGGGTATGGTTAGGAGGGTACTGGGTAGGGTTAGGAGGGTACTGGTATGGTAAGGAGGGTACTGGGTATGGTTAGGAAGGTACTGGGTATGGTTAGGAGGGTACTGGGTAGGGTTAGGAGGGTACTGGGTAGGGTTAGGAGGGTACTGGGTAGGGTTAGGAGGGTACTGGGTAGGGTTAGGAGGGTACTGGGTAGGGTTAGGAGGGTACTGGGTAGGGTTAGGAAGGTACTGGGTAGGGTTAGGAAGGTACTGGGTAGGGTTAGGAAGGTACTGGGTAGGGTTAGGAGGGTACTGGGTATGGTTAGGAGGGTACTGGGTATGGTTAGGAGGGTACTGGGTAGGGTTAGGAGGGTACTGGTTATGGTTAGGAGGGTACTGGGTAGAATTAGGAGGGTACTGGGTAGGGTTAGGAGGGTACTGGGTAGGGTTAGGAGGGTACTGGGTAGTGTTAGGAGGGTACTGGGTAGGGTTAGGAGGGTACTGGGTAGGGTTAGGAGGGTACTGGTTATGGTTATGAGGGTACTGGGTACTGGGTAGGGTTAGGAGGGTCCTGGTATGGTAAGGAGAGTACTGGGTAGGGTTAGGAGGGTACTGGGTAGGGTTAGGAGGGTACTGGTAGGGTTAGGAGGGTACTGGGTAGGGTTAGGAGGGTACTGGGTAGGGTTAGGAGGGTACTGGGTAGGGTTAGGAGGGTACTGGGTAGGGTTAGGAGGGTACTGGTATGGTAAGAAGGGTACTGGGTATGGTTAGGAGGGTACTGGTATGGTTAGGAGGGTACTGGGTACTGGGTAGGGTTAGGAGGGTACTGGTTATGGTTAGGAGGGTACTGGGTAGGGTAAGGAGGGTACTGGGTATGGTTAGGAGGGTACTGGTATGGTTAGGAGGGTACTGGGTAGGGTTAGGAGGGTACTGGGTAGGGTTAGGAGGGTACTGGGTAGGGTTAGGAGGGTACTGGGTAGAATTAGGAGGGTACTGGGTAGGGTTAGGAGGGTACTGGGTAGGGTTAGGAGGGTACTGGGTAGGGTTAGGAGGGTACTGGGTAGTGTTAGGAGGGTACTGGGTAGGGTTAGGAGGGTACTGGTTATGGTTATGAGGGTACTGGGTAGGGTTATGAGGGTACTGGGTAGGGTTAGGAGGGTCCTGGTATGGTAAGGAGGGTACTGGGTAGGGTTAGGAGGGTACTGGTATGGTTAGGAGGGTACTGGGTAGGGTTAGGAGGGTACTGGGTATGGTTAGGAGGGTACTGGGTAGGGTTAGGAGGGTACTGGGTAGGGTTAGGAGGGTACTGGGTAGGGTTAGGAGGGTACTGGTATGGTAAGAAGGGTACTGGGTATGGTTAGGAGGGTACTGGTATGGTTAGGAGGGTACTGGGTACTGGGTAGGGTTAGGAGGGTACTGGTTATGGTTAGGAGGGTACTGGGTAGGGTAAGGAGGGTACTGGGTATGGTTAGGAGGGTACTGGTATGGTTAGGAGGGTACTGGGTAGGGTTAGGAGGGTACTGGGTAGGGTTAGGAGGGTACTGGTTATGGTTAGGAGGGTACTGGGTAGAATTAGGAGGGTACTGGGTAGGGTTAGGAGGGTACTGGGTAGGGTTAGGAGGGTACTGGGTAGGGTTAGGAGGGTACTGGGTAGTGTTAGGAGGGTACTGGGTAGGGTTAGGAGGGTACTGGTTATGGTTATGAGGGTACTGGGTAGGGTTAGGAGGGTACTGGGTAGGGTTAGGAGGGTCCTGGTATGGTAAGGAGGGTACTGGGTAGGGTTAGGAGGGTACTGGGTATGGTTAGGAGGGTACTGGTATGGTTAGGAGGGTACTGGGTAGGGTTAGGAGGGTACTGGGTATGGTTAGGAGGGTACTGGGTAGGGTTAGGAGGGTACTGGGTAGGGTTAGGAGGGTACTGGTATGGTAAGAAGGGTACTGGGTATGGTTAGGAGGGTACTGGTATGGTTAGGAGGGTACTGGGTACTGGGTAGGGTTAGGAGGGTACTGGGTAGGGTAAGGAGGGTACTGGGTATGGTTAGGAGGGTACTGGTATGGTAAGGAGGGTACTGGGTAGTGTTAGGAAGGTACTGGGTAGTGTTAGGAAGGTACTGGGTATGGTTAGGAGGGTACTGGGTAGGGTTAGGAGGGTACTGGGTAGGGTTAGGAGGGTACTGGGTAGGGTTAGGAGGGTACTGGGTAGGGTTAGGAGGGTACTGGGTAGTGTTAGGAGGTTACTGGGTAGTGTTAGGAGGGTACTGGGTAGGGTTAGGAGGGTACTGGGTAGGGTTAGGAGGGTACTGGGTAGGGTTAGGAGGGTACTGGGTATGGTTAGGAGGGTACTGGGTAGGGTTAGGAGGGTACTGGTTATGGTTAGGAGGGTACTGGTTATGGTTAGGAGGGTACTGGGCAGGGTTAGGAGGGTACTGGGTAGTGTTAGGAGGGTACTGGGTAGGGTTAGGAGGGTACTGGGTAGGGTTAGGAGGGTACTGGGTAGGGTTAGGAGGGTACTGGGTAGGGTTAGGAGGGTACTGGTATGGTAAGAAGGGTACTGGGTATGGTTAGGAGGGTACTGGTATGGTTAGGAGGGTACTGGGTACTGGGTAGGGTTAGGAGGGTACTGGGTAGGGTAAGGAGGGTACTGGGTATGGTTAGGAGGGTACTGGTATGGTAAGGAGGGTACTGGGTAGTGTTAGGAAGGTACTGGGTAGTGTTAGGAAGGTACTGGGTATGGTTAGGAGGGTACTGGGTAGGGTTAGGAGGGTACTGGGTAGGGTTAGGAGGGTACTGGGTAGGGTTAGGAGGGTACTGGGTAGGGTTAGGAGGGTACTGGGTAGGGTTAGGAGGTTACTGGGTAGTGTTAGGAGGGTACTGGGTAGGGTTAGGAGGGTACTGGGTAGGGTTAGGAGGGTACTGGGTAGGGTTAGGAGGGTACTGGGTATGGTTAGGAGGGTACTGGGTAGGGTTAGGAGGGTACTGGTTATGGTTAGGAGGGTACTGGGTAGAATTAGGAGGGTACTGGGTAGGGTTAGGAGGGTACTGGGCAGGGTTAGGAGGGTACTGGGTAGTGTTAGGAGGGTACTGGGTAGGGTTAGGAGGGTACTGGGTAGGGTTAGGAGGGTACTGGGTAGGGTTAGGAGGGTACTGGGTAGGGTTAGGAGGGTACTGGGTAGGGTTAGGAGGGTACTGGGTAGGGTTAGGAGGGTACTGGGTAGGGTTAGGAGGGTACTGGGTAGGGTTAGGAAGGTACTGGGTAGGGTTAGGAAGGTACTGGGTAGGGTTAGGAGGGTACTGGGTATGGTTAGGAGGGTACTGGGTATGGTTAGGAGGGTACTGGGTAGGGTTAGGAGGGTACTGGGTAGGGTTAGGAGGGTACTGGGTAGGGTTAGGAGGGTACTGGGTAGGGTTAGGAGGGTACTGGGTAGGGTTAGGAGGGTACTGGGTAGGGTTAGGAGGGTACTGGGTAGGGTTAGGAGGGTACTGGGTAGGGTTAGGAGGGTACTGGGTAGGGTTAGGAGGGTACTGGGTAGGGTTAGGAGGGTACTGGGTAGGGTTAGGAGGGTACTGGGTAGGGTTAGGAGGGTACTGGGTAGGGTTAGGAGGGTACTGGGTAGGGTTAGGAGGGTACTGGGTAGGGTTAGGAGGGTACTGGGTAGGGTTAGGAGGGTACTGGGTAGGGTTAGGAGGGTACTGGTTATGGTTAGGAGGGTACTGGGTAGGGTTAGGAGGGTACTGGGTAGGGTTAGGAGGGTACTGGGTAGGGTTAGGAGGGTACTGGGTAGGGTTAGGAGGGTACTGGGTAGGGTTAGGAGGGTACTGGGTAGGGTTAGGAGGGTACTGGGTATGGTTAGGAGGGTACTGGTTATGGTTAGGAGGGTACTGGGTAGTGTTAGGAGGATACTGGGTAGGGTTAGGAGGGTACTGGTTAGGGTTAGGAGGGTACTGGTTAGGGTTAGGAGGGTACTGGGTAGGGTTAGGAGGGTACTGGGTAGGGTTAGGAGGGTAACTGGGTAGGAGGGTTCTGGGTAGGGTTAGGAGGGTTCTGGGTAGGGTTAGGAGGGTACTGGGTAGGGTTAGGAGGGTACTGGGTAGGGTTAGGAGGGTACTGGTTATGGTTAGGAGGGTACTGGGTAGGGTTAGGAGGGTACTGGTTATGGTTAGGAGGGTACTGGTTATGGTTAGGAGGGTACTGGTTATGGTTAGGAGGGTACTGGTTATGGTTAGGAGGGTACTGGGTAGTGTTAGGAGGGTACTGGGTAGTGTTAGGAGGGTACTGGGTAGGGTTAGGAGGGTACTGGGTAGGGTTAGGAGGGTACTGGGTAGGGTTAGGAGGGTACTGGGTAGGGTTAGGAGGGTACTGGGTAGGGTAAGGAGGGTACTGGGTATGGTTAGGAGGGTACTGGGTATGGTTAGGAGGGTACTGGGTAGGGTTAGGAGGGGACTGGGTAGGGTTAGGAGGGTACTGGGTAGGGTTAGGAGGGTACTGGGTAGGGTTAGGAGGGTACTGGGTAGGGTTAGGAGGGTACTGGGTAGGGTTAGGAGGGTACTGGGTAGGGTTAGGAAGGAACTGGGTAGGGTTAGGAAGGAACTGGGTAGGGTTAGGAGGGTACTGGGTATGGTTAGGAGGGTACTGGGTATGGTTAGGAGGGTACTGGGTAGGGTTAGGAGGGTACTGGGTAGGGTTAGGAGGGTACTGGGTAGGGTTAGGAGGGTACTGGGTAGGGTTAGGAGGGTACTGGTTATGGTTAGGAGGGTACTGGTTATGGTTAGGAGGGATCTGGGTAGATACTTCTAATCACACCTATACACCACAGAGGTGCTGTGTCAGATTGGGAAGTTGGGTTCTGAGAAAGTCTGTTACAGACGAGCTTTCACTTAACTTGTCCAACTTGGTTGAATAAAGTCGTGTTTTCATGACACCAGTATCCCGATACTAGGAAGTAAGGAAAAAAAACATGAAGCAGACTACATTTCTTGAGGAAAACAGTCCTAAGGTTAGAAAAAACGGCCTTCCTTATGTTGTCACCCAGAGTTACATGTATTTATTTTGCAAGTTATAGCACACAATATTTATTAACAAAAGTAGGTTTTAAAGGACCATAGAGCTTAGTCTGCTGCGTGTTTTCTTTTTTTGCCAAGGAACATCTGGTATCGTAGTATCGCGATACTGGTTTCGTGACAACACTGGAATAAATTCAAATCAAATCAAATTGTATTTGTCACATGCGCAGAATACAACAGGTGTAGACCTTACAGTGAAATGCTTACTTACAAGCCCTTAACCAACAATGCAGAGTTAAGAAAATATTTACTAAATAAACTTAAGGAGAAAACAACACTGGAATAAAGATAAATACAGTAAAGTGAACAAAGAATCACTTTCACTGTTTACCTTTATTTACCTTGTTCCAAGTTGTCAGCTGTCCACCTTTTTGGGAGCGTTTGGGCCTTAGTTAACAGTGGTTGGAAATTGTAGTGAAGTAATTGGACATTACTGTCTCTCCTGGATTGTATTTCTAGTCAGTGTAGGATAGTTGATATGAGGCACAGTGCTGTTACTGTAGCCCTGGAAAAGCAGCCAAACAAACAGGAGGAAAATAATTGCTCTCTGTGTGGAAAACAAAACATCAAATTAGACACGCCCCCTTTCTTTCTCCTACTGTACGCCACGGGAGCAGAGTGCTGTTCCTTTCCAACACAAACACACACACACACACACACACACAAAAACACACACAGAGGTACAGGCACAGAAACACAGGCACGCGGGCACAGAAACACCCTCTCACACACACACACGCGGGCACAGAAACACTCTCTCACACACACACACACACACACACACACACACACACACACACACACACACACACACACACACACACACACACACACACACACACACACACACACACACACACACACACACACACACACACACACACGGGCACACGGGCACAGGAACACTCTCTCTCTCTCACACACACACACACACACACACACACACACACACACACACACACACACTCCTTCTGCCACTGTCAGGCTCAGTGGAGTATGAGAGAGAAAGAGAGAGAGACTGTCCTAAGCCTCCAAGCCTACTCAATTAAATCTCTCCCCTTTCTCTCCCTCCCTCCCTCCCTATCCCTCCCTCCCTCCCTCCACATCCCTTCCTCCTTCCCTCTCTCCCTATCTCTCCCTCCCTCCACATCCCTCCCTCCCTATCCCACTCTAGACACAGTTTGCAGTGCAGTTGATTATAGGGTACGTGTTTAGAATAGTAGTAGATGTAGTATAATTTATGGATGTTCTTGCTCTCCTTGTTTCTGAATCTTAATTGTCAGTTATTGTTATGTAGATCGTATCGTAGTCTGTACTCTACCTTTTTAAATATGCAGCAAAGTTGGTTTCTCATGGTCCTCCAGTCTCAGCCTTGGTAACACTGTGGTTTCTCATGGTCCTCCAGTCTCAGCCTTGGTAACACTGTGGTTTCTCATGGTCCTCCAGTCTCAGCCTTGGTAACACTGTGGTTTCTCATGGTCCTCCAGTCTCAGCCTTGGTAACACTGTGGTTTCTCATGGTCCTCCAGTCTCAGCCTTGGTAACACTGTGGTTTCTCATGGTCCTCCAGTCTCAGCCTTGGTAACACTGTGGTTTCTCATGGTCCTCCAGTCTCAGCCTTGGTAACACTGTGGTTTCTCATGGTCCTCCAGTCTCAGCCTTGGTAACACTGTGGTTTCTCATGATCCTCCAGTCTCAGCCTTGGTAACACTGTGGTTTCTCATGGTCCTCCAGTCTCAGCCTTGGTAACACTGTGGTTTCTCATGGTCCTCCAGTCTCAGCCTTGGTAACACTGTGGTTTCTCATGGTCCTCCAGTCTCAGCCTTGGTAACACTGTGGTTTCTCATGACCCTCCAGTCTCAGCCTTGGTAACACTGTGGTTTCTCATGATCCTCCAGTCTCAGCCTTGGTAACACTGTGGTTTCTCATGGTCCTCCAGTCTCAGCCTTGGTAACACTGTGGTTTCTCATGGTCCTCCAGTCTCAGCCTTGGTAACACTGTGGTTTCTCATGATCCTCCAGTCTCAGCCTTGGTAACACTGTGGTTTCTCATGATCCTCCAGTCTCAGCCTTGGTAACACTGTGGTTTCTCATGGTCCTCCAGTCTCAGCCTTGGTAACACTGTGGTTTCTCATGATCCTCCAGTCTCAGCCTTGATAACACTGTGGTTTCTCATGGTCCTCCAGTCTCAGCCTTGGTAACACTGTGGTTTCTCATGACCCTCCAGTCTCAGCCTTGGTAACACTGTGGTTTCTCATGATCCTCCAGTCTCAGCCTTGGTAACACTGTGGTTTCTCATGATCCTCCACTCTCACTCAGCCGTGGTAACATGATCCTCCAGTCTCACTCAGCCGTGGTAACATGATCCTCCAGTCACACTCAGCCATGGTAACATGATCCTCCAGTCACACTCAGCCGTGGTAACATGATCCTCCAGTCACACTCAGCCGTGGTAACATGATCCTCCAGTCACACTCAGCCGTGGTAACATGATCCTCCATTCTCACTCAGCCGTGGTAACATGATCCTCCAGTCACACTCAGCCATGGTAACATGATCCTGCATTCACACTCAGCCATGGTAACATGATCCTCCAGTCTCACTCAGCCGTGGTAACATGATCCTCCAGTCACACTCAGCCATGGTAACATGATCCTCCAGTGTCACTCAGCCATGGTAACATGATCCTTCAGTCTCACTCAGCCGTGGTAACATGATCCTCCAGTGTCACTCAGGCGTGGTAACATGATCCTCCAGTGTCACTCAGGCGTGGTAACATGATCCTCCAGTCACACTCAGCCATGGTAACATGATCCTCCAGTCTCACTCAGCCGTGGTAACATGATCCTCCAGTCTCACTCAGCCGTGGTAACATGATCCTCCAGTGTCACTCAGCCATGGTAACATGATCCTCCAGTGTCACTCAGCCGTGGTAACATGATCCTCCAGTCTCACTCAGCCGTGGTAACATGATCCTCCAGTCACACTCAGCCGTGGTAACATGATCCTCCATTCTCACTCAGCCGTGGTAACATGATCCTCCAGTCACACTCAGCCATGGTAACATGATCCTCCAGTGTCACTCAGCCATGGTAACATGATCCTCCAGTCTCACTCAGCCGTGGTAACATGATCCTCCAGTCACACTCAGCCATGGTAACATGATCCTCCAGTGTCACTCAGCCATGGTAACATGATCCTCCAGTCTCACTCAGCCGTGGTAACATGATCCTCCAGTTACACTCAGCCATGGTAACATGATCCTGCAGTCACACTCAGCCATGGTAACATGATCCTCCAGTCACTCAGCCATGGTAACATGATCCTCCAGTCACTCAGCCATGGTAACATGATCCTCCAGTCACACTCAGCCATGGTAACATGATCCTCCAGTCACACTCAGCCATGGTAACATGATCCTCCAGTCACACTCAGCCATGGTAACATGATCCTCCAGTCACACTCAGCCATGGTAACATGATCCTCCAGTCACACTCAGCCATGGTAACATGATCCTCCAGTCACTCAGCCATGGTAACATGATCCTCCAGTCACACTCAGCCATGGTAACATGATCCTCCAGTCACACTCAGCCATGGTAACATGATCCTCCAGTCACACTCAGCCGTGGTAACATGATCCTCCAGTCTTGTACTTAATTGATGAATTAAGGTCACTAATTAGTAAGGAACTCCCCTCACCAGGTTGTCTAGGTCTTAATTGAAAGGAAAAAGCAAAAACCTGCAGACACTCAGCCCTCCGTAGAATGAGTTTGACACCCCTGTCCTACATCTTCGTCTGTTTCCCTCAAAAGCTCGCCGATAACTTTCATCTACAGTCATTTCAGTTCCATATATGTTTATCTTGCTCCCTCCACTTAAGCAGTGAGACTGTGAGCTTGATGATTGACACTGGGGCCCTGCCTAGATTGTAGACGCTCTCTGCCCATGGATGTGTGGGTCGGCCCAGGGATGGTATTGCCTGATTGGGGGTGGCTCTCCATGTCTACTCCCTCCGTTTGCCGGCTGACTGGCGCTGCTGCTCCTTAAACCATCAGGGTCAGTCCCAGTGTGAGTCATGTGAGTTACTGTTGTTGAACGCACCGTGGCAGCGTTTAAGAGGCGCATTCAGAGCCCAGGCGAGGTGAGCGTTCGTTGCGGCTGTGTTTGGAAGAACGTTGAGCGAGGTCAAACGCACATCATGTGTGGGGGCTGGCGAATATGGCACGGAGCGAGGAAAGAGGCAGAGCAGCAGACTTTCGCTTGCTCCCAAACTTCCAGAATAACTTAGTGAAGTTGTTTGTTTGGTTAGTTCTTCAGAGGCTTCTGTTTTTGAGTGGAAGCAGTAGAAACGGGTCCACCCACGTCCTCAGGCTTTGCTAGTCCTCCTGGGTCCTGTATGAGAGCTAAGGTTTTGAGTCTGTGAGTCTAGTCAATTGTCAAGTGGAGAGGTTTGGATGTAGGTGTAACGTAGGTGGTTTTGTGAACTTTGACCTTTCGTGAGACCTGAAAACCTGTTAGCTCCCACAGCTAATGTGGAGATCTCTTTAGGTATCTTCAGGGTTCATTTCACAGTAGAAATATACATGTATCACACACTTTTATTCCATAAAGTGAATACAATTATATATGTGCACCATAGAGCTGGCAAGATAAACCGAAAATGATCGACAACGACCATACTGAGCACTTATCGCAGGCATTTAGCTGATATTGTTCATTATGATAAGTAGCCTATACTAGAGAAGTGTGAAATGACATAAGTTTGCTAATATGAGTGATTGTTAATGGGACAATTGATGGCTACAACCATAAAACTAGAAGTAGTAGCTTAAAGGATAATATTTTAAAACTGTGGGGCACATTAATGTTATAAACTTATTGTTCTATTTGTCATTATCAAATCAAATCACATTTTATTGGTCACATACACATGTTTAGCAGATGTTAATGCGAGTGTAGCGAAATGCTTGTGCTTCTAGTTCCGACAGTTCAGTAATATCTAACAAGTAATCTAGCAATTTCACAACAGCTACCCGATACACACAAATCTAAAGGGATGGAATAAGAATATGTAGATATAAATATATGCATGAGGTGCAGGTTCTTCAAAACCTGTGCTCCCACCAACTGAGTCATCATACTTCAGTGGGGTCACTCCTGCTCAGTGAAGGACAGGGTAACTGCAGGCCCATCCTCTCTAAGCAGAGCCTGATAAATGACCCCGCTTCTCCTAACTCAGATAAGCCTTCACAGCGTTTGATGGGTAGCTTTCCCTAGCCACCCCGTTGGATAGCAGTGAACACCCCTCTTTGCCTCCTTAGATATAAACCTGCAGTGGGCACATAAAACCATAATAAACACAATTCATTTGCAGTTTTCACAAGTGGCAACTGTAGGCCTCTCTGTAACGTTGAAGTGGATTAAAAGGGTTTGTGTTTTGTAAGAGAAATGAGCTCATCTTTACTTTGTTGTTTGGGAGATGGTGTGTGCTTATGTGTCCTATTACACATGTACAAGTGTGTATTAATACACGTGTGATTTGGAATTGTGTTTTTTTGCATATCCTACTCTCACTGAGACACCTTCAATGAGTGGGGTCATAGCCAGGGTCTGCCATTATCAACGGAAACCTTCTGCTCAGGGATTCGAACTAACAACCTTTCAGTTACTGGCCCAATGCTCTAATCGCTTGACTACCTGCTGCCTGCTAAGCTACCTGCCGCCCAAATGAGTTGTCTTCTCTGTGTCTCCAGTGGATTGAAATCAAAGGGAAGAGAAGTGGCCCATTAGTCTGTTTGTCCGAACACATCCCAGCCACTCAGAGAGAGGATGAACACAACCCAGCCACTCAGAGAGAGGATGAACACAACCCAGCCACTCAGAGAGGGGATGAACACAACCCAGCCACTCAGAGAGAGGATGAACACAACCCAGCCACTCAGAGAGAGGATGAACACAACCCAGCCACTCAGAGAGAGGATGAACACAACCCAGCCACTCAGAGAGAGGATGAACTCAACCCAGCCACTCAGAGAGGGGATGAACACAACCCAGCCACTCAGAGAGAGGATGAACACAACCCAGCCACTCAGAGAGAGGATGAACACAACCCAGCCACTCAGAGAGAGGATGAACACAACCCAGCCACTCAGAGAGAGGATGAACACAACCCAGCCACTCAGAGAGAGGATGAACACAACCCAGCCACTCAGAGAGGGGATGAACACAACCCAGCCACTCAGAGAGAGGATGAACACAACCCAGCCACTCAGAGAGAGGATGAACACAACCCAGCCACTCAGAGAGAGGATGAACACAACCCAGCCACTCAGAGAGGGGATGAACACAACCCAGCCACTCAGAGAGAGGATGAACACAACCCAGCCACTCAGAGAGGGGATGAACACAACCCGGCCACTCAGAGAGAGGATGAACACAACCCAGCCACTCAGAGAGAGGATGAACACAACCCAGCCACTCAGAGAGAGGATGAACACAACCCAGCCACTCAGAGAGGGGATGAACACAACCCAGCCACTCAGAGAGAGGATGAACACAACCCAGCCACTCAGAGAGGGGATGAACACAACCCAGCCACTCAGAGAGAGGATGAACACAACCCAGCCACTCAGAGAGGGGATGAACACAACCCAGCACAATACCAGTGTTAACATATGTGAAAATGACGAATTTATATGATCTGTGGTTAAAAAGAGAAGTTAAAAGGGCCTAAAACATGCTTCTCTGTGACTCACAGGGTAGGATTCAAAGTTTCTAGCCAGAGGCAGGGTATTTTCTTGCGAATCTCATAGTGTTTGAAATCACAGTTTTTTTAAATGTTTAAACTTTTGATGATGTCAGAGGGTAGAACTAAACATAGAAAAGCACCATTTTCACACTGGTTTGGTGCTGGAGGTAATGAATATGACATTGAGAAGTGGCAGAGTTGCCCTTCAATGTTTTTGGGGTCTTTAGCTTGAACTTAGCGGAGAAGTACCAGTCGTCAAGACCTTGGGACTTTCTCAATATTAATATTGACACTCTTATCCAGAGCAACTTACAGTAGTGAGAGCATACTTTTATGTACTGGTCCCCTGTGGGAATCAAACCCATAACACTGGCATCGCAAGCACCATGCTCTACTATCTGAGCTACACGGGAGTGCATTCCCCGAGAACCTCCCACTCCCCCTACTGTATTACCTCCCACTCCCCCCACTGTATTACCTCCCACTCCCCCTACTGTATTACCTCCCACTCCCCCCACTGTATTACCTCCCACTCCCCCTACTGTATTACCTCACACTCCCTCTACTGTATTACCTCCCACTCCCTCTACTGTATTACCTCCCACTCCCCCTACTGTATTACCTCCCACTCCCCCTACTGTATTACCTCCCACTCCCCCTACTGTATTACGTTCCACTCCCCTACTGTATTACCTCCCACTCCCCCTACTGTATAACCTCCCACTCCCCCTACTGTATTACCTCCCACTCCCCCTACTGTATTACCTCCCACTCCCCCCACTGTATTACCTCCCACTCCCCCTACTGTATTACCTCCCACTCCCCCTACTGTATTACCTCCCACTCCCCCCACTGTATTACCTCCCACTCCCCCCACTGTATTACCTCCCACTCCCACTACTGTATTACCTCCCACTCCCCCTACTGTATTACCTCCCACTCCCCTTACTGTATTACCTCCCACTCCCCCTACTGTATTACCTCCCACTCCCCCTACTGTATTACGTTCCACTCCCCTACTGTATTACCTCCCACTCCCCTTACTGTATTACCTCCCACTCCCCCCACTGTATTACCTCCCACTCCCCCCACTGTATTACCTCCCACTCCCCCCACTGTATTACCTCCCACTCGCCCTACTGTATTACCTCCCACTCCCCCCACTGTATTACCTCCCACTCCCCCTACTGTATTACCTCCCACTCCCCCCACTGTATTACCTCCCACTCCCCCCACTGTATTACCTCCCACTCCCCCTACTGTATTACCTCCCACTCCCCTTACTGTATTACCTCCCACTCCCCCTACTGTATTACCTCCCATTCCCCCTACTGTATTACCTCCCACTCCCCCTACTGTATTACCTCCCATTCCCCCTACTGTATTACCTCCCACTCCCCCTACTGTATTACCTCCCACTCCCCCTACTGTATTACCTCCCACTCCCCTTACTGTATTACCTCCCACTCCCCCTACTGTATTACCTCCCACTCCCCCCACTGTATTACCTCCCACTCCCCCTACTGTATTACGTTCCACTCCCCTACTGTATAACCTCCCACTCCCCTACTGTATTACCTCCCACTCCCCCCACTGTATTACCTCCCACTCCCCCTACTGTATTACCTCACACTCCCCCTACTGTATTACCTCCCCCCACTGTATTAACTCCCACTCCCCCCACTGTATTACCTCCCACTCCCCCCACTGTATTACCTCCCACTCCCCCTACTGTATTACCTCCCACTCCTGTATTACCTCACACTCCCCCTACTGTATTACCTCCCCCCACTGTATTAACTCCCACTCCCCCCACTGTATTACCTCCCACTCCCCCCACTGTATTACCTCCCACTCCCCCCACTGTATTACCTCCCACTCCCACTACTGTATTACCTCCCACTCCCACTACTGTATTACCTCCCACTCCCCCCACTGTATTACCTCCCACTCCCCCCACTGTATTACCTCCCACTCCGCCCACTGTATTACCTCCCACACCCCCTACTGTATTACCTCCCACTCCCCCTACTGTATTACCTCCCACTCCCCCTACTGTATTACCTCCCACTCCCACCACTGTATTACCTCCCACTCCCCCTACTGTATTACCTCCCACTCCCCCTACTGTATTACCTCCCACTCCCCCTACTGTATTACCTCCCACTCCCACCACTGTATTACCTCCCACTCCCCCCACTGTATTACCTCCCCCTACTGTATTACCTCCCCCTACTGTATTACCTCCCACTCCCACCACTGTATTACCTCCCACTCCCCCTACTGTATTACCTCCCACTCCCCCCACTGTATTACCTCCCCCTACTGTATTACCTCCCACCCCCCCTACTGTATTACCTCCCACTCCCCCTACTGTATTACCTCCCACTCCCCCTACTGTATTACCTCCCACTCCCACTACTGTATTACCTCACACTCCCCCCACTGTATTACCTCCCATTCCCCCTACTGTATTACCTCCCACTCCCCCTACTGTATTACCTCCCACTCCCCCTACTGTATTACCTCCCACTCCCCCTACTGTATTACCTCCCACTCCCCCTAATGTATTACCTCCCACTCCCCCTACTGTATTACCTCCCACTCCCCCTACTGTATTACCTACCCCAATCCTAACCATAACCATTGGAGGGTTGAAATCGTCTAATCCTGTATCATCGGGTATCTGTGTCAGTGGGACTTCCCTGTGCTGCTCCTGGCCTAGTAAGAGCTGCTTAGTGTATCAGCGTTGGAACCACGGATGGACTGCTCTGGTCACTGTCCCACGGGAGACCCCTTGAGCTGGCAGACACACTGGCCCACTTTACCTCCCTCCCTCCCTTCTTCTCTCCAGCTGCTGCCAAAATCTCTCCTCCTCTTCTCTCAGGTGGCCTAGTGGTTAGAGAATTGGGCTAGTAACTGAAAGGTTGCTGGATTGAATCCCTGAGCTGACAAGGTAAAAATCTGTCATTCTACCTCTGAACAAGGCAGTTAACCCACTGTTCCCCGGTAGGCTGTCATTGTAAATAAGAATTTGTTCTTAACTGACTTGCCTCGTTAAATTAAGGTTCAATTTATATTTTTTTTTTAAAGTCCACCCGGGTGCCATTTAAAGGGGCAGTGAAACACACAACAAGCCATTGTGAAGCACTAACTACTTTAGTCACCCATACTTTTTCTTCATTTTTAAATGTAATTTATTGCACCTTTTATTTATTCAGATTAGTCTCATTAAGATACATGGATATTACCTGAGAAAGCTGGTAAAGTAAACATTCACAAATCATTCACAAATCTTTTTCAATTAAATGTCAGAGTTTGAAGGGAAGTGGTGACATCTTACAATAGGATTTCACACTTTACAATTGGTGGAATGCTACTTTTAAAGTGCTAGACTAATTCCCTAGTTGACTGCTTCCAACAACACCGCCTGGGTCTTTAAAAGGGTTAATGGCTAATAGATAATGGCTAATTACAAAGTGTTGCTAAATGGGCTAGCGTAGCATAATGAAGTAATTGCTAAGCTGCGGCTAATGCACCTCTACCCAGCACAGTGACTTAATGGCTAATTATATGGAAGTGCTAGTGATGAATGTAATAGTGTCCTCTGTTCTTTAGGCTAACAGTAGATACTGTAGAGAGGAAGAGAAGGAGGGGTGAGGGAGAGCGACTGAAATGGTTGCCTGCTGCCAAGCATGTCAGTGGTATCAGCAGCAGCAGTCATGTTTTGCTCTAGATTCTTTCCAGCTTGTCTCCCTTAGAGCTTGTGGTCCTTTGAGTTTGTGTAGGAGTGGGTTTTAATACAGAGGATCTCTACGGCTTTTCATCCTTGACTCAAAAGCTTTTAACCTTTTTGTCCCCAATTTTGATCTTGTCTCATCGCTGCAACTCCCCAATGGGCTCGGGAGGCAAAGGTCAAGTCATGCATAGGCCAATTGTGCGCCACCCTATGGGACTCCTGATCACGGCCAGTTGTGTTACAGCCTGGGATCAAACCCGGGTCTGTAGTGATGCCTTAGACCGCTGCGCCACTCAGGAGGCCTAACCTTTTATTTTAAATCCCTCCAGAAAAACATAACCCAGTCTTTTGGTTTTCAGGGGGAATTATTTTGCTCAACCAGTGGGTTGTCTAACCCTCCATTTTGGGGACACTGGCCTAGTTCCACCATGTCATCCCTCAGTTTTACCCTGCCTAAAACAACTCATCTTTCTTCTGCTGTACAGGTGATGTACTGTGCCTTCAGAAAGTATTCATACCACTTGACTTATTCCACATTTTGTTGTTACAGCCTGAATTCAAAATGTATTCAATATCTTAAAAAATCCACACACAATGCCCCATAATGACAAAGTGAAAACATGTTTTTAGACATTTTTGCAAATTTATTGAAAATGACAGACAGAGTCAATGCATGCTAGAATCACCTTTGGCAGTGATTCCAGCTCTATTTCTGGGTAGGTCTCTAAGAGCTTTGCACACCTGGATTGTATAGTATTTTTTTCAAAGTTTGTCAAGCTCTGTCAAATTGGTTGTTGATCATTGCTAGACAACCATTTTCAAATCTTGCCATAGATTTTCAAGCAGATTTACGTATAAACTGTAACTAGGCCACTCAGGAACATGTCTTCTTGGTAAGCAACTCCAGTGTATATTTGGCCTTGTGTTTTAAGTTATTGTCCTGCTGAAAGGTGAATTTATCTCAAAGTGTCTGATGGAAAGCAGACTGAACCAGGTTTTCTTCTAGGATTTTGCTTGTGCTTAGCTCCATTCCGTTTATTTTTTATCCTGAAAAACTCCCCAGTCCTTAACGATTACAAACTTACCTAGTTTGTAAAACTGAGGGATGACCTGGTGGAACTGAGGGATGACATGGTGGAACTAGGCCAGTATACCTATAACATGATGCATCCACCAATATGCTTGAAAATATGGAAGGTGGTATTCAGTAATGTGTTGTACTGGATTTGCCCCAAACATAACACTTTGTATTCAGAACAAAAAGTTAATTGCTTTGCCACATGTTTTGCAGTATTACTTTAGTGCCTTGTTGCGAACAGGATGCATGTTTTGTAATATTTTTATTCTGTACAGGCATCCTTCTTTTCACTCTGTCAATTTGGTTAGTATCGTGGAGTAACTAGAATGTTGTTGATCCATCCTCAGTTTTCTCCTATCACAGCCATTAAACTCTGTAACTGTTTTAAAGTCATCGTTGGCTTCATGGTGAAATCCCTGAGCGGCTTCCTTCCTCGCCGGCAACTGAGTTAGCAAGGAAGGCTGTTTCTTTGTAGTGACTGGGTATATTGATACAACACCCAAAGTGTAATTAATAACTTCACCATGCTCAAAGGGATATTCAATGTCTGCTTTAGGGGCCCTTCTTTGTGAGGCATTGGAAAACCTACCTGGTCTTTGTGGTTGAATCTGTGTTTCAAATTCACTGCTCAACTTCAGGACCTTACAGATAATTGTATGTGTTGGGTACAAAGATGAGGTAGTCTTTCAAAAATCATTTAAACACTATTATTGCACACAGAGTGAGTCCATGCAACTTATGTGACTTGTTAATAACCTGTTGGGGCTACAGGTTAGCAATGAACCCCGAGCCGGGATTGCTAACAAGGCTGGAAATTCAAAACATCAAAAATCTAATAATTTCAATTTCTCAAACAATCAACTATTTTACACAATTTAAATGATAAACATCTCCTTAATCTAACCACATTGTTCGATTTTCAAAGAGGCTTTACAGCAAAAGCATAAAGTTAGATTATGTTAGGACAGTACATAGCCACAAAAGTACAAACATCCATTTTCAATTCAAGGTCAGGCGTCACCAAAAGCAGAAACCAGCTTGAATTATGCACTAACTTTTGTCAATCTCCATCAGATGACACTCCTAGGACATTATGTTATACAATACATGCATTTTTTGTTCCATCAAGTTCATATTTATATCCAAAAACAGCATTTTACAGTAGCGTGAAATTCAGATTTTTTTCTTCTCTGAAATGCTTCCGGTGAACATAACAAAATTACTATTCGAAAACATTGGTAAATTATAATATTGTCATTCAAAGAATAATATATTATCATCTCGTAATTGCTACCGAATGGCCAGATCTCAAAATAACTTTACTGGGAAATCACATTTTGCAATAAACGGGGTGCTATGCTAAGAACAACAGGCTATGCTATACAGTTAGCATCATCTAAAATCGATAATAACATTGAAAATATCCCCTTACCTTTGATTATCTCCATTAGAAGACAGGCATCCCAGGTCCGGAAGGCATCCCAGGTCCGGAACAAATGTGGTTTCTTTTGACAAAGTTCATAATTTATGTCCAAATAACACCAAGTACTTAGCGTTCATTATGCTCCCACAAAACGTGGTAGGAGGCCTGTAAAATCACGCTGAAAAGCTAAAAAAAACCTAGTAAATAATCTATTTATGTTCGTTCAAACATGTCAAATGTTGTTTAGCATTAATGTCGAGATAAACAATGAAGACAAAACTCACGTTTCTCAGATTTATGCGCAGGCGCAAAAAAATGAAGTGATGACATGTCAACTTCCTTGGATTCTAATTTGCTCTCTGTTTATCATAGACGCTTCAAACAACTTTATAAAGATCGTTGACATCTAGTGGAAGCCGTAGGTGTTGCGAAATGAATCCTTTCTCACTATGGTATCTATAAAACAATGACACTAAATAGTACAGTCACAAAATTCACATTTTTTTTTAAATCTATTTTTCACAGGTTTTTGCCTGCAATATGAGTTTTGTTATACTTACAGACACCATTCAAACTGTTTTAGAAAATTCAGAGTGTTTTCTATCCGAATGTGTTAATAATATGCATATCCTAGCTTCTGAGTTGGTGTAGGAGGCAGTTAAAAATGGGCACATATTTTTTTCAAAATGTCTCAATACTGCCCCCGAGCCCCAACAGGTTTTAAGCAAATTTTTACTCCTGAACTTTTTTAGTCTTGCCATAACAAAGGGGTTGAATACTTATTGACTCAAGACATTTCAACTTTTCATTTTTAATACATTTTTTAAAGTTGAAAAAAAAAATCACTTTGACATTATGGGGTATTGTGTATAGGCCAGTGACAATTGAATACATTTTACATTCAGGCTGTAACACAACAAAATGTGGAAAAGGTCAAGGGGTTTGAATACTTTCTGAAGGCATTGTATGGAGGGAATTCTGGCACAAAATGGCTAAAATAAGAGCATCACCTCAGAGGGTGCAGAGCATTGTTAGGGGGTGCAGAGCATTGTTAGGGGGTGCAGAGCATTGTTAAGGGATGCAGAACATTGTTTAGGGGATGCAGAGCATTGTTAGGGGGTGCAGAGCATTCTTAAGGAACGCAGAGCATTGTTAAGGGGATGCAGAGCATAGTTAGGGGATGCAGAGCATAGTTAGGGAATGCAGAGCATAGTTAGGGGATGCAAAGCATTGTTAGGGGATGCAGAGTATTGTTAAGGGGATGCAGAGCATTGTTAAGGGACGCAGAGCATTGTTAAGGAACGTAGAGCATTGTTAAGGAACGCAGAGCATTGTTAAGGGGATGCAGAGCATAGTTAGGGGATGCAGAGCATAGTTAGGGGATGCAGAGCATTGTTAGGGGATGCAGAGCATTGTTAGGGGATGCAGAGCATTGTTAGGGGATGCAGAGCATTGTTAAGGGGATGCAGAGTATTGTTAAGGGGATGCAGAGCATTGTTAAGGGGATGCAGAGCATAGTTAGGGGATGCAGAGCATAGTTAGGGGATGCAGAGCATTGTTAGGGGATGCAGAGCATTGTTAGGGGATGCAGAGCATTGTTAGGGGATGCAGAGCATTGTTAAGGGGATGCAGAGTATTGTTAAGGGGATGCAGAGCATTGTTAAGGGGATGCAGAGCATAGTTAGGGGATGCAGAGCATAGTTAGGGGATGCAGAGCATAGTTAGGGGATGCAGAGCATTGTTAAGGGGATGCAGAGTATTGTTAAGGGGATGCAGAGTATTGTTAAGGGGATGCAGAGCATTGTTAAGGGGATGCAGAGTATTGTTAAGGGGATGCAGAGTATTGTTAAGGGGATGCAGAGCATTGTTAAGGGGTGCAGAACATTGTTAAGGGGTGCAGAGCATTGTTAAGGGATGCAGAACATTGTTAGGGGGTGCAGAGCATTGTTAAGGGACGCAGAACATTGTTAAGGAACGTAGAGCATTGTTAAGGGATGCAGAACATTGTTAAGGGATGCAGAGCATTGTTAAGGGATGCAGAACATTGTTAGGGGATGCAGAGCATTGTTTAGGGGATGCAGAGCATTGTTAGGGGATGCAGAAGATTGTTAGGGGATGCAGAGCACAGTTAGGGGATGCAGAGCATAGTTAGGGGATGCAGAGCATAGTTAGGGGATGCAGAGCATAGTTAGGGGATGCAGAGCATTGTTAGGGATGCAGAGCATTGTTAGGGGATGCAGATTGTTAGGGGATGCAGAGCATAGTTAGGGGATGCAGAGCATTGTTAGGGGATGAAGAGCATAGTTAAGGTGTGCAGAGCATTGTTAGGGGATGCAGATCATAGTTAGGGGATGCAGAGCATTGTTAGGGGATGCAGAGCATAGTTAAGGTGTGCAGAGCATTGTTAGGGGATGCAGAGCATAGTTAGGGGATGCAGAGCATTGTTAGGGGATGCAGAGCATAGTTAGGGGGTGCAGAGCATTGTTAGGGGATGCAGAGCATAGTTAGGGGGTGCAGAGCATTGTTGGGGGACGCAGAGCATTGTTAGGGGACGTAGAGCATTGTTAGGGGACGCAGAGCATTGTTAGGGGATGCAGAGCATAGTTAGGGGATGCAGAGCATTGTTAGGGGATGCAGAGCATTGTTAGGGGATGCAGAGCATAGTTAAGGGGTGCAGAGCATTGTTAGGGGATGCAGAGCATAGTTAAGGGGTGCAGAGCATTGTTAGGGGATGCAGAGCATAGTTAAGGGGTGCAGAGCATTGTTAGGGGACGTAGAGCATTGTTAGGGGACGCAGAGCATAGTTAAGGGGTGCAGAGCATTGTTAGGGGACGTAGAGCATTGTTAGGGGATGCAGAACATTGTTAGGGGATGCAGAACATTGTTAGGGGATGCAGAGCATTGTTAGGGGATGCAGAGCATAGTTAAGGGGTGCAGAGCATTGTTAGGGGATGCAGAGCATAGTTAAGGTGTGCAGAGCATTGTTGGGGGGTGCAGCACATTGTTAGGGGACGCAGAGCATTGTTAGGGGATGCAGAGCATTGTTGGGGGGGTGCAGCACATTGTTAGGGGACGCAGAGCATTGTTAGGGGATGCAGAGCATTGTTGGGGGGGGTGCAGCACATTGTTAGGGGATGCAGAGCATTGTTAGGGGTGAATCCTTACTTCCACTCAAGTCACATTTACACTTAGTCAAGCATTGATGTCAATGGGAGACAAAGTCAAAACTTGACTACTTTGAAGTTTCAGGATTCACCCATTAGTGAAGTTAGAATGAATTACCTCACAACAGTGTGATATGCTGGAAGAACTGATGAAGTTTGTGGTACATAAATGCAGTCTAATTTATTGCTGAGTCAGATCATTTCCTTGTTGATTAGTTTTTCCCTCCGTTTCCCCTTTCAACATTACAGTGGTCAGCTCAAAGGATATTTTATCTAATATTATCTTAAAATGACCATATTGACAGAGAGCCAACTTTCTACTGCGTATTGTTTTTGTTTGGAGAGGTGTGGCACCGTGACCTAGATACTCTCCAAACTTCGTCTCCATAGTAACTCCCAATGTGAGAGCGAGCGATGTGATGCGTGCTGAATCCTGGATATTATCATCTCAGCCATCAGAGACTTAGACAAGCCACCCAACTAACCAACACTGCTGCTACCTACTGCTGCCTGCCTGCCTGCCACAGAACACACTGTGTACAAGACCAGTGATATGGTAGGAATGCACAATCCACTCCTGGTCAATGCAATGGCTTGGGGCTATCGTAAGAGCGTGCACTTATCCGGAGCGTGAAAATATCCAAAGTAAGCTAAATGAAAAAACTAAAACAATGTTGTGGATCTTTGATACTGGTGAACTGCATTGTGCTTTCAAAGATATTGCAGGAGTTCACTGCTATTCTGATTCTATATACTGTATGTTCTTTATGATCCTGCTGTGGGTCCTCTATCAGACCAAAGGGACAGATACACACGTCGAAACACTCATCTCTTTGTCGTGTGCATATATTGTAGACCCACACCTGGTGCTTGAGCGGCAGACATAGAGAAGCCGTCTCTGTGATGCATAATTCAGGTGAGAGACTTGTGGGCAGAGAGAGAGATGGGTGGGTGGTGTAGAAATTGGTAGCTCCCTCGAAACACACGCACAGACACTCACAGACCTGGGCCCTTTATCTCTCTCACACACACACACACACACACACACACACACACACACACACACACACACACACACACCTCCCTGTGAGATGGGCAGTGTGTACCGTGGCCAGGTTGTGGAGAGGAGACTGGGGAATATAGCACAGATCATAACGGGTGGCCAAGGCTGCTGACAACAACTACTGTAGGTATTTCTGTACCCCCTTCCAAACAAAACCAGTGGACTGTATAGTGTGTGTCTTGTCATTAGATGATTGTTGTGTTGTCAGCCTGCGAGCGTGCGCACACACACACACACACACACACACATTAGTCATCTCTCTCCACAGTGCAGATGGTGGCTTAGCGTTTGCACACTGGGCCCTTGAAGTCCCGAGTGGTGGAAGAGAAGGAGAGTGGGATAGAGGGAGAGAGGGATGGAGGGAGAGATGGATGGAGGGAGAGAGGGATGAATGGAAAACAATGCAGGCTGTTACCTGGAGGGAAGACTAGATCTACCTCGTTAGGAGGCTGCTGTAAAGACCCTCACTCTCCCCCCTCTCTCTCCCTCACTCCCTCCCTCTCTCTCCCTCACTCTCTCCCTCACTCCCACTCTATCCCTTTCATTCTCCCTTCCCTCCCTCCTTCTCTTTCTCATTTTCACTTTCCCTGCAAAGTTTACAAGTTTTCTGCCTTCCATGTGCCTCGCTGCAGGCTATGGGTGAAACAGGGAAAAAGCAGTTGATTTAAAAGTCACATTTGGAGCGATGGGGTCTGCAGAGATAGAGAGAAGAAGTCATGTTTTGGAGCGATGGGGTCTGCAGAGATAGAGAGAAGAAGTCATGTTTTGGAGAGAGGGGATCTGCAGACATAGAGAGAAGAAGTCATGTTTTGGAGCGATGGGGTCTGCAGAGATAGAGAGAAGAAGTCATGTTTTGGAGAGAGGGGATCTGCAGACATAGAGAGAAGAAGAGAGGGAGTGGAAGTGTTTCAAAAGGGTTATAGAGAAAAATATGACCAAAATCAAATCCTACAGCCTATTTGTGTGTGTGTGTGTGTGTGTGTGTGTGTGTGTGTGTGTGTGTGTGTGTGTGTGTGTGTGTGTGTGTGTGTGTGTGTGTGTGTGTGTGTGTGTGTGTGTGTGTGTGCGTGTGTGCGCGCGCACGCCAGCCCCCTGAAGCAGACAGTGAGCTGTGGTCCGTCCAGGCCTGTTGTCCAGAGATAGCGCTGGGCTGTTGTGTTGTGTTCTCACTGAGGAGAGGGAGAGACCTGCACACATTCACACACACTCCTCCATCTGCTCACTAAATCCTGTCCCAAACACTGCAGCTCCACAATTAGTCTAGAACAGACTCACTGCTTTTTGAGTTCATTTCAATTGGTGATGGAGGAAAAAATCGATAATGTTACATATCGGGATATTCTTTTTCATGATATATCGTATCGTTTATTACAATATCGCAATATTATTTTTGCACTAGTTGGCTGTACCTGCACCAAAACACCTGTATTGTTTCCTTCATAGCTTGTTGTCCATCTTCTTTTTAAATAGGAAGCCAATTTTTTTTCAGCACTTTTATTTCAATGACTGATCAAAACTGGTTTTCTCATGGTTCTCTTGTCTCTCTGCAGCAGACATGTGGTGAGCAATATGTTTGGAACATCAAATTGCAATTAAATCACAGTATTGAATCACGATACATCGTGAGAATCACAATCATGGGAATCTCAATACATATATAATCAAGAGAATCACAATACATATAGAATCATGAGATTCACAATACATATAGAATCATGAGAATCACAATACATATAGAATCATGAGAATCACAATACATATAGAATCATGACAATCACAATACATATAGAATCAAGATAATCACAATACATTGAGAATCACAATACATATAGAATCATGAGAATCACAATACATTGAGAATCACAATACATATAGAATCATGACAATCACAATACATATAGAATCATGAGAATTACAATGCATATAGAATCATGAGAATCACAATACTTTGAAAATTAAAATACATATAGAATCATGAGAATTACAATACATATAGAATCATGAGAATCACAATACATATAGAATCATGAGAATCACAATACATATAGAATCATGACAATCACAATACATATAGAATCATGAGATTCACAATACATATAGAATCAAGAGAATCACAATACATATAGAATCATGAGAATCACAATACATATAGAATCATGACAATCACAATACATATAGAATCATGAGAATCACAATACATATAGAATCAAGAGAATCACAATACATATAGAATCATGAGAATCACAATACATATAGAATCATGAGAATCACAATACATATAGAATCAAGAGAATCACATTACATATAGAATCATGACAATCACATTACATATAGAATCAAGAGAATCACAATACATATAGAATCAAGAGAATCACATTACATATAGAATCATGAGAATCACAATACATATAGAATCAAGAGAATCACAATACATATAGAATCATGAGAATCACAATACATATAGAATCACAATACATATAGAATCATGACAATCACAATACATATAGAATCATGAGAATCACAATACATATAGAATCATGAGAATCACAATGCATATAGAATCATGAGAATCACAATACTTTGAAAATCAAAATACATATAGAATCATGAGAATCACAATACATATAGAATCATGACAATCACAATACATATAGAACCATGAGAATAACAATACATATAGAATCATGATAATAACAATACATATAGAATCATGAGAATAACAATACATATAGAATCAAGAGAATCACAATACATTGAGAATCACAATACATATAGAATCATGAGAATCACAATACATTGAGAATCACAATACATATAGAATCATGACAATCACAATACATATAGAATCATGAGAATTACAATGCATATAGAATCATGAGAATCACAATACTTTGAAAATTAAAATACATATAGAATCATGAGAATTACAATACATATAGAATCATGAGAATCACAATACATATAGAATCATGAGAATCACAATACATATAGAATCATGACAATCACAATACATATAGAATCATGAGATTCACAATACATATAGAATCAAGAGAATCACAATACATATAGAATCATGAGAATCACAATACATATAGAATCATGACAATCACAATACATATAGAATCATGAGAATCACAATACATATAGAATCAAGAGAATCACAATACATATAGAATCATGAGAATCACAATACATATAGAATCATGAGAATCACAATACATATAGAATCAAGAGAATCACATTACATATAGAATCATGACAATCACATTACATATAGAATCAAGAGAATCACAATACATATAGAATCAAGAGAATCACATTACATATAGAATCATGAGAATCACAATACATATAGAATCAAGAGAATCACAATACATATAGAATCATGAGAATCACAATACATATAGAATCACAATACATATAGAATCATGACAATCACAATACATATAGAATCATGAGAATCACAATACATATAGAATCATGAGAATCACAATGCATATAGAATCATGAGAATCACAATACTTTGAAAATCAAAATACATATAGAATCATGAGAATCACAATACATATAGAATCATGACAATCACAATACATATAGAACCATGAGAATAACAATACATATAGAATCATGATAATAACAATACATATAGAATCATGAGAATAACAATACATATAGAATCATGATAATAGCCAATACATATAGAATTGTGAGAATAACAATACATATAGAATCATGATAATAACACATACATATAGAATCGTGAGAATAACAATACATATAGAATCATGAGAATAACAATACATATAGAATCATGAGAATAGCAATACATATAGAATTGTGAGAATAACAATACATATAGATTCACAATACATATAGAATCATGATAATCTGAATACATATAGAATTGTGAGAATAACAATACATATAGATTCACAATACATATAGAATCATGAGAATCACAATACATATAGAATCATGACAATCACATTACATATAGAATCATGAGAATCACATTACATATAGAACCGTGAGAATCACATTACATATAGAACCGTGAGAATCTGAATACATATCGTATCGGCACCTTAGTGTCGTGATATCAAATGGTGAGGTTTCTGGTGGTTCCCAACCCTAATCGCAATCCTCTCCATGTCTCCTTCCTTTTATGTGTTATCAGTGGAGAGACTAAAACCCGATCAATTCCAGGTGGATCACCTGCTATGAATCATCCATGTATCAGCTATGTACTGAGCTGCCCTTCTTGGCCTGGTCTCCCATATGAAAGAGGTCTTCTGACCTCGTGTGAGTGTGAGTGTGGATGGGTGTGTGTGTGTGTTTGTGTGCGTGCGTGTGTTTGCGTGAGTGCGTGTACGTGTGTGTGTATGTGTTACCATGCCAGTATTCTTGGATAAGGACACACAGTACTTCATCCTCATATAACCAGAGTTTGTTAGAAGCATCTTGACTATCCTGAGGCCATCGCTGAGCAGAGGGAAGCATCTCGACTATCCTGAGGCCATCGCTGAGCAGAGGGAAGCATCTTGACTATCCTGAGGCCATCGCTGAGCAGAGGGAAGCTTCTTGACTATCCTGAGGCCATCGCTGAGCAGAGGGAAGCATCTTGACTATCCTGAGGCCATCGCTGAGCAGAGGGAAGCATCTTGACTATCCTGAGGCCATCGCTGAGCAGAGGGAAGCATCTTGACTATCCTGAGGCCATCGCTGAGCAGAGGCAGCACAGAGTGACAGATGAGATGAATAGTAAGAGCAATGCCTTTGAGGACACTTACCTGGAAAGGAGAGAGAGGCAGAAGAAGCAATATCTGTCTTATCATATTTACGTCACTGCACTTCAGAAGCCTGCAGTCTGTACTGAGCAGTAGAGAGTACACGGGTAACAAGCTATGATAGAGGGTTATTATACCGAGGTGATTATATTGTAGGTTCACACAGGAGTGTGTTCCCTTCACACAAACCCTCTCCTGCTCTTTCTATGAAACTAATACAAAGCTGTTGAGAACTGCAGAACTCAGGATCAAATGGTAATATACTGTTTCAATTAAGAAAGTAATGCTGTTCTGTAACTTTGGCTCAAAGTTTGGCACATTTGGCAGGGACATAGTTTAACAAAACTAATGGAATGGGAATTTTCTGCAGAGTAGAGAGGGAGGAAGTGGGCAGGTCCATGTGCTAATCCATGGACTGAATTTAAACTGTCCCATTAATCTGACAGCTAGACCTGGGGTGTGACGTCACCTGAGCCAGGGGGAGGAATTGAAAAAAGAGAAATGTGGTGTTTTTAAATGTATTTATTTAACTAGGCAAGTCAGTTAAGATCAAATTCTTATTTACAATGACGGCCAAACCTGGACGACGCTGGGTCAATTCTGCGCCGCATTATGGGACTCCCAATCACGGCCGGTTGTGATACAGCCTGGAATCGAACAAGGGTCTATAGTGACGCCTCTAGCACTGAGATGCAGTGACCCCTCTAGCACTGAGATACAGTGACGCCTCTAGCACTGAGATGTAATGACCCCTCTAGCACTGAGATACAGTGACGCCTCTAGCACTGAGATGTAATGACCCCTCTAGCACTGAGTTGCAGTGACGCCTCTAGCACTGAGATGTAGTGACCCCTCTAGCACTGAAATGTAGTGACCCCTCTAGCACTGAGATGTAGTGACCCCTCTAGCACTGAGATGTAGTGACCCCTCTAGCACTGAAATGTAGTGACTCCTCTAGCACTGAGATGTAGTGACCCCTCTAGCACTGAAATGTAGTGACCCCTCTAGCACTGAGATGTAGTGACCCCTCTAGCACTGAGATGCAGGGACCCCTCTAGCACTGAAATGTAGTGACCCCTCTAGCACTGAGATGCAGTGACCCCTCTAGCAATGAGATGTAGTGACCCCTCTAGCACTGAGATGCAGTGACCCCTCTAGCAATGAGATGTAGTGACCCCTCTAGCACTGAGATGCAGTGACCCCTCTAGCACTGAGATGCAGTGCCTTAGACCGCTGCACCACTCGGTAGGGACAGGAGGGATTGAATGAGTTGTTTCCTGGTTAACACTTTGATCCAGCTTGTTGCCCATAGCCACAGATCTAGGATCAGCTCACCTTAACCTTTTACCATTAGGGATGGAGCAGCAATACCGATCTTGAATCAGCTTATAAGGGCAACTTCATCCTATACTGACTAGAATAGTTTTGGTGTGGATGGCTAATTCCCATGGCTTGCTTTAACCTGTATCCCAAATTGCACTCTACTCCCTATATTTCACAATGCTCCCTGGTTAAAACATAGTCTGCTACATAGGGAATAGAGAGCTATTTGGGATGCAGGCTTTGTTAATGGATCAGAAGTACATTCTGTGAATGGGGTTACCCCTGTAAGTCTGTGATATAACCACTCACTACTCCCAGCAGAACACCATGACATCACTCTCTCACACACACACACACACACACACACACACACACACACACACACACACACACACACACACACACACACACACACACACACACACACACACACACACACACCTTCCTTTGTGTGTGTTGAGTCCATAGTGACAGTTACATGACCCAGATCCAAAGGAAAACTCCTTGGCAAGCTTGATGGATAGTTGCCGTTTTAAGTGGAGTGAGTCACACATTAGTGTGTTAGTGTGTTTCATTTACATTTTAGTCATTTAGCAGACACTCTTATCCAGAGCGACTTACAGTAGTGAATGCATACATTTCATACATTTTTTTTTTCTTCTGTGCTGGACCCCCGTGGGAATCAAACCCACAACCCTGGCGTTACAAACACCATGCTCTACCAACTGAGCTACAGGGAAGTGTGTTTTAGTGTTAGTGTGTTTTAGTGATTGTGTGTTTTAGTGTTAGTGTGTTTTCATGTTAGTGTGTTTTAGTGTTAGTGTGTTTTAGTGTTAGTGTGTTAGTGTGTTAGTGTGTTTTAGTGTTAGTGTGTTTTAGTGTGTTTTAGTGTTAGTGTGTTTTAGTGTTAGTGTGTTAGTGTGTGTTTTAGTGTTAGTGTGTTTTCATGTTAGTGTGTTTTAGTGTTAGTGTGTTGGTGTGTTTTAGTGTTAGTGTGTTTTAGTGTTAGTGTGTTAGAGTGTTTTAGTGTTAGTGTGTTTTAGTGTTAGTGTGTTAGTGTGTTTTAGTGTTAGTGTGTTAGTGTGTTTTAGTGTTAGTGTGTTTTTGTGTTAGTGTGTTAGTGTGTTTTAGTGTTATTGTGTTTTTGTGTTAGTGTGTTAGTGTGTTTTAGTGTTAGTGTGTTTTAGTGTTAGTGTGTTTTTGTGTTAGTGTGTTAGTATGTTTTAGTGTTAGTCTGTTTGTGTTTTTTAGTGTTTGTGTGTTAGTGTGTTTTAGTGTTAGTGTGTTTTCGTGTTTTAGTGTTAGTGTGTTTTCGTGTTAGTGTGTTTTAGTGTTAGTGTTTTAGTGTGTTTTAGTGTTAGTGTGTTTTAGTGTTAGTGTGTTAGTGTGTGTTTTTAGTGTTGGTGTGTTTTAGTGGCAGTGTGTTTTTGTGTTAGTGTGTTTTAGTGTTAGTTTGTTTTAGTGTTAGTGTGTTTTAGTGTTAGTGTGTTAGTGGTAGTGTGTTTTAGTGTTAGTGTGTTTTAGTGTTTTAGTGTTTTAGTGTTAGTGTGTTAGTGTTAGTGTGTTTTAGTGTTAGTGTGTTTTAGTGTTAGTGTGTTTTAGTGTTAGTGTGTTAGTGTGTTTTAGTGTTAGTGTGTTTTAGTGTGTTTTAGTGTTAGTGTGTTTTAGTGTTGGTGTGTTTTAGTGGTAGTGTGTTTTAGTGGTAGTGTGTTTTTGTGTTAGTGTGTTTTAGTGTTAGTTTGTTTTAGTGTTAGTGTGTTTTAGTGTTTTAGTGTTAGTGTGTTAGTGTTAGTGTGTTTTAGTGTTAGTGTTTTAGTGTTAGTGTGTTAGTGGTAGTGTGTTTTAGTGTTAGTGTGTTTTAGTGTTAGTGTGTTTTAGTGTTAGTGTGTTAGTGTTAGTGTGTTTTAGTGTTAGTGTGTTTTAGTGGTAGTGTGTTTTAGTGTTAGTGTGTTTTAGTGTTAGTGTGTTAGTGTGTTTTAGTGTGTTTTAGTGTTAGTGTGTTTTAGTGTTGGTGTGTTTTAGTGGTAGTGTGTTTTTGTGTTAGTGTGTTTTAGTGTTAGTTTGTTTTAGTGTTAGTGTGTTTTAGTGTTAGTGTTTTAGTGTTAGTGTGTTAGTGTTATTGTGTTTTAGTGTTAGTGTGTTTTAGTGTTAGTGTGTTTTAGTGTTAGTGTTAGTGTGTTTTAGTGTTAGTGTGTTTTAGTGTTTTAGTGTTAGTGTGTTTTAGTGTTAGTGTGTTTTTGTGTTAGTGTGTTAGTGTGTTTTAGTGTTAGTGTGTTTGTGTGTTTTAGTGTTAGTGTGTGTTAGTGTGTTTTAGTGTTAGTGTGTTTTCGTGTTAGTGTGTTTTAGTGTTAGTGTGTTTTAGTGTTAGTGTGTTTTAGTGTTAGTTTGTTTTAGTGTTAGTGTGTTTTAGTGTTAGTTTGTTTTAGTGTTAGTGTGTTTTAGTGTTTTAGTGTTTTAGTGTTAGTGTGTTTTAGTGTTTTTCTGTTAGTTTGTTTTTCTGTTAGTTTGTTTTAGTGTTAGTGTGTTTTAGTGTTTGTGGTTTAGTGTTAGTGTGTTAGTGTGGTTTAGTGTTAGTGTGTTTTAGTTTTAGTGTGTTTTAGTGTTAGTGTGGTTTAGTGTTAGTGTGGTTCAGTGTTAGTGTGTTTTAGTTTTAGTGTGTTTTTGTGTTAGTGTGTTTCAGTGTTAGTGTGTTTTAGTGTTAGTGTGGTTTAGTGTTAGTGTGTTTTAGTGTTAGTGTTTTAGTGTTAGTGTGTTTTTTTGTTAGTGTGTTTCGGTGTTAGTGTGTTTTAGTGTTAGTGTGGTTTAGTGTTTTAGTGTTTCAAAACGAAAAGTACTGCGTGCATATGTATTCACCCCCTTTGCTATGAAGCCCCTAAATAAGATCTGGTGCAACCAATTACTATCAGTGGTCACAGAAATAGTTAAATATAGTCCACCTGTGTGCAATCTAAATGTCACATGATCTGTCACATGATCTCAGTATATATATACCTGTTCTGAAATGCCCCAGAGTCTGCAACACCACTAAGCAAGGGGCACCACCAAGCAAGCGGCACCATGAAGACCAAGGAGCTCTCCAAACAGGTCATGGACAAAGTTGTGGAGAAGTACAAATTAAGGTTGGGTTATCAAAAAATATCTGAAACTTTGAACATCCCACGGAGCACCATTAAATCCATTATTAAAAAAGGGAAATAATATGGCACCACAACAAACCTGCCAAGAGAGGGCCGCCCACCAAAACTCACAGACCAGGCAAGGAGGGCATTAATCAGAGAGGCAACAAAGAGACCAAAGATAACCCTGAAGGAGCTACAAAGCTCCACAGCAGAAATGGGAGTATCTGTCCATAGGACCACTTTAAGCCGTACACTCCACAGAGCTGGATGTTAGGTAAAATATCAACCCCGTGTTTATATCCCAGGACAAATTAGCTAGCAGCAGCACTCTAGCTAGCTAAATTACCATAAATGTTTAATGCTTTTCGACCTGTGCCCAAATGTACAGTTGAAGTCGGAAGTTTACATACACCTTAGCCAAATACATTTAAACTCAGTTTTTCACAATTCCTGACATTTAATCCTAGTAAAAATTCCCTGTCTTAGGTCAGTTAGGATCACTACTTTACTTTAAGAATGTGAGATGTCTGAATAATAGTAGAGAATGATTTATTTCAGCTTTTATTTCTTTCATCACATTCCCAGTGGGTCAGAAGTTTACATACACTCAATTAGTATTTGGTAGCATTGCCTTTAAATTGTGTAACTTGGGTCAAACGTTTCGGGTAGCTTTTCACAAGCTTCCCACAATAAGTTGGGTGAATTTTTGCCCTATTCCTCCTGACAGAGCTGGTGTAACTAAGTCAGGTTTGTAGGCCTCCTTGCTCGCACACGGTTTTTCAGTTCTACCCACACATTTTCTATGGGATTAAGGTCAGGGCTTTGTGATGGCCACTCCAATACCTTGACTTTGTTGTCCTTAAGCCATTTTGCCACAACTTTGGAAGTATGCTTGGGGTCATTGTCCATTTGGAAGACCCATTTGCGACAAAGCTTTAACTTCCTGACTGATGTCTTGAGATGTTGCTTCAATATATGCACATCATTTTCCTCCCTCATGCCATCTATTTTGTGAAGTGCACCAGCCCCTCCTGCAGCAAATCACCCCCACAACATGATGCTGCCACCTCTGTGATTTACGGTTGGGATGGTGTTCTTCGGCTTGCAATCCTCCCCCTTTTTCCTCCAAACATAACGATGGTCATAAAACAAACACCCCCTGCCACGTCCTGACCAAACTACAATAACAAATAACCCCTATTACTGGTCAGGACGTGACAGGGATTGATTTGCACCTTTCGCACCAAAGTACGTTCATCTCTAGGAGACAGAACGCGTCTCCTTCCTGAGCGGTATGATGGTTGCGTGGTCCCATGGTGTTTATACTTGCGTACTATTGTTTGTACAGATGAACGTGGTACTTTCAGGCGTTTGGAAATTGCTCCCAAGGATGAACCAGACTTGGGGAGGTCTCCAATTTTGTTTCTGTGGTCTTGGCTGATTTCTTTTAATTTTCCCATGATGTCAAGCAAAGAGGCACTGAGTTTGAAGGTAGGCCTTGAAATACATCCACAGGTACACCTCCAATTGACTCAAATTATGTCAATTAGTCTTCTAAAGCCATGACATAATTTTCTGGAATTTTCCAAGCTGTTTAAAGGCACAGTCAACTTAGTGTATGTTAACTTCTGGCCCACTGGAATTGTGATACAGTGAATTATAAGTGAAATAATCTGTCTGTAAACAATTGTTGGAAAGATTACTTGTGTCATGCACAAAGTAGATGTCCTAAACGACTTGCCAAAACTATAGTTTGTTAACAATAAATTTTTTGGAGTGGTTGAAAAACGAGCTTTAATGACTCCAACCTAAGTGTATGTAAACTTCCGACTTCAACTGTATATAATTGGTTCTGAGTTTGTTTTGATATTTCAACCTGCGTGTCCTGATCGCATCTGTGGGTGGACAAAATCAACGTGCGCGCAACGACGCACGCGGATGTACGCGTGCGGTCTGGTCAGCATGTAAGCGTTTCCCTGGAAGGTCTACCTACACCTGTTGTATTTGACAAATCTAATTGTGATTTGATTTTGAGAAATTTACTGACGCTCATAGTGTTTCACTGTTCTTTTTAAATGAGTAACTGTAAAGCAACAAGCTAGTAAAAACCAGCCGGTGCAGCGTCTCTCCACTCTAGGAGCAGGCTGTCACTGGATCACAACAGTGTTGTGCTTGTCTATGATCCAACGATGAGCCACAACAGTAGGACAGTAATACTTGAGCTGAATTCCTGCAAATACTCTTTGTTGTCTCCGCCCAATTCGCTCATCCTTTCCCATGTTATTATTATTAAAAACATTTGAATCCCTTTGTTTGTGTTTGTTTGTGTGTGTGTCTGGTGTGTAGTGGTGGGGGGACTTCCCCCTGCATGCAGTCTCAGCAGTTGGCAACAAGGCAATTAACCCAAAACAGTCTAATTAACAGAGAGGAGGAATTACAGCACACTAAGCCCCAATTACCTACCACACACACACACACACACACACACACACACACACACATGCAAACGCACATCATCGCATTCGTTACTCATCACTGCATTCAACACTATGTTTTAGATGAGGTACTTTTGCGCTAATCACAAATTGTGCCATTGGTGCCCATGACAGTGAAGTATGACGCATGTCTCCATATGTGTTATGGTGACATAAGCATTCTAAGTGCTGAGCCCCTGGGTCATACAAGCCCTGTAAATGGAACACGTTCATCTCAGTGATATGAATAATGTGTTAGGACACAGTAATGCATTCACAGTGATGGTTCATCTCAAAAGTCTGAAATGACACCCTCTTCTTATCTTCTTTCATTCACCTGCTCTCATTTGAATACACCAGGGATTGAAGCTATATGCAGGTAGTACCAGTACCATAACACCAGGGATTGAAGCTATATGCAGGTAGTACCAGTACCATAACACCAGGGATTGAAGCTATATGCAGGTAGTACCAATACCATAACACCAGGGATTCAAGCTATATGCAGGTAGTACCAATACCATAACACCAGGGATTTAAGCTATATGCAGGTAGTACCAGTACCATGTAGTACCAGTACCATAACACCAGGGATTGAAGCTACATGCAGGTAGTACCAATACCATAACACCAGGGATTGAAGCTATATGCAGGTAGTACCAGTACCATAACACCAGGGATTGGAGCTATATGCAGGTAGTACAAGTACCATAACACCAGGGATTGAAGCTATATCCAGGTAGTACCAGTACCATAACACCAGGGATTGAAGCTATAGACAGGTAGTACCAGTACCGTAACACCAGGGATTTGAGGGATCAATAGGGAAGGAGACAGTCCAGAGGACTTGCTTTCACCTGCCCAACTCTTCTACATCGATGAGAATGAAGGGGAAGAAGACCACTTTAGACTATTGAGATGCAACCTTTAACATTAGACTATTGAGATCCAACCTTTAACCTTAGACTATTGAGATCTAACCTTAGACTATTGAGATGCAACCTTTAACATTGACTATTGAGATCCAACCTTAGACTATTGAGATCCAACCTTTAACATTGACTATTGAGATCCAACCTTTAACATTGACTATTGAGATCCAACCTTTAACATTGACTATTGAGATCCAACCTTTAACATTGACTATTGAGATGCAACCTTTAACATTGACTATTGAGATCCAACCTTTAACATTGACTATTGAGATCCAACCTTTAACATTGACTATTGAGATGCAACCTTTAACATTGACCATTGAGATGCAACCTTTAACATTGACTATTGAGATGCAACCTTTAACATTAGACTATTGAGATCCAACCTTTAACATTGACTATTGAGATGCAACCTTTAACATTGACCATTGAGATGCAACCTTTAACATTGACTATTGAGATGCAACCTTTAACATTAGACTATTGAGATCCAACCTTAGACTATTGAGATCCAACCTTTAACCTTAGACTATTGAGATCCAACCTTTAACTGAAGACTCATGACAGTCCCTGTTTGTCATCAAGTGCACGTAAGGACTCCCTGGGGTTGTTAAGCAATAAACTTGGTCTATGCCACTGCTCACAGCCATGTTCACTGCCAAGAATATGATACGCAAGAGTGTTTCCAACTGTCAGTATCTAACTATGCATGGAAATACGTTTTATACCTTTAGTTTTCAGTCCACCGTGATAAAACATTGAAGGAATATTTGAAGCAAACATTGATAGAACATTTAAAAAGATGTAGTGCATTTTTTCACCAGTTTTACAAATCCCTTTTTACCTCAGGCACAAGAACTAGAGGATGGTAACACTCCTTTCTGTCTTCCTCCCTTCCTCCTGATATTCATCTTCCTCTTTTCTCCCTTTCTCTTTTTCCCACTGCCCTCTTTTCTCCCTCTCTCTCTCTCTCTCTCTCTCTCTCTCTCTTTGTCTCTCTCTCTCTTTATATCTCTTTGTCTTTCTCCATCTCTCTCTTTCTATCTCTCTCTCTGTCTCTCTCCCTCTCTCTCTCTGCCTCTCTCTTTCTCTGTCTCTCTGTCTCTCACTGTCACCGTAGTTTGTTAATAATGAATGTGTATCCTGCTAGCTGGGGGAGATGGATCATGTAAGAGGGTGAGATTCTCCTCCTTCCCTCTTTCCTTTTTTCTTCTTCTCTGCTCTGCTCTTCTCTCCTCTATTCTCCACTTCTCATCTCTTCTCATCTTCTCTCCTCTATTCTCCACTTCTCATCTCTTCTCCTCTTCTCTCCTCTATTCTCCACTTCTCATCTCTTCTCATCTTCTCTCCTCTATTCTCCACTTCTCATCTCTTCTCTTCTCTCCTCTATTCTCCACTTCTCATCTCTTCTCCTCTATTCTCCAATTCTCATCTCTTCTCCTCTCCTCTATTCTCCACTTCTCATCTCCTCTTCTCTCCTCTATTCTCCACTTCTCATCTATTCTCCTTTTCTCCTCCTCTCCTCTATTCTCCACTTCTCATCTCTTCTCCTCTTCTCTCCTCTATTCTCCACTTCTTATCTCTTCTCATCTTCTCTCCTCTATTCTCCACTTCTCATCTCTTCTCATCTTCTCTCCTCTATTCATCTCATCTCTTCTCATCTTCTCTCCTCTATTCTCCACTTCTCATCTCTTCTCATCTCTCCTCTATTCTCCACTTCTCATCTCTTCTCATCTCTTTTTCTCACTTCTCTCCTCTTCTCTTCTCCTCACTTCTCCTCTCCCAGTGCTCCTCTCTCTTATGCCCTCTCTCTGTACAGACGTACCTATCGTTCACTACACCATCTTGCAAGACATTGCATTACATTGAATTACATTACTTTCTTTCATGTGAGCTCCGTAGAGGCTCCTCTGATCTTCAAGGCCCTGCACTGCCATACCATCATGTACACTACACGGCGTTGCATGGCAACACATTGCATTAGGTTGTGTTTAGAGCCCTGTCACTGAACTGCTTCACCATTCCATCCTGGGCATGATACTACAATGTATTTCTTTCTACTGTAAGTTGCATCCTCACACATCAGCACAGTGGAGGCTGATGAATCTACACAGAATCTGTGAGGACTATAAATATATTCAATTATCTTCTGAAGTCTGGTTAACCTTCTCTCGTTGTAGTTCCCAATTGTCCCACTGTATACTTTGTGCACTGAATGGCACTGAACACTGTGTGTGTTTGTGTGTGCGTGCGTGTCTGTGCGTGTGTGTCTGTGCGCGTACGTGCACTTGTGTTTGCATTTTGTGGGCATGCTTATTTATAGATGTGTTCATGTTTGCTTTTCTGGTGCTGAAGGCTCCCTCATCTGTAAAGTATGTTCCAGTGAACACGCACAACTCACACACACAAATAACACACGTTTCAATGATGGTTTAACCCCAGCCCAGGTATTATTCATCTTCCAGAGCTCTGGTGACTTCAACCTTTCTTCAGGTTCCTCTCCCTGGCTCAGGTGATGTCACACAAAGTCTGGACATCTACTCATTCCAGGGGGGAGGAACATTCTACATTGTACAATAATAGTGAAGACATCAAAACTATGAAATAACACATATTGAATCATGTAGTAACCAAAAACAGTGTTTAAAAAATCCTGGATTTCTGCATAAATCAGTCATAACAATTTGATCTGATCTTCATCTAGGTCACAACAACAGAAAAACACAGTCTGCTTAAACTAATAACACCCAAACAACTATACGCTTCCATGTCTTTATTGAACACACCGTGTAAAACCCTGCACTGTGAATGAGAGCGTACCCCTCTCTATCTCAGGTCATTACAGTTTAAGGTGATGAGAGCGTACCCCTCTCTATCTCAGGTCATTACAGTTTAAGGTGATGAGGACGTACCCCTCTCTATCTCAGGTCATTACAGTTTAAGGTGATGAGAGCGTACCCCTCTCTATCTCAGGTCATTACAGTTTAAGGTGATGAGGACGTACCCCTCTCTATCTCAGGTCATTACAGTTTAAGGTGATGAGAGCGTACCCCTCTATCTCAGATCATTACAGTTTAAGGTGATGAGGACGTACCCCTCTCTATCTCAGGTCATTACAGTTTAAGGTGATGAGAGCGTACCCCTCTCTATCTCAGGTCATTACAGTTTAAGGTGATGAGGACGTACCCCTCTCTATCTCAGGTCATTACAGTTTAAGGTGATGAGAGCGTACCTCTCTATCTCAGGTCATTACAGTTTAAGGTGATGAGGACGTACCCCTCTCTATCTCAGGTCATTACAGTTTAAGGTGATGAGAGCGTACCCCTCTCTATCTCAGGTCATTACAGTTTAAGGTGATGAGAGCGTACCCCTCTCTATCTCAGGTCATTACAGTTTAAGGTGATGAGGACGTACCCCTCTCTATCTCAGGTCATTACAGTTTAAGGTGATGAGAGCGTACCTCTCTCTATCTCAGGTCATTACAGTTTAAGGTGATGAGGACGTACCCCTCTCTATCTCAGGTCATTACAGTTTAAGGTGATGAGGACGTACCCCTCTCTATCTCAGGTCATTACAGTTTAAGGTGATGAGAGCGTACCCCTCTCTATCTCAGGTCATTACAGTTTAAGGTGATGAGGACGTACCCCTCTCTATCTCAGGTCATTACAGTTTAAGGTGATGAGAGCGTACCTCTCTATCTCAGGTCATTACAGTTTAAGGTGATGAGAGCGTACCTCTCTATCTCAGGTCATTACAGTTTAAGGTGATGAGGACATACCCCTCTCTATCTCAGGTCATTACAGTTTAAGGTGATGAGAGCGTACCTCTCTATCTCAGGTCATTACAGTTTAAGGTGATGAGAGCGTACCCCTCTCTATCTCAGGTCATTACAGTTTAAGGTGATGAGAGCGTACCTCTCTATCTCAGGTCATTACAGTTTAAGGTGATGAGAGCGTACCCCTCTCTATCTCAGGTCATTACAGTTTAAGGTGATGAAAGCGTACCTCTCTATCTCAGGTCATTACAGTTTAAGGTGATGAGAGCGTACCCCTCTCTATCTCAGGTCATTACAGTTTAAGGTGATGAGGACGTACCCCTCTCTATCTCAGGTCATTACAGTTTAAGGTGATGAGAGCGTACCCCTCTCTATCTCAGGTCATTACAGTTTAAGGTGATGAGAGCGTACCTCTCTATCTCAGGTCATTACAGTTTAAGGTGATGAGAGCGTACCCCTCTATCTCAGGTCATTACAGTTTAAGGTGATGAGGACGTACCCCTCTCTATCTCAGGTCATTACAGTTTAAGGTGATGAGGACGTACCCCTCTCTATCTCAGGTCATTACAGTTTAAGGTGATGAGAGCGTACCCCTCTCTATCTCAGGTCATTACAGTTTAAGGTGATGAGGACGTACCCCTCTCTATCTCAGGTCATTACAGTTTAAGGTGATGAGGACGTACCCCTCTCTATCTCAGGTCATTACAGTTTAAGGTGATGAGAGCGTACCCCTCTCTATCTCAGGTCATTACAGTTTAAGGTGATGAGGACGTACCCCTCTCTATCTCAGGTCATTACAGTTTAAGGTGATGAGAGCGTACCCCTCTCTATCTCAGGTCATTACAGTTTAAGGTGATGAGAGCGTACCCCTCTCTATCTCAGGTCATTACAGTTTAAGGTGATGAGAGCGTACCCCTCTCTATCTCAGGTCATTACAGTTTAAGGTGATGAGAGCGTACCCCTCTCTATCTCAGGTCATTACAGTTTAAGGTGATGAGAGCGTACCTCTCTATCTCAGGTCATTACAGTTTAAGGTGATGAGAGCGTACCCCTCTCTATCTCAGGTCATTACAGTTTAAGGTGATGAGAGCATACCCCTCTCTATCTCAGGTCATTACAGTTTAAGGTGATGAGAGCGTACCCCTCTCTATCTCAGGTCATTACAGTTTAAGGTGATGAGAGCGTACCCCTCTCTATCTCAGGTCATTACAGTTTAAGGTGATGAGAGCGTACCCCTCTCTATCTCAGGTCATTACAGTTTAAGGTGATGAGAGCGTACCCCTCTCTATCTCAGGTCATTACAGTTTAAGGTGATGAGAGCGTACCCCTCTATCTCAGGTCATTACAGTTTAAGGTGATGAGGACGTACCCCTCTCTATCTCAGGTCATTACAGTTTAAGGTGATGAGAGCGTACCCCTCTCTATCTCAGGTCATTACAGTTTAAGGTGATGAGAGCGTACCCCTCTCTATCTCAGGTCATTACAGTTTAAGGTGATGATAGCGTACCCCTCTCTATCTCAGGTCATTACAGTTTAAGGTGATGAGGACGTACCCCTCTCTATCTCAGGTCATTACAGTTTAAGGTGATGAGGACATACCCCTCTCTATCTCAGGTCATTACAGTTTAAGGTGATGATAGCGTACCTCTCTATCTCAGGTCATTACAGTTTAAGGTGATGATAGCGTACCCCTCTCTATCTCAGGTCCAGTCTGTCTATAGATCAGTCCTGCTCTACCCTAACTGCCACTGCCCACTCTTTTAGCTACAGTACCACAGAGGAAAGATTCATGATACAATACAAATATGCTCTAACGCCTCTCTCTCTCCCCCATCCTCTCTCCCATCCTCTCTCCCCCATCCTCTCTCCCATCCTCTCTCCCCATCCTCTCTCCCATCCTCTCTCTCCCATCCTCTCTCCCCTCTCTCTCCCATCCTCTCTCTCCCATCCTCTCTCCCCCATCCTCTCTCCCCATCCTCTCTCCCATCCTCTCTGTCCCCTCTCTCTCTCTCCCATCCTCTCTCCCCATCCACTCTACCCTCTCTCTCTCTCCCCCTCTCTCTCTCCCATCCTCTCTCTCCCCTCTCTCTCTCCCATCCTCTCTCCCCATCCCCTCTCCCCTCTCTCTCTCTCCCATCCTCTCTCCTATCCTCTTTCTCCCATCCTCTCGCTCCCATCCTCTCTCCCCATCCACTCTCCCCTCTCTCTCTCTCCCATCATCTCTCTCTCATCCTCTCTCCCCCATCCTCTCTCCCCCATCCACTCTCCCCTCTCCCATCCTCTCTCTCCCATCCTCTCTCCTCCATCCTCTCTCCCCTCTCTCTCTCTCTCTCCCATCCTCTCTCCCCCATCCACTCTCCCCTCTCTCGCTCTCTCTTCTCTCCCCCTCTCTCCCCCCCTCTCGCTCTCTCTCTTCTCCCCCTCTCTCTCCCGCCTCTCTCTCTCTCTCTCTCTTCTCCACCTCTCTCCCCATGTCTTGCTCTTTCTCACTCTCTCCCCCCTCTCGCTCTCTCTTCTCTCCCCCTCTCTCACTCCCCCCTCTCACTCTCTCTCTCTTCTCCCCCTCTCTCTCCCCGTGTCTTGCTCTTTCTCACACTCTCCCCCCTCCCTCACTCTCTTCTCTCCCCCTCTACTCTCCCCCCTTGCCCTCTCTCTTCTCCCCCTCTCTCTCTCTCTCTCCGCGTCTTGCTCTTTCTCACTCTCTCCCCTCTCTCGCTCCCCCCCTCTCTCTCTCCGTCTTGCTTCCCCCGTCTCTCGCTTTCTCTCTTTCTCCCCCTTCTCTCTCTCTCCAGATCAGTCGTGTTTTAAAACCGGGAGGTCGTTTCCTGTCTGTAACCTTCGCCCAGCCTCACTTCAGGAAGCGCCTCTATGCTCGCCATGACTACTGCTGGTCTGTACGTACCCATAGCTACGGAGACGGCTTCCAATACTTCCTGTATGTGCTGACCAAAGGGGAGGAGCTTAGTCCAGAGGATGCCGGTCTGGAAAGAAGGTTATTGGAGGAGACCCAAGATCCGCCCAATGAGGTCAGGACCCAGGAAGCAGACACTGAGGCCTTCCTGGATTGTATTGACCTATAGGAGACAGAATCTCAATGGACTCGACAACAGGCTACAAGTGACTTATCTCTCAACGTTTGCCATTATGCCTTCAAAGACTGTTTTTATCCACTGTGGCTTTTGAACCAGTTGTTATATTGTGATACATTTGTATGATTCTGTAATGTGTGTGTTTTTTATTAAGTGAAAACATCTTTGATTAAAACTACTTAAAGGCCAGTCATTTCTGTATCATTGGTGTTCCGTCAAATCGCCATTATATTGTTTACCTAATCACCATCATTGGAGGTTTTGTGAGACCCCACAGTACAAGCTTCTCCGGACAGTCTGTATAAAACCCCATCAACATGACACTAGCATCCTCCTGGTATTTGTAAAAGAAACATCAGATCAGATGAAGCTGTTAGTTTCTGCTGTAGCTGAAATATAAAGCACAGAGCCATGGAGAGAGGATGGGAGCGACGGCTCCGTTGATAAAGTAGAAATCATTTATTTTTAATTCTCTGCTGAAATGTAATTACTGTCTATTTTTAAGACTTAAAAAAAATAAGGTTTCTGATGTCTCAGCAGACAGGCTCCTCTCTTTCTGCTGAGATTTGCAAATATTTGGTTAAAATAATTATTTATGGGAATAAAATTCAATGCAATAAATATCAACTGCCATTTTGCTGTATGTAGTGTGGAAGTTTTGATATATGGATAGTTATAAGGCAGATGCTAAGGCCGGCAGAACTAATGTTGATGACTGTAGTGTAACTAGCATCACCCTTAATGCATTAGAACCATGTTGTGCCTCAACAGTCAATACTGCTTCATAGTGTGAGTGTTCAAACACTCAGGGGACCTCGTTGAGAAGAAACAACTGAACTCATTACCAACCTCTCAGTGCCAATTCACAAACACAAACTGTACACACACACACAGGGCTCTACTTTAACTAACTTAACGCAAAGGTGTGTGTGTGTCTGCAATATTTTAGCTATTGCAATAATCAGCACAGTTACTGGCGTTGGCGCAAATGGGCTGGGTTTGGATGAATAAACAAGTTGTGGGTGTGTCCGGGCTTGGCCCCTCACTGGCCAATCAGAACGTGCTCCATGGCCAAATATGTGTTTGCTATAAGTTGTGTATTTATGGTCTGATGTATGGCCGTGGAATCAACACCAATTCCAATGTTAGTCCCGTTGTAGTTTGTTAAATGGCTTTCAGAAACGAAATAGCAAAATGTACACCTATCTTTGCTAAATATCTTAACTTGAACACGGTTGTAGTCCACATTGTTCTTGGTAATTGCATGACTTAGTAGCATTCACACTGACATAGGGGCCAGGCCTGCTGTAAATTGCGTTATGGCTGAGCATGGACATGCCAAACATTGTCAATAAGCAAGATTACATTCATTATTGATAAGGCCTAAAAAGAGAGCAAATAACTCAAATCAAATTCTAAACAAAACGAACAACAACTTGTTTTAAATAGGCCGAAGGCTATGTCCCATGTAGCTTAGTTGGTAGAGCAGGGCACTTGCAACACCAGGGTTGTGGGTTTGATTCCCACGGGGGACCAATAATAAAATGTGTGTGTTCACTATTGTAAGTCTGTAGATAAGAGTGTAAATGTAATTTCTTCTGGTAGGCATATCATGTTAAAACAACACACACTATGGAGGTTCTACAGCTCCCAAACAGGCGGATGTTTAATGAACATAATCTCAACCATTTTACAGATTACAGAAGATGCATTGCATGCGGACGTTGTAACCATAAAACCAGGAAGGTGAATCATTGTAATAAGGTTGGTTGTAATACAATTAAACAATTAAACCACAATCAAGGAATCTGTTTTTTTAACAACAACAACAACAATAAATAAATGTAATGATGTCATAAAATGAACAGGATAAAAACACGCATTGCTGTTGAACCAGCCTTCGTTATAGTTGGCCTAAGAGAGGGCTTGGGTTTTGAACATATGAAACGAAATGGGAAAAAACATTTTTATGTTTCTAAGTATAAAGTATACAGGCACCAAAAGCGCATTAGGCTGCTCTGCTCTACTCTTGTTCCAGGCCTGGAAAATGTCAGTGCGCCAGTTTTTACATGACCAAATTGCAAACCAACATGTTTCACAGTAGACGCCTGAACGTCGGCCTGTAGTCTCCCCCTGTCTCCCCCCGTCCCCCTCCGTCCTCCCCCTGTCCCCCTCCTTTCTCCCCCTGCCGCCCCTGTCCCCTTCCGTCCTCCCCCTGTCCCTCTCCATCCTCCCCCTGTCCCCCTCTTGCCTCCCTCCTGTCCCCCTCCGTTCTCCCCCCTGTCCCCCTCCGTCCTCCCCCCTGTCCCCCTCCGTCCTCCCCCCTGTCCCCATCCATCCTCCCCCTGCCTCCCCCATGTCCCCCTCCGTCCTCCCCCTGCCTCCCCCTGTCCCCCTCCGTCCTCGCCCCTGTCCCCCTCCGTCCTCCCCCCTGTCCCCCTCCGTCCTCCCCCCTGTCCCCCTCCGTCCTCCCCCAGCCTCCCCATGTCCCCCTCCGTCCTCCCCCCAGTCCCCCTCCGTCCTCCCCCCTGTCCCCCTCCGACCTCACCCCTATCCACTCCATCCTCCCCACCACCCTCCATTGTCCAACTCTACATCTGACAGGCTGATTGGGTGTCATGGGGTTTCCGGGGTGATGGTGTGGGGTGGCAAACAGGCTGACACCCAGCTGGTTATGTAACTAAGTGGCAGGGGAATCAATATTGATAATGGCTGATTTAACACTGGCAGGGTACCAGGCTATCAGCAGGGCTGGAGGGAGGAGGAAGAGGGTACACTTCTGATGAGATCATGGGATAGTCTGTGTGAGGGGAGGAGGGTGTAGTTAGTCTGTGTGAGGGGAAGGGAGTGTAGTTAGCCTGTGTGAGGGGAGGGTGGTGTAGTTTGTGTGAGAGGAGGAGGGTGTAGATAGTCTGTGTGAGGGGAGGGGGGTGTAGTTAGTCTGTGTGAGGGGAGGGGGGTGTAGTTAGTCTGTGTGAGAGGAGGAGGGTGTAGTTAGTCTGTGTGAGGGGAGGGGGGTGTAGTTAGTCTTTGTGAGTGGAGGGTGGTGTAGTTAGTCTGTGTGAGGGGAGGGGGGTGTAGTTTGTGTGAGGGTAGGAGGGTGTAGTTAGTCTGTGTGAGGGGAGGGGGTTGTAGTTAGTCTGTGTGAGAGGAGGAGGGTGTAGTTAGTGTGTGTGAGGGGAGGGGGTGTAGTTAGTCTGTGTGAGGGGAGGGGGTGTAGTTAGTATGTGTGAGAGGAGGAGGGTGTAGTTAGTCTGTGTGAGGGGAGGGGGGTGTAGTTAGTCTGTGTGAGGGGAGGGGGGTGTAGTTAGTCTGTGTGAAGGGAGGGTGGTGTAGTTAGTCTGTGTGAGGGGAGGGGAGTGTAGTTAGTCTGTGTGAGGGGAGGGGGTGTAGTTAGTCTGTGTGAGGGGAGGGTGGTGTAGTTTGTGTGAGGGAGGAGGGTGTAGTTAGTCTGTGTGAGGGGAGGAGGGTGTAGTTAGTCTGTGTGAGGAGAGGGGGTTTAGTTAGTCTGTGTGAGGGGAGGGTGGTGTAGTTTGTGTGAGGGGAGGAGGGTGTAGTTAGTCTGTGTGAGGGGAGGGTGGTGTAGTTAGTGTGAGGGGAGGGGGGTGTAGTTTGTGTGAGAGGAGGAGGGTGTAGTTAGTCTGTGTGAGGGGAGGGGGTGTAGTTAGTCTGTGTGAGGGCAGGGGGGTGTAGTTAGTCTGTGTGAGAGGAGGAGGGTGTAGTTAGTGTGTGTGAGGGGAGGGGGTGTAGTTAGTCTGTGTGAGGGAGGGGGTGTAGTTTGTCTGTGTGAGAGGAGGAGGGTGTAGTTAGTCTGTGTGAGGGGAGGGGGTGTAGTTAGTCTGTGTGAGAGGAGGAGGGTGTAGTTAGTCTGTGTGAGGGGAGGGGGGTGTAGTTAGTCTGTGTGAGGGGAGGGTGGTGTAGTTAGTCTGTGTGAGGGGAGGGGGGTGTAGTTAGTCTGTGTGAGGGGAGGGGGGTGTAGTTAGTCTGTGTGAGGGGAGGGGGGTGTAGTTAGTCTGTGTGAGGGGAGGGGGGTGTAGTTAGTCTGTGTGGGAGGAGGAGGGTGTAGTTAGTCTGTGTGAGGGGAGGGGGTGTAGTTAGTCTGTGTGAGGGGAGGGTAGTGTAGTTTGTGTGAGAGGAGGAGGGTGTAGTTAGTCTGTGTGAGGGGAGGGGGGTGTTGTTAGTCTGTGTGAGGGGAGGGGGGTGTAGTTTGTCTGTGTGAGGGGAGGGGGTGTAGTTAGTCTGTTTGAGGGGAGGAAGGTGTAGTTTGTCTGTGTGAGGGGAGGGGGGTGTAGTTTGTGTGTGTGTGTGTGTGTGTAGAGGTATCGTTTGTGTGTGTGTGTTTGTGTGTGTACGTGCGTGCGCTTGTGCGTGTGTGACTGGCTCGAGGCAGGGCAGTACAAAGAGATAATGCAATACAGAGAACTGAACCTGTCAAGTCCTCAGCCAGGCAGCTCAATACTGTCCCTCAATAAGGTAGAACAATATCTACCATACAGTGACAAGTCTAACTTCTAGAAATGCTATTCTTTGGCAGATATGGCATCGCTAGAGGTTCTTCTATCTCATCCATCAGACATGTTACAACAGACATGCTAGATAACATGCTGAAAGACTACAGACAAATCCTCCCTCTACCATACATGGTACTAAACATAGAAATAGAATGGATAGAACTGACCTCCCCATTCAAGTCAATGATAGAATAATGGTTGGACTGGCAGCCATTGTGAGCAAAACTAGATTGAGTAATAATCAACTTGATTAGACGTTGGTTGTGTAACTCCAGACCAGGGGACAGTTCTAATGTAATGGAGAGACCGCATACTCTCTTTCTCTATCACTCTCTTTTTTTCCTCTGTCCCATTTTCTCCTCTCTCTCTCTCTCTCTCTCTCTCTCTCTCTCTCTCTCTCTCTCTCTCTCCCCTCCCTCTCTCTCTCTCTCTCTCTCTCTCTCTCTCTCTCTCTCTCTCTCTCTCTCTCTCTCTCTCTCTCTCTCTCTCTCTCTCTCTCTCTCTCTCTCTCTCTCTCTCTCTCTCTCTCTCTCTCTCTCTCTCTCTCTGCCTTGGTGGTGATGGCTGTGTTGATGGCTGTGGGGATGGCTGTTTTCAGACTTGTTTCAGTGAGCCAGCCAGCCTTCTCTGCTACTCCTAATTGTCCTTTATGCTCCGGTGCCCAAGGCCAACAACATCAGCAAGCTGCTGCATACCCAATGCACACACTTATCTCTCTCTCTATATATATATGTATATTATCTGTCTCTCATCTCTCTCTCGCTCTGTTCTCTCACCGATATCTCATTTGTTCTTTCTCTCTCTCTGTTTCTCTCCTTCTCTCGCATCCCTCTCTCTCTCTCTCTCTCTCACACACACACACACACACACACACACACACACACACACACACACACACACACACACACACACACACACACACACACACACACACACACACACACACACACACACACACACACACACACACACACACACACTGTGTACCCTTTCCCATCTCTCTCTCTCTCTCTCTCTCTCTCTCTCTCTCTCTCTCTCTCTCTCTCTCTCTCTCTCTCACACACACACACACACACACACACACACACACTGTGTACCCTTTCCCATCTCTCTCTCTCTCTCTCTCTCTCTCTCTCTCTCTCTCTCACACACACACACACACACACACACACACACACACACAGTGTACACTTTCCCATCTCTCCTCTCTCTCTCTCTCTCTCTCTCTCTCTCTCTCTCTCACACACACACACACACACACACACACACAGTGTACACTTTCCCATCTCTCTCTCTCTCTCTCTCTCTCTCTCTCTCTCTCACACACACACACACACACACACACACACACAGTGTACACTTTCCCATCTCTCTCTCTGTAAAATGTTCTAATCATGTATTCCTCTCTTTTTCTCCCCTTCCTCTTTCAGCCTCAGCCAATCCCTTCGCGTGTTGTTTCTGTGGATTATTCTTTCGGTGCTTGTGTATGTGAGTTTGACTCTGTGAGTGTATGTTGTCATGAAAGCTTACATATCCCCTGTTCATGTCTCAGTGTGTACCATGGTCTCAGTGTGTACCATGTCTCAGTGTGTACCATGGTCTAAGTGTGTACCATGTCTCAGTGTGTACCATGGTCTCAGTGTGTACCATGGTCTAAGTGTGTACCATGTCTCAGTGTGTACCATGTCTCAGTGTGTACCATGGTCTCAGTGTGTACCATGGTCTCAGTGTGTACCATGGTCTCAGTGTGTACCATGGTCTCAGTGTGTACCATGGTCTAAGTGTGTACCATGTCTCAGTGTGTACCATGGTCTCAGTGTGTACCATGTCTCAGTGTGTACCATGGTCTCAGTGTGTACCATGGTCTCAGTGTGTACCATGTCTCAGTGTGTACCATGGTCTCAGTGTGTACCATGGTCTCAGTGTGTACCATGGTCTCAGTGTGTACCATGGTCTCAGTGTGTACCATGGTTTCAGTGTGTGAGATTTCTATATATTCCATGTACTGTAGGCTACCACAACACAGTGCTACTGTATAGGCCTGGTTGATTTGACAGGGGGCCCCTATATCGCAGAGATTAGCAACGTTAAAGGGACTTGTCTCTAGCTGGGATTGATCCGGCAACCCTGTACGTCCATCAACTTCACTAACTGCAGTCCCAATAGAGATAATCCTATTTGACATGGCTATATAGGCAGAGATATATCTGAGCCCACCACCAGTTATCCTTGTCAGTGTGTGTTAATCAGTGTTAGCTGTAGCGTGAGCTACCATGACAGGCGGCGCAGCGCTGGCTGTATGCACAGTATTTCAGTGTCCCTGGCGGCAGTATAATGACATTAGTGATGTCACTGTATTAGATGAGTTATGTATTAGTCATGTTACTGTATAGATGAGTTATGTATTAGTAATGTTACTGTATAGATGAGTTATGTATTAGTAATGTTGCTGTATAGATGAGTTATGTAATAGTAATGTTGCTGTATAGATGAGTTATGTAATAGTAATGTTACTGTATAGATGAGTTATGTAATAGTAATGTTACTGTATAGATGAGTTATGTAATAGTAATGTTGCTGTATAGATGAGTTATGTATTAGTAATGTTACTGAATAGATGAGTCGTGTAATAGTAATGTTACTGTATAGATGAGTTATGTATTAGTAATGTTACTGTATAGATGAGTTATGTATTAGTAATGTTACTGTATAGATGAGTTATATAATAGTAATGTTGCTGTATAGATGAGTTATGTAATAGTAATGTTGCTGTATAGATGAGTTATGTAATAGTAATGTTACTGTATAGGTGAGTTATGTATTAGTAATGTTACTGTATAGATGAGTTATGTATTAGTAATGTTACTGTATAGATGAGTTATGTAATAGTAATGTTACTGTATAGATGAGTTATGTATTAGTAATGTTTTTCCTTCTTCATTCTCTCCATTTTGACTGATACTGATATGAAAATGGACATAGAAAATGATATTGAATTTGGTCACAACTGTCGGCCTGTTAAAAGAAAGCAAAGAGGGACCCTCTGTAGCTTTGAGACAGCATGTGCTTGCTTTCATGTGTGTGATTAAACTGAGTATACCGGACATTAGGCAAAACTTCCTAATATTGTTGACTCCAATGCTTCCCACAGTTGTGTCAAGTTGGCAGGATGTGTTTTGGGGGGTGGACCATTCTTGATACACACGGGAAACGGTTAAGCGTGAAAAACCCAGCAGCGTTGCAGTTCTTGACACAAACCAGTGCACCTGGCACCTACTACCAGGCACCTAAGGCACTTAAATATTTTGTCTTGCCCATTCACCCTCTGAATGGCACACATACACAATTCATGTCTCAATTGTCTCAAGGCTTAAAAATCCTTCTTTAACCTGTCTCTTCCCTTCATCTACACTGATTGAAGTGGATTTAACAATTGACATCAATAAGGGATCATAGCTTTCACCAGGATTCACCTGGTCAGTCTATGTCATGGAAAGAGCAGGTGTTCTTATCTGCTATATATTGTTTAATGCTATATGCATGTCTGTCTGCATAGTGACAGACCTTTGCTGCCCATATGTGAAAATATACATACATATACATACAAGAATACAACACCTATCTATTATCTATGGAAGTCCCTATCCTAACCTGAGATACAAGGTGTGTGAATTTGTATGTTACATATTTGTATGTTTGTATGTATGTATGTATGTATGTATGTATGTATGTATGTATGTATGTATGTATGTATGTATGTATGTATGTATGTATGTTTGTATGTACGTTTCTATATTGTAACGCCCTGGCCATAGAGAGGTTTTTTTTTGTTCTTTATTTTGGTTAGGCCAGGGTGTTACATTGGGTGGGCGTTCTATGCTCTTTTTCTATGTTTTTGTATTTCTTTGTTTTGGGCCGTGTGTGGCTCCCAATCAGGCACAGCTGAAGTTCGTTGTTGTTGATTGGGAGTCACACATAAGGAGCATGTGTTTTCTTTGGGTTTTGTGGGGGATTATTTCTGTTTAGTGTTTTGCACCTGACAGGACTGTTTGGCTGTTGGTTTTCTTGTTTGTTTTGTATAGTGTTCTTACGTAATTAAAAATACAAAGATGAACACTAACTCTGCTGCATATTGGTCCACTTTCTCGGACGATGACTTCTCTGTTTCGTCTGACGAAGAAGACAGCCGCTACATATATATGTATATATGTTTGTATGTATGTAGGTTTGTATGTTTGTATGTATGTATGTTTGTATGTCTGTATGCATTTTTATTTATTTATGTCACCTTTATTTAACCAGGTAGGCCAGTTGAGAACAAGTTCTCATTTACAACTGCGACCTGGCCAAGATAAAGCAAAGCAGTGCGACAAAAACAACAACACAGAGTTACACATGGGATAAACAAACGTACAGTCAATAACACAATAGAAACTGTATTCAGTGTGTGCAAATGTAGTAGAGGTAAGGCAATAAATAGGCCAATAGTGGTGAAGTAATTACAATTTAGAAATTTAGACTGGAGTGATATATGTGCAGATGAGGATGTGCAAGTAGAAATACTGGTGTGCAAAAGAGCAGAAAAACAAAAACAAATATGGGGATGAGGTAGGTAGTTGGTTGGATGGGCTATTTACAGATGGACTGTGTACAGTTGCAGCGATCGGTAAGCTGCTCTGACAGCTGATGCTTAAAGTTAGTGAGGGAGATATAAGTCTCCAACTTCAGTGATTTTTGCAATTCGTTCCAGTCATTAGCAGCAGAGAACTGGAAGGAAAGGCGGCCAAAGGAGGTGTTGGCTTTGGGGATGACCAGTGAGATATACCCTCTGGAGCGCGTGCTACGAGTGGGTGCTGCTATGGTGACCAGTGAGCTGAGATAAGGCGGAGCTTTACCTAGCAAGACTTATATATGACCTGGAGCCAGTGGGTTTGACAATGAATATGTAGCAAGGACCAGCCAACGAGAACATACAGGTCGCAGTGGTGGGTAGTATATGGGGCTTTGGTGACAAAACGGATGGCACTGTGATAGAGTGCATCCAATTTGTTGAGTAGAGTGTTGGAGGCTATTTTGAAAATGGCATCGCCGAAGTCGAAGATCGGTAGGATGGTCAGTTTTACGAGGGTATGTTTGGCAGCATTAGTGAGGGAGGCTTTGTTGCGCAATAGGAAGCCGATTCTAGATTTAACTTTGGATTGGAGATGCTTAATGTGAGTCTGGAAGGAGAGTTTACAGTCTAACCAGACACCTAGGTATTTATAGTTGTCCACATATTCTATTTCAGAACCATCCAGAGTAGTGATGCTAGTCGGGCAGCGATCGGTTGAAGAGCATGCATTTCGCTTTACTAGCATTTAAGAGCAGTTGGAGGCCACGGAAGGAGTGTTGTATGGCGTAGAAGCTCGTTTGGAGGTTTATTAACACAGTGTCCAAAGAAGGGCCAGATGTATACAGAATGGTGTCGTCTGTGTAGAGGTGGATCAGAGAATCACCCGCAGCAAGAGCAACATCATTGATGTATACAGGGAAAAGAGTCGCCCCGAGAATTGAACCCTGTGGCACCCCCATAGAGACTGCCAGAGGTCCGGACAACAGGCCCTCCAATTTGACACACTGAACTCTATCTAAGAAGTAGTTGGTGAACCAGGCGAGGCAGTCGTTAGAGAAACCAAGGCTGTTGAGTCTGCCAATAAGAATACGGTGATTGACAGAGTCGAAAGCCTTGTGTTTGTATATATGCATGTATGCATGCATGTATGCATGCATGTATGTATGTATGTATGTATGTATGTATGTATGTATGTATGTATGTATGTTTGTATGTTTGTATGTCTGTATGTATGTTTGTATGACCTTGCGGGCGCTGCAGGATTTCAGTACTTCACGGCGTAGTGTGTTACCAATTGTTTTCTGACTATGGTCCCAGCTGCCTTGAGATCATTGACAAGATCCTCCTGTGTAGTTCTGTGCTGATTCTCATGATCATTGCAACTCCACGAGGTGAGATCTTGCATGGAGCCCCAGGCCGAAGGGAGATTGACAGTTCTTTTGTGTTTCTTCCATTTGCGAATAATCGCACCAACTGTTGTCACCTTCTCACCAAGCTGCTTGGCGATGGTCTTGTAGCCCTTTCCAGCCTTGTGTAGGTCTACAATCTTGTCCCTGACATCCTTGGAGAGCTCTTTGGTCTTGGCCATGGTGGAGAGTTTGGAATCTGATTGATTGATTGCTTCTGTGGACAGGTGTCTTTTTTACAGGTAACAAGCTGCTGTTAGGAGCACTCCCTTTACGAGTGTGCTCCTAATCTCAGCTCGTTACCTGTATAAAAGACACCTGGGAGCCAGAAATCTTTCTGATTGAGAGGGGGTCAAATACTTATTTCCCTCATTAAAATGTAAATCAATTTATAACATTTTTGACATGCGTTTTTCTGGATTTTTTTGTTGTTATTCTGTCTCTCACTGTTCAAATAAACCTACCATTAAAATTATAGACTGATCATTTCTTTGTCATTGGGCAAACATACAAAATCAGCAGGGGATCAAATACTTTTTCCCCTCACTGTATATGTTTGTATGTTTGTGTGTATGTGTGTATGTATGCATGTTTGTATGTATGTTTGTATGTGTGTATGTATGCATGTTTGTATGTCTGTATGTATGTATGTATGTTTGTTTGTATGTATGTTTGTATGTGTGTATGTTTGTATGTATGCATGTATGTGTGGATGTATGTATGTATGTTTGTATGTATGTTTGTATGTGTGTATATTTTGTATGTATGTTTATATGTATATATGTTTGTATGTATGTATATGTATGTATGTATGTATGTATGTATGTATGTTTGTATGTATGCATGTATGTGTGGATGTATGTATGTATCTATGTTTGTATGTATATATGTTTGTATGTTTGTGTGTATGTGTGTATGTATGCATGTTTATATGTCTGTATGTATGTTTGTATGTGTGTATGTTTGTATTTATGTATGTATGTACGTATATATATATATTATGTATGTATGTATGTGCGTATGTATGTATGTATGTATGTATGTATGTATGTATGTATGTATGTATGTATGTATGTATGTATGTATGTATGTATGTATGTATGCATATCTGTATATATGTTTGTATGTTTGTGTGTATGTATGTATGTATGTATGTATGTATGTATGTATGTATGTATGTATGTATGTACGTATATATATATTATGTATGTATGTATGTATGTATGTATGTATGTATGTGTGTATGTATGTATGTGAGTATGTATGTATGTATGTATGTATGTATGTATGTATGTATATATTTGTGTATGTTTGTGTGTATATGTGTATGTATTCATGTTTGTATGTTTGTATGTATGTATGCGTGTATGTTTCTATGTATGTTTGTATGTTTGTATGTATGCATGCATGCATGCATGCATGTATGTATGTATGTATGTTTGTATGTATGTTTGTATGTGTGTATGTTTGTATTTATGTATGTATGTACGTATATACATATATTATGTATGTATGTATGTGCGTATGTATGTATGTATGTATGTATGTATGTATGTATGTATGTATGTATGTATATCTGTATATGTGTTTGTATGTTTGTGTGTATGTATGTATGTGAGTATGTATGTATGTATGTATGTATGTATGTATGTATGTATGTATGTATATCTGTATATATGTTTGTATGTTTGTGTGTATGTTTGTATGTTTATCTGTATATATGTTTGTATGTTTGTGTGTATGTATGTATGTGAGTATGTATGTATGTATGTATGTATGTATGTATGTATGTATGTTTGTATGTATATATTTGTGTATGTTTGTGTGTATATGTGTATGTATTCATGTTTGTATGTTTGTATGTATGTTTGTATGTATGCATGTATGTTTCTATGTATGTTTGTATGTATGTTTGTATGTATTTGTGCATGTATGTATGTTTGTATGTTTGTAAGTATGTTTGTATGTATATATGTTTGTATGTCTGTATGCATGTTTGTATGTATGTATTTTTGTATGTGTGTGTGTTTGTATGTTTGTATTAAGAGCAACAAGTGGATGGTAATGCATGCCTATCTGTCTTGGTACTCAACATCAATGATGATAATGTGACAGCCTACAAAACACAAACACACACTTTCTCTCTTACATACGCACACATACAATGGTTGATGTTGTGGTTTTCCCATGCATGCCAACAGGTTCAGTAGAAATAATGTGACAGAGTTCAAACACGCACATTTTCACTCACAAAGTGCAACAAATTGGTCAGTGGTGATTGGTGATCATGGCCCATCCAACTTAATACTCAATTTCATAGGTGACAGTTTATCAGCCTATAAACACACACACACACACACACACACATGCACGCACGCACGCACGCACACACACACACTTCCCGCAGCTCAACAAAAGTAGATGGTAATGTTTACCCATTCGGTCCAGTGGAGACAGCAACAGGAAAGTCAATAGCCACTATAGTGTGGGTGCTGGGAGTGGAGAGGCTTTGGTTGTCATTGGTGTTGTTATTTTCTGTAGCTTTACAGAGTGATACTACTGGTAAACTGTTTGGTTTTACACCTTACATGGCCCCTCCATTAGGTTACTGTTAGGCAGAGCTGACATGACTGGGTAGGTATCAGCTATGTTGTGGAATCCTTGCTTTCACCTATCCGAGATGATGACTTCAAGGAAGGGAAGAAGGAAGTATTTCCTCTGGGCCACCTGTGGGTCATGGCTAGTAAGGATCCAGCTTTTGTCAAATGAATGTCTTTTATTTTTTTTGCATTTTAGCTATCCTTAACCTTGACCCTTTTCCTAACCTTAACCTAATTCTCCTAACCTGCTATGTTAATTCTCCTAACCTGCCGCGTAAGTTCTCCTAACCTGCCCACGAAAAGTCAAATCTGACGTTAATTTGACAAAATCTGGATCCTTCTAGCCATGAGTCCCACTGTGTGTGGGGCACTATGTTAGTGTGTATGGCGTGGGGCCTAGACCCGTGTTTGGCCTAGACCCGTGTTTACATTCACACACCTTGTATCTCAGGTTAAGATAGGGACGTCCATAGATAAAAGATAGGTGTTGTATTCTTGAGGGTCCTTGTTCCAATAGATTCCCTGGCATACTATTGTAGGAACATCTCTAATTGCGCTGTGTTCCCCACCACATCTGACCAGAACCATGTGGTCATCAGGTATACGCAGCCTATAGTTGGGTTAGATGGATGGCCTCCGATAGGCCTACCTCGCATAGTCATCAAAGACTATGAGCTATGAGTGAAGACGACGGCCTACATCAGGACTTGTAGGCAATAATTAGCCTATTCTCTATGTGCTTGATTAGTGTTTCTGAAATGGTGGGTTGGGAGGACGTGCTGCTGGTGTCTGTTAAAGCCCGTAGGCCCTGGTTAGAAATACTGATTTGTTTATCATGTGGGTCACAGCTTGGAGAACCACCGTAAACCATTGGCCTTCTTTTCTCCCCTCTGTACCCTCTTCAACCAGTGGGAGTAGGCCACAGTTGTAGGGCTCAGTTTGTTTAATGTGACTATGAGGATGTGGTTCAACATCTTTGTAATGTCCAACAATGCTGTGGATGTAATCCACAGCCAGACCAACTGTCATGAACAACGTGTTAACTGTCATGTGTTAATGTTTGTACTCTGTGATAATGGATGGATCTTTGGAAATTAATACCATAGGACCACATTGTACATGTTCTTTCACCATTTATTAGTTCACCAAATACAGTGAAAATGGCATCGTAATATACAATGACTCATTCTTAGAATGTCATGACACTTTTGTTGCTTTTTTGCTTCATAAAACGATGTTTCATTATTGAAAGTATTAAGGTTTCATGCACAACAAACCATATTCAGTTTCCTCCAAAGAATGGTACAAGATAAACGAAATAAAAAACATAACTGTAATGTCCAAAATCGGTCAAATAACGTGTTATTTGAGGATAGTCGTAAACAGTGCAATATACTCTAAAATCGCAATTTTCTAACAAATGCATCAACGAAGCTTAAGTCACAGTATACGATTTCTCAATAATAGTTTAACATTGATGTGTACAAAACCCCAAACACATTCAGTTAGTCTTTAAAAAAACCTCAGTCCCTTTGATATAGAATGAGAAAAGTCAACACCCAAATCTCTTAGAGTCTCAGTTATATAGGCTAGTCTCAATCTGCATATCCTCTCTATAATACAAACATTTGTGTTGATGAACTGTAAGAAGATAGACTAGCTTATAATTTTTAAATAACAATTATTTAGATATAAAAATACAAATATGACTTTTGAAATATGAATGTAAGCGTGCCAGGGTAAGAGTGGTTGGCACCTGTGGTGGCACCGGAGGGAAAGATCATGCAAATAGATAGATAAAATATTCGACTTTTAATTATAGAACACGAAAAACACGAATAATTGCAACATCAAAATAAATACATTAAAAAATATATATTTTCCCATTAATTTCATGATTATTGTTTCAAACATGTATAATTTGCCCATCTCTTCTGGCCTCCTTCGATATTTCTAGTCTGTAAAAGTGAAACAGATAGCCTATGTGCAGGTGTCGGTAGGCTAAGGTTACATGAAGGCGCCGACCTGCATCTTTAACCGTGGGGGGTAATGTAAGCCCATGTATCAATTTCATTCAATTGAACCTGGGGACTATGCATTAGGCCTACTAGCTTATTCTTTACAGGTGAAGCCAAAGTGAATATAGGCCTACGAAATAAAATATTAACATTGCACCATCCTCGGTATATATATATATTTTTTTACACACAATGGATTTATTCTAGTTACTGGACTTCAGTGTTTGGTTGGTCTGTATTAAAAAGCTTTAGCAGCAATTGGATAGGAATGCATTCTACGTTCGACCAATGCTGAAAAGTACAGCTCCCTTGAATGCAATGTCGCCGATTGTTATCAACAATGCAAAGCCTGCAAGGGTAATATGGTCTTCGAGCATAGGCAGTCTACTGGGTACAACTATAGAAACAGAGCTTTAAATGAAATTCTGCCACCAGTTCTAGTTTTTTGTTGCTTACGGCGCTTTTGGAAGATGGTCGTGAAGTTATGGCAAGTTCATCCATCAGAGAAGTCAGCTGAGGTTGAGACACGGAGCCAGGATCCGCCATCTCAACATCACGCTGCGCAGCAGAAGTTAAAATCGGGTTTCATCAAATTGTCAGCAACCACATGATAAATCTCGGTCTTTTCCGGACTCTTCCTCAAACTCTTCCTCTGCTTTCTCGTCCAATCTTCACATCTTTCCATCCCTTTCCTTCCCCTTGTCTTCGCTTCGTGCCATCGTTTCTCCTACAATCCTCGAACATGCACAGCCGACAAGTGCTTCAAATCGGTGATCAAAATAAAAAGTCTGCAAGGCATTGTTCATCTTTAAACGCCTGGTGACGACTTGTCTGCCATCCCCTTTAGAACGTCGTCTATTCTGTCGTCTTCGATGACCACTGCGGAGGGGAGATGCAATCATGTTAATATTTGATTTTATTATGTTTTATTTGATTTATGTATTACATATGTTTAACCTTTATTTTATCAGGGACTCATCTCTTGTCATGTCATAGGCTAATGGCCTAACTGTTTCATAAATATGTTTTACAGCCAATAAATCGAGTAGGCTAATTGCAAAGGTTTTGGGCACTGGTGCAACACAAAGGGAAATGTCGTTGTGCCAAACCCCTGACTTTGGTGCTTGAAACAATGCTTTGTCCATAATGGCGCAAAGCCAAGCGCGCGCACTAGGCGCTGTCAGCGCTTGCAATTTCCACTACATGCTATAGGGAAACGTGCCCTTTAAAATGACAGAGAGCGTAACTAATGTAGACATTTAGCCTAGTACATTTTGATATCACATTGATAGTCTATTATTCTCATTCGTCACTATCAACGGGGCGCTTTGTGGTCAGCTACTGTCCTTTGTTATATCAACAAATAAACGTTTGCCTCATAATTTAGAGGTCAAATGCATATCTGTTGCATGTCGGTGTTGTATAACAAGTAGGCTAGGTTAGAGTTAAAGATCACCCAAACATGCCTGGGTGGCCAAGCCAAACAAAACCTCTATTCAACAATCCATTCCAATAACCAGCTCTTACCTCTCTTGGCTCTGCCGATCTGTCCCAGCTTTGGGGGTCTTTTCGCTTGCGACGCACCGAAGAACGAATTGGTGTCCTGTAGTCCGCAGCTAAAGGACACCTGACTGGCCTCGCTGTCTCCATAGCCGCTCATTTTCCCCTCGCTGTACGGCAGTACCTCGGACATTATTGCACAGCTGAGACGGACGGATCAACAGCGCAAAAAAAACAAAACGATTTAAAGTCAGCGGCTATAGTCGACTTAGCCCAGAAATCCTTGGCTTGGTAATTGCACTTGTCGAGCTCTCCAGTGAAAATCCGTTTGGAAAATCACTAACTGACTTCTTCGTGCTTAGCCAGCCTGTGAAGTTTGAAGGTGCAGAGTCCGGGTTGAGGCGGGGTGTTTGCAGGCTGTTGTGTCGCTGTTCGAGAGGAGAGCAGAGAAAGAGCGGTCTGTACGCCTGTGTTGCTGGATGAAGTCTGATGAAGAAAGTGGGAGATCCCGGGATCATAAAGGAAACCCAGGCGGAACGGTGAAGTCATCCATCCGGGTGTGTGTGTGTGTGTGTGTGTGTGTGCTGGGGGACTCTGAATGCTAGAGAGTAAGGGTGACATCAACAGGCGAGATATATAACAATGTGCATTGAAGGGAGCAGAAAGTCATGTTCACAGAGATACGCTACTGGAACAACGGGGAAATAAACATTTTATTTGGTGCATAATATTTTTAATAGTGAACACATTTGTCGACTTAAAAACGTATTCAAATGTGATGATATTTACGCATATGCCATAGGTTCATTATATTTAATCTGAGAATTGTGATAGTTTACTCGCGCAATTGCACACAATGGCTAGGTTACAGTTATTTGAATAGCCGTGTGTTTTGTATCTACATGCTTGACATTGTTATGTTTCTCTCCTCGTGTGTAGTATATTTCCTTCCTGTAACCAGGTAGGTTGCTTTATATTGGCTCTGGGGACACGAGATTCTCACAGGAAATCATTACCTGCTCCTTTGTGCGTCTGTCTGCGCACAGAAGTCGGAAGTGCCTATAAAATGAGTCACGCAAGTCTTTTCCCGTATACATCGTAGCTTCAGCGGCAGCGGGTAAACGAGGTTTACACATTTCACCAATGCACTTTTGCGCACATTCTCCATTGATAGTTTACAAGTTACACCTGACAACCATGGAGATGATCTGGACCATGATGACATTAATGTTGATGTGCCTCAGGGCCATACTGGTGTGGTTCAGATGTCCAGGACAGTCGCTGTGGTGATTCTCTCTGTGTCTGTACTTCACATCCTCATCCTTGGGGTACTTGGCTTCAACTGTTTACAGAACATGGGACTGCAGAGTCAACTGAAGATGTCTGAAGACCTCATCCATGATGTTTCTGTAGAATTGGACAACTATGGAAAGGTGTTTCCCAAGTCCATCCAGACTGAACCACCACTATCCACCACGCCTACCAAGTCCATCCAGACTGAACCACCACTATCCACCACACCTACCAAGTCCATCCAGACTGAACCACCACTATCCACCACACCTACCAAGTCCATCCAGACTGAACCACCACTATCCACCACGCCTACCAAGTCCATCCAGACTGAACCACCACTATCCACCACGCCTACCAAGTCCATCCAGACTGAACCACCACTATCCACCATACCTACCAAGTCCATCCAGACTGAACCACCACTATCCACCACGCCTACCAAGTCCATCCAGACTGAACCACCACTATCCACCACACCTACCAAGTCCATCCAGACTGAACCACCACTATCCACCACGCCTACCAAGCCCATCCAGACTGAACCACCACTATCCACCACGCCTACCAAGTCCATCCAGACTGAACCACCACTATCCACCACGCCTACCAAGTCCATCCAGACTGAACCACCACGATCCACCACACCTACCAAGTCCATCCAGACTGAACCACCACTATCCACCATACCTACCAAGTCCATCCAGACTGAACCACCACGATCCACCATACCTACCAAGTCCATCCAGACTGAACCACCACGATCCACCATACCTACCAAGTCCATCCAGACTGAACCACCACTATCCACCAAGCCTACAAAGTCCATCCAGACTGAACCACCACTATCCACCACACCTACCAAGCCCATCCAGACTGAACCACCACTATCCACCACACCTACCAAGCCCATCCAGACTGAACCACCACTATCCACCACACCTACCAAGCCCATCCAGACTGAACCACCACTATCCACCACACCTACCAAGCCCACCCAGACTGAACCACCACTATCCACCACACCTACCAAGCCCATCCAGACTGAACCACCACTATCCACCACACCTACCAAGCCCATCCAGACTGAACCACCACTATCCACCACACCTACCAAGCCCATCCAGACTGAACCACCACTATCCACCACACCTACCAAGCCCACCCAGACTGAACCACCACTATCCACCACGCCTACCAAGCCCATCCAGACTGAACCACCACCATGGGAGTCTCCATGCCAAGTGTAGAGCCACCATGGAGCCATGAAGCTACATGAACGCCCAGAGTATTGCCCGAAAATGTGTGGAAGTGCATACTTGAGGCAAAACATTTGTTTTCCAGGACAGTATCTTTAGAAAAGGTTCGATAGGACGGGTGATAAAAAATGGCGGAGCTCTTTATTTTATGCTTCTTGTTGATGAAACAGTTGATTACATAAGAGTAATTTTGGGGTGCCAGTTAGGATGTATTGTAATGTTAATGGTCTTACTGTTTAGAGCTGTGACAAAGTCATTGAAATATAAAGGGGGAACATGACATCAGTATAATTCATGAGGTGAATCAAAACCTATGTTTAAACCCTTTCTCTTGCTTGGAATCTTCACAAATTTGGCGAAATCGTGTGACATAAAACACTACCTTTTCCTTACCTCTTTAGTAAAATGTATGTTATTTGTCGTTAAATATCGTATTTTAGCCTAATCATTTTACAATTGAATTAGACGTTGAACTTTTCACCCTGTAGCCTACGAATCCTGTCATCCTCATCCCTCATTGACCTAGCTCACACTAAGCTTACATGTCTTTCTGTCACAAAATGTGTGTGTGTGTGTGTATCTCTCTCTCTGTGTGTGTGTGTATATCTCTCTTTCTCTCTCTGTGTGTGTGTATATATCGCTCTTTCTCTCTCTCTCTCTGTGTGTGTGTGTGTGTGTGTGTGTGTGTGTGTGTGTGTGTGTGTGTGTGTGTGTGTGTGCGTGTGTGTGTGTGTGTGTGTGTGTGTGTGTGTGTGTGTGTGTGTGTGTGTGTGCTGGGGGACTCTGAATGCTAGAGAGTAAGGGTGACATCAACAGGCGAGATATATAACAATGTGCAGTGAAGGGAGCAGAAAGTCATGTTCACAGAGATACAGCTACTGGAACAACGGGGAAATAAACATTTTATTTGGTGCATAATATTTTTAATAGTGAACACATTTGTCGACTTAAAAACGTATTCAAATGTGATGATATTTACGCATATGCCATAGGTTCATTATATTTAATCTGAGAATTGTGATAGTTTACTCGCGCAATTGCACACAATGGCTAGGTTACAGTTATTTGAATAGCCGTGTGTTTTGTATCTACATGCTTGACATTGTTATGTTTCTCTCCTCGTGTGTAGTATATTTCCTTCCTGTAACCAGGTAGGTTGCTTTATATTGGCTCTGGGGACACGAGATTCTCACAGGAAATCATTACCTGCTCCTTTGTGCGTCTGTCTGCGCACAGAAGTCGGAAGTGCCTATAAAATGAGTCACGCAAGTCTTTTCCCGTATACATCGTAGCTTCAGCGGCAGCGGGTAAACGATGTTTACACATTTCACCAATGCACTTTTGCGCACATTCTCTATTGATAGTTTACAAGTTACACCTGACAACCATGGAGATGATCTGGACCATGATGACATTAATGTTGATGTGCCTCAGGGCCATACTGGTGTGGTTCAGATGTCCAGGACAGTCGCTGTGGGGATTCTCTCTGTGTCTGTACTTCACATCCTCATCCTTGGGGTACTTGGCTTCAACTGTTTACAGAACATGGGACTGCAGAGTCAACTGAAGATGTCTGAAGACCTCATCCATGATGTTTCTGTAGAATTGGACAACTATGGAAAGGTGTTTCCCAAGTCCATCCAGACTGAACCACCACTATCCACCACGCCTACCAAGTCCATCCAGACTGAACCACCACTATCCACCACGCCTACCAAGTCCATCCAGACTGAACCACCACTATCCACCACACCTACCAAGTCCATCCAGACTGAACCACCACTATCCACCACGCCTACCAAGTCCATCCAGACTGAACCACCACTATCCACCACGCCTACCAAGCCCATCCAGACTGAACCACCACTATCCACCACGCCTACCAAGTCCATCCAGACTGAACCACCACTATCCACCACGCCTACCAAGTCCATCCAGACTGAACCACCACTATCCACCACACCTACCAAGTCCATCCAGACTGAACCACCACTATCCACCACGCCTACCAAGTCCATCCAGACTGAACCACCACTATCCACCACACCTACCAAGTCCATCCAGACTGAACCACCACTATCCACCACGCCTACCAAGTCCATCCAGACTGAACCACCACTATCCACCACGCCTACCAAGTCCATCCAGACTGAACCACCACCATCCACCACGCCTACCAAGTCCATCCAGACTGAACCACCACTATCCACCACGCCTACCAAGTCCATCCAGACTGAACCACCACCATCCACCACACCTACCAAGCCCACCCAGACTGAACCACCACTATCCACCACACCTACCAAGTCCATCCAGACTGAACCACCACTATCCACCACGCCTACCAAGTCCATCCAGACTGAACCACCACTATCCACCACGCCTACCAAGTCCATCCAGACTGAACCACCACTATCCACCACACCTACCAAGTCCATCCAGACTGAACCACCACTATCCACCACACCTACCAAGTCCATCCAGACTGAACCACCACTATCCACCATACCTACCAAGTCCATCCAGACTGAACCACCACTATCCACCACACCTACCAAGTCCATCCAGACTGAACCACCACTATCCACCATACCTACCAAGTCCATCCAGACTGAACCACCACGATCCACCATACCTACCAAGTCCATCCAGACTGAACCACCACGATCCACCATACCTACCAAGTCCATCCAGACTGAACCACCACACCTACCAAGCCCACCCAGACTGAACCACCACCATCCACCACGCCTACCAAGCCCACCCAGACTGAACCACCACTATCCACCACACCTACCAAGCCCATCCAGACTGAACCACCACACCTACCAAGCCCATCCAGACTGAACCACCACTATCCACCATACCTACCAAGTCCATCCAGACTGAACCACCACACCTACCAAGCCCACCCAGACTGAACCACCACCATCCACCACGACCTACCAAGTCCATCCAGACTGAACCACCACTATCCACCACACCTACCAAGTCCATCCAGACTGAACCACCACTATCCACCACACCTACCAAGTCCATCCAGACTGAACCACCACTATCCACCATACCTACCAAGTCCATCCAGACTGAACCACCACTATCCACCACACCTACCAAGTCCATCCAGACTGAACCACCACTATCCACCACACCTACCAAGTCCATCCAGACTGAACCACCACTATCCACCACGCCTACCAAGCCCATCCAGACTGAACCACCACTATCCACCACACCTACCAAGCCCACCCAGACTGAACCACCACTATCCACCATACCTACCAAGTCCATCCAGACTGAACCACCACCATGGGAGTCATACCACCGTGACAGTATCTTTAGAAAATGTTCGACGGGGAATAAAAATGGCGGAGCTCTTTATTTTATCCTTCTTGTTGATGAAACAGTTGATTACATAAGAGTAATTTTGGGGTGCCAGTTAGGATGTATTGTAATGTTAATGGTCTTACTGTTTAGAGCTGTGACAAAGTCATTCAAATATAAAGGGGGAACATGACATCAGTATAATTCATGAGGTGAATCAAAACCTATGTTTAAACCCTTTCTCTTGCTTGGAATCTTCACAAATTTGGCGAAATCATGTGACATAAAACACTACCTCTCTCTGTGTGTGTGTATATATCTCTCTTTCTCTCTCTCTGTGTGTGTGTGTGTGTGTGTGTGTGTGTGTGTGTGTGTGTGTGTGTGTGTGTGTGTGTGTGTGTGTGTGTGTGTGTGTGTGGTGTGTGTGTGTGTGTGTGTGTGTGTGTGTGTGTGCTGGGGGACTCTGAATGCTAGAGAGTAAGGGTGACATCAACAGGCGAGATATATAACAATGTGCAGTGAAGGGAGCAGAAAGTCATGTTCACAGAGATACAGCTACTGGAACAACGGGGAAATAAACATTTTATTTGGTGCATAATATTTTTAATAGTGAACACATTTGTCGTGAGAATTGTGATAGTTTACTCGCGCAATTGCACACAATGGCTAGGCTACAGTTATTGGCATAGCCTCTTTTTCAAACTATAATGCTTACCTGCTCTTGTGCAGTATATTTCCTTCCTGTACCCAGGCTCCTTGGTTGCTATTTCTTGGCATTGGCTCTGGGAACACGAGGGTCTCACAGGAAATCCTTACCTGCTCTTTTGTGCAGTTTACACATTTCATCAATGCACGTTTGCGCACATTCTCCATTGATGGTTTGTTTACAGGTTAGTCACGCTGTAGGCTTCATAGATCGTTAACACATGTAGTGCTGACATGTTATTTTAAAATACAGGGAGGACCTCTTTTAATTGAAAGCAGTTTACACACACTTCATCATACATCTTCATCTTTAACAAAGCCTGTTTCTAACCGGTGATGAAATATCCCCTAAAAATATTATAGCCTCAACATAGACTAGTTATTTCATAAAGGGGTATTTGAAAGCATGCACTTTTATGTCGATGGAGCTAGTCCTGTATGGTTTTTGCATGATGCGCTCGGGTTAGGAGAGACAACCATCGAGAGATGATCTGGACCACGATAATGTTGATGTGCCTCAGATCCATACTGGTGTGGTACAGATGTCCAGGACAGTCGCTGTGGTGATGCTCTCTGTGCCTGTACTTGGCATCATCCTCATCCTTGAGATACTTGCCTTCAACCCACGTGTGTTTCCCAAAACACCACGTAGGGAGAACTTTCACTGAGTGCGCTGTAGGCTATGTTATTACCTATATGGCTGCAAATATTGAGGTGGCTTATTCTAATGCTTCTAATATAAAAATGCACTAAATTGTGGATTTGGCACATCATTGCGCACATGTTGTTACACATCATGAAATATATTGAGGCAAAAAAAATTGTACAGTAGCCTACAATTAGCAAAATGGAACTCAATTGTATGAACATGAAATTAATTTCAATATGATTGAAAGATTCACTTAGTTTCCAGTTTATTAGGGTCGTGGCTAGAATGGACTCAGCTTTTGTAAAATTAACGTAAAAGGTATATTTTTATTTTTGATAACCCTAACCATTTTCCTAACCTTATTAACCTAATTATCTTAACCTGTTGTGATAATCATCCTAACCTGCTGCATAAGGTATCCCAACCTGCTACATAAAGTAAAATCTGACATTCATTTGACAAAAGTTGGATCCCTTCTAGTCATGACCCGTTATTAGGTACACCATCCCATTCACGACAATGGTTCTCTCCTATAGACAGTGAGTCAAGTTGCCGTGGCTTGCTATATATACCAGGTGGACAGGCATCAAGGCATTCAGTTACTGTTTGATTGAACATTATAATTGGCAAAACGAGTAACCTAAGTGACTTTGAGCGTGGTATAATCGTCGGTGCCAGGCGCGCCGGTTACAGTATCTTAGAAACAGCCGGCATCCTGGGATTTTCACGCACAACAGTGTCTAGGGTTTACCGAGAATAGTGTGACAAACCAAAAACATCCAGACAGCGGCAGTCCTGTGGGCGAAAACAGCTTGTTGATGAGAGGTCGAAAGAAAATGGTAAGAATCGTCCAAGCAAACAGACGGGACACAAACTGGCAGATAACTTTGCAGTACAATGTGTGCAGAACGGCATCTCAGATTGCACAACTCAGCAGTCCTTGTCATAAATGGGCTATTGCAGCAGATGAACACACCGAGTTCCACTCCTATCAGCTAAAAACAAGAAGAAGCTGCTCCAGTGGGCACGCCATCACCAACACTGGACAACTGAGGAGTGGAAAAGCATCGCCCGGTCTGATGAAACCCAGTTCCTGTTGCGGTTTGGCATAAGCAGCATGAGTCCATGGACCCATCCTGCCTGGTGCCAATGGTACAGGCTGGTGGCGGTGGTGTAATGGTGTGGAGTCCATGGCCCCATCCTGCCTGGTGCCAACGGTACAGGCTGGTGGTGTAATGGTGTGGAGTCCATGGCCCCATCCTGCCTGGTGCAAATGGTACAGGCTGGTGGCGGTGGTGTAATGGTGTGGGGAATGTTTTCCTGGCACACATTAGGTCCCGTGATACCAATTGAGCAGCGTTTCCATGCCCCAAATAATTCAGGCTCTTCTGGAGGCAAAAGGGGGCCCGACCCAGTACTAGATGTGTGTACCTAATAATCTGGCCACTGAGTGTATGGGCCAGATGTAGCCTAGACTGTATTTATCTTTTTAAGCATTGTCACGGGCGTCGTAGGGATTGGACCAAAACGCAGCGGGAACGTGTAAACTCATCTTCTTATTTTATTAGAGAAGGAAAACCAAAAGAAACATGCATACAAAACAACAAACGCCACTAAACAGTCCCGTCAGGTGCACGAACACAAAACAGGAAATAACTACCCACAAATCCCATAGAAAAAACACCCCTCCTAAATAGGACCTTCAATTAGAAGCAACGAGGAGCAGCTGCTTCCAATTGAAGGTCAACCCAATAAACACCACATAGAAATAGACATACTAGAACTAACATAGAAATAAACTAACAAAGAACATAGCCCAACAAACCCCGAAACACTCTAAACAAACACGCCCTGCCACGCCCTGACCAAACTACAATAACAAACAACCTCTTTTACTGGTCAGGACGTGACAAGTATCCTTTTATCCTTCGCAATTTTGTATTTGTTAGCTATACTAGAGTCTTCGTTCTGAAGTTATCGGCAGTCACAGAGAGACAGATAAACATATTGAATCTATTTATAGCGGAAGGACACAAAATGATCTAACTACACACTTAGCTGTTCGACAAGTGGTCTGAGCCAGTTTGTAAATAACGAGGGTTTTCAAGTGCAACCTTAGTAACATTGGTTTTGGGAAACAATTCAGAGATTTAACGATGCTGTCCCGGTACTGCTGCTCATTCTGTTCACCAGTTCTGGAGGTCTACGTCACCGGCTTTCTCGGCTTCACTGAACGGGATTCATTATCATCAACCCCGGACTGTCTTGTCTGATTACACACACCTGGTTCCCATTTCTCCTGATTAGTATGTTATATATGTGCCCTCTGTTCTCTCTGTCGGTTATTGTTTCCATGTCCGTTGGTGGTGTGAGTACCTATGTGTTGGTGCAGCTGTTATGCAGGGTGCTATATATTGTGTATTATGGGTATTGTCCCGTGGCGTTCAATGAGGTTTACCCTTGCTCTTGCTCTACAGCCCAGTGTTTTTGTATACGTGTTTGTTTTGTGTGGAGCTCCTTAACATCCTGAAACAGAGAAAGAACATTTGAATATATGACCGTATCATCTTCTTACAGATGAATCTTGGCTGGTTTCATCCCCTTTCCCAGGTCATTGATAAAAATGGAGAACAGAACAGGAGCTAAAATGGAACCCTGGGGTACACCGCTAGTAATCTCAAGGAAGCTAGACTTGTGATTCTCAGCATAGACACATTGTGTTATGCCTACAAGATAGTTCCTAAACCAATTTACAACCCTGTCACTGAGACCAATGTCACTGAGTCTGGCTAGCCACAGCTCATGGTCAACTGAATCAAAGATAGACAGCCTTGTCACTGAGACCAATGTCAATGAGTTCGTAGACAACTGAATCAGAAACCTTTTTTAAATCAACAAACAATGCAGCACAATGTTTTTTCAAGCGCATTAATGATGTAATTTGCCACTGCCATAGCTACAGTTATGGAACTATGCCTTCAGGTTTGGGGTTAACTCCACTAATTCAATTCCCTCTCCCTGTCAATTCCATTTCATTCAATTCAAGTTCCAGGTCAGTATTTGAATTCAGAGATAATTCAATTCCTCTCAATTCCAATGTTAGAGTTCTTGGAATTTACCTATTCCCAGTTTAATATTATCCTCAGCCCTTCCACAAATGATGCTGAACATTTTAATTCCCCTCAGGCTTTTAGGCTGATACTGTCACTGTTCAGACAGCCTAGCTATCTGAGGGAATTCAATCATTTCATTGGAATTTCAAATGAAATTGGAATTGACCATGCCCAGGATGTTCTTTTCAAGTAGGAATTTGTTTAGCTGTGAGTTCACTAGGGACTCAGACTTTGGCCAGGATAGGGAGCTTGGAGATAGGACCACAGTTATTCTCATCTGAAGGCCTCTACCCTTTAGAAGCCGGAGGACATAAGCCGATTGCCACATTTTGGGTATAGAATTGGTCAAGAGACCTAAGTTGAAAATGTGAGGCTCAGCAATAATACCAGCTGCTGTCTTTAAGAGGTAGGGATGCAATACTTTTTACGGCTCTATAGGCCTCTGCATAAGAAACAGGCTCAAAGTTAAGAGTTCACACGAGGGCCTATATTCTATATTAGAGCGCACTGTAACAACTTACACCAGAGGCATGTGCTCCACCATCATAAAAAAACTGAACCAGCAGATATGAAGTGTTTGTTAAAGACCCCCACAATATCAGTTTTATCATTCACTTCATTAGAATCCACCACTATAAGGACAGCGTGGCCAGAGAACCTGACACTGATTTGATTCATTTCCAGAACTCGGTAGGGTTGTTAGTGTGACTGCTTTCAGATAGAACTCTGACTTAGACTTCCTGATCAACCCTGTACACCAGTCAGCAGGTGCATTTGTACCTCCAGCATTAGCCCAATAAACATTTCTCTGTCCAATTCATTCTGCCTATCAGGATAAAGGTAAGACCCAGATGCAGACTGTGTCGGAGTAACAATGTTTATTACAGCAACAGAGGCAAAGGTACAGGACGGAAGGCTGGCTGGCTCAGATATACAGATAGGGGCAAAGGTACAGGACGGAAGGCTGGCTCAGATATACAGATAGGGGCAAAGGTACAGGACGGAAGGCTGGCTCAGATATCCAGATATGGACAAAGGTACAGGACGGAAGGCTGGCTCAAATATCCAGATAGGGCAAAGGTACAGGACGGAAGGCTGGCTCAGATATACAGATAGGGGCAAAGGTACAGGACGGAAGGCTGGCTCAGATATCCAGATAGGGGCAAAGGTTCAGGATGTCAGGCAGGCAGAGAAGTCAGGCGGGCTGGTTCAGGGTCAGGACTGGCAAGGGTCAAAAACCAGGAGGGTGAAAAAAAAAGAGAGGCTGGGAAAAGCCAGGAACTGACAGGATAAATGCTGGTAAGCTTGACAAACAAGACAAACTGGCAACAGACAGAGAACACAGGTATAAGTACACAGGGGATAATGGGGAAGATGGGTGACACCAGGAGGGGGGTGGAGACAAGCACAAAGACAGGTGAAACAGATCAGGGCGTGACACTGCCAAGTTATCTGAAAACCAGGGATTGTCCGTTCCACTGAATCAGCATGTATTCACATGCTTGGGCTATCACAAATACACACAAATGTCATGTAAAAATTGTCCCAGGCAGAGTCAACATCGGGAATCAGACTTCCTCTGTCAATATTATGGAACAGATCAAGCAAGAACACTTGCTGTGTGACTCTGAACAAGACCAAATCCCAGAGCACCTAACAAATCAACGCCATGCTATTGGACATTATTCTGACGAATTCCCCTCTCAAACACACATCTAGTGGGATAATCTGTAAGGATGTCAGTGATCATTGTCCAATCGCTTGTGTAAGAAGTACAAAACGGCCCAAAGCTAAACACAGTTACATTTCTTAAAGACATTTTAGGCACTTTGGTGAGCCAGTGTTCTTGCATGATCTGTTAAGTACAAATGAATAATGTATCTGTTGGATTCACATCTCCATCTCAACCAAAAATCTAAAAGATAAAGAATATGACTCAGTCAAATCAAATCTTAAATGCACTGTTAAATAAAGTTTGATTTGATTTAGTCCTATTCTTAACTTAGATTTTTGGTTGAGATGGAGACATGAATCCAACATATAAATGATTAATTTGTAGACAAAGTGGAATTAAAGCCAGACTAAACCAGTGTCACAGATGGAACTGTCCAAGCAGAAGATACATCTCCTTCAAATGTTGATATGTTGTTGCGTTGACAACCAAACACAATTCAAAATCACTAAATATCATTACATTTTAAATAAACCAAAGATTGGAAACCTAGGCCTATTATATTGTCTATTGGTAGTTTAATTCTGGATTGAATTGAAGTAATACACTATATATAAAAAAGTATGTGGACACCCCTTCAAATGAGTGGATTTGGCTAAATGAAATGTTTTTCCATGTCGGAGCAGCCGCACGCACACAAGCCTAAGATCACCCTGCAGAATGCCAGGTGTCGGCTGGTGTGATGCTCGTCGCCATTGTACTCTAGATCAGTGGAAACGCGTTTTCTGGAGTGATGAATCACGCTTCACCATCTGACAGTCCAACAGACGAATCTGGGTTTGGCGGATGCCAGGAGAACGCTACCTGCCCCAATGCATAGTGCCAACTGTAAAGTTTGGTGAAGGAGGAATAATGGTCTGGGGCTGTTTTTCATGGTTCGGGCTAGGCCACTTAGTTCCAGTGAAGGGAAATCTTAATATACAGCATACAATGACATTATAGATGATCCTGTTCTTCCAACTTTGTGGCAGCAGTTTGGGGAAGGCCCTTTCCTGTTTCATCATGACAATGCCCAGTTCACAAAGCGAGATCCATACAGAAATGGTTTGTCAAGATCGGTGTGGAAGAACTTGACTGGCTTGCACAGAACCCTGACCTCAACCCCATCAAACGCCTTAGGGATGAATTGGAACAAGAGGAATACCTATGTAAGAATGCTGTTCATTGACTACAGCTCAGCATTCAACACCATACTAACCTCCAAGATCATTAAGCTTGAGGCCCTGGGGCTCAACCTCGCACTGTGCAATTGGGTTCTGGACTTTCTGACGGGCCGCTCCCAGGTGGTAAAGGTGGGAAACAACATCTCCACTTTGCTGATCCTCAACACTGGGGCCCCACAAGGGTGCGTGCTCAGCCCCCTCCTGTACTCTCTGTTCACCCATGACTGCGTGTCCACACACACCTTCAACTCAATCATCAAGTTTGCAGACGACACAACAGTTATAGGCTTGATTACCAACAACGACGAGACAGCCTACAGGGAGGAGGTGAGGGCACTCGGCGCGTGGTGTCAGGAAAACAACCTCTCACTCAACGTCAACAAAACAGAGGAGATTATCATGGACTTCAGGAAACAGCAGAGGGAGCACCCCCCTATACACATTGACGGGACAGTATTGGAAAAGATGGAACGTTTTATGTTCCTTGGCGTACACATCACAGACAAACTGAAATGGTCCACCCACACAGACAGTGTGGTGAAGAAGGCACAACACTGCCTCTTCAATCTCAGGAGGCTGAATACATTTGGCTTGTCACCTAAAAACCTGACAAACTTTTACAGATGTCCAATTGAGAGCATCCTGTCGGGCTGTAACACCGTCTTGTACTGCAGATGAACCTCCCTCAACCGCAAGGCTCTCCAGAGGGTAGTGCGGTCTGCACAACGCATCACCGGAGGCAAACTACCTGCCCTCCAGGACACCTACAGCACCCGATGTCATAGGAATGTCCCTAAGATAATCAAGGACAACAACCACCCGAGCCACTGCCTGTTCACCCCACTATCATCCAGAAGGCGAGGTCAGTACAGGTGCATCAAAGCTGGGACCGAGAGACTGAAAAACAGCTTCTATCTCAAGGCCATCAGACTGTTAAACAGCCATCACTAACATAGAGAGGCTGCTGCCAACATACAGACTCAATCTCTAGCCACTTTAATAAATTGATCACTAGTCACTTTAAATAATGCCACTTTAACAATGTGTACATATCCTACATTACTCATCTCATATGTATATACTGTATTCTATACCATCTACTGCATCTTGCCTATGCTGCTCGGCCATTTTTCTGCCCTCGCATTAACATCTGCTAACCACGTGTATGTGACCAATAACATTTGATTTGAACGCCGACTGCGAGCCAATCCTAATCGCCCAACATCAGTTCCCGACCTCATTAATGCTCTTGTGGCTGAATGGAAGCATGTCCCCGCAGCAATGTTCCAACATCTAGTGGAAAGCCTTCCCAGAAGAGTGGAGGCTGTTATAGCAGCAAAGGGGGGGGACCAACTCCATATTAATGCCCATAATTTTGGAATGAGATGTTCAACGAGCAGGTGTCCTACATACTTTTGGGTCATGTAGTGTACCTGTTAATAATTCAAATGCTATATAGTCTTAAATAGCATCATTGATGACAAATGAGTAATAAAGTATGGTGACATTTCATTTGCTCTGTTAAACCTACCTTTTGGAATAAGTTCCATAGCAACAGTAAATCTATTTAGTTCTTAAGTGGAGTTCTCTGAACGGTCATTCTAATGGTCGCACATTGGTAGTAGTCAGTGACAAATATCATAGCTAAGCAGGGCTGGTTAAAACCCTGGATGGTAGACCAAAGGGAAGCTGTACATAGATCAATTCTCCAATAGGAGGTGCTGCCCAGCCTATAGTTTGTTTTTCTTCTGATGGTGGATATAACGTTGAAGATCTGACATTGTTTTTAAGGTCCACATTCTACATATTTTATACAAACTTTATCTATGTTGAAATTTGGTTACAATGATGACAATCCTGGGGTTGAAATTTCACCCTCAAAACAGTTTATGTTGATCACTTTTTTCAAATCCAATGTATTTTCCACATAGATTCCACATCACCATACGTTTACAAATGACGTTGAAACAACGTTGATTCAACCAGTTTGTGCCCAGTGGGATAGGGTTAGGGTAGTGTGAAGGTTAGTATACACCATCAAAATGACATTATTAGAAAGCAACGAAGTGACAACCCAGACAGTATTTCAGAGGTAATGTTTAGACAGACTTGTCTGTTAGTAATATCACTGGGATGATTGACAGGCTGCTCTCCAGTAGGCTATGGTCTCTGCCTGACAACAAGATGCGGAGAGAGATTTATGTTTTCAGAGGAGTTCAGGCAGGGGCCAGGGGGTTTTCACATGGTCTCTGTAACGTAGTCTAGTCAGAGGAGAGAAACACAGTCTGTAGTCTCTGTAACGTAGTCTAGTCAGAGAGAAAACACAGTCTGTAGTCTCTGTAACGTAGTCTAGTCAGAGGAGAGAAACACAGTCTGTAGTCTCTGTAACGTAGTCTAGTCAGAGAGAAACACAGTCTGTAGTCTCTGTTACGTAGTCTAGTCAGAGGAGAGAAACACAGTCTGTAGTCTCTGTTACGTAGTCTAGTCAGAGGAGAGAAACACAGTCTGTAGTCTCTGTAACGTAGTCTAGTCAGAGGAGAGAAACACAGTCTGTAGTCTCTGTAACGTAGTCTAGTCAGAGGAGAGAAACACAGTCTGTAGTCTCTGTTACGTAGTCTAGTCAGAGAGAAACACAGTCTGTAGTCTCTGTAACGTAGTCTAGTCAGAGAGAAACACAGTCTGTAGTCTCTGTAACGTAGTCTAGTCAGAGGAGAGAAACACAGTCTGTAGTCTCTGTAACGTAGTCTAGTCAGAGGAGAGAAACACAGTCTGTAGTCTCTGTAACGTAGTCTAGTCAGAGGAGAGAAACACAGTCTGTAGTCTCTGTAACGTAGTCTAGTCAGAGAGAAACAGTCTGTAGTCTCTGTAACGTAGTCTAGTCAGAGAGAAACACAGTCTGTAGTCTCTGTAACGTAGTCTAGTCAGAGGAGAGAAACACAGTCTGTAGTCTCTGTTACGTAGTCTAGTCAGAGAGAAACACAGTCTGTAGTCTCTGTAACGTAGTCTAGTCAGAGAGAAACACAGTCTGTAGTCTCTGTAACGTAGTCTAGTCAGAGGAAAGAAACACAGTCTGTAGTCTCTGTAACGTAGTCTAGTCAGAGGAGAGAAACACAGTCTGTAGTCTCTGTAACGTAGTCTAGTCAGAGGAGAGAAACACAGTCTGTAAGTCTCTGTAACGTAGTCTAGTCAGAGAGAACACAGTCTGTAGTCTCTGTAACGTAGTCTAGTCAGAGAGAAACACAGTCTGTAGTCTCTGTAACGTAGTCTAGTCAGAGGAGAGAAACACAGTCTGTAGTCTCTGTAACGTAGTCTAGTCAGAGGAGAGAAACACAGTCTGTAGTCTCTGTAACGTAGTCTAGTCAGAGGAGAGAAACACAGTCTGTAGTCTCTGTAACGTAGTCTAGTCAGAGAGAAACACAGTCTGTAGTCTCTGTAACGTAGTCTAGTCAGAGGAGAGAAACACAGTCTGTAGTCTCTGTAACGTAGTCTAGTCAGAGAGAAACACAGTCTGTAGTCTCTGTAACGTAGTCTAGTCAGAGAGAAACACAGTCTGTAGTCTCTGTAACGTAGTCTAGTCAGAGGAGAGAAACACAGTCTGTAGTCTCTGTAACGTAGTCTAGTCAGAGGAGAGAAACACAGTCTGTAGTCTCTGTAACGTAGTCTAGTCAGAGGAGAGAAACACAGTCTGTAGTCTCTGTAACGTAGTCTAGTCAGAGAGAAACACAGTCTGTAGTCTCTGTAACGTAGTCTAGTCAGAGGAGAGAAACACAGTCTGTAGTCTCTGTAACGTAGTCTAGTCAGAGAGAGAAACACAGTCTGTAGTCTCTGTAACGTAGTCTAGTCAGAGAGAGAAACACAGTCTGTAGTCTCTGTAACGTAGTCTAGTCAGAGGAGAGAAACACAGTCTGTAGTCTCTGTAACGTAGTCTAGTCAGAGAGAAACACAGTCTGTAGTCTCTGTAACGTAGTCTAGTCAGAGGAGAGAAACACAGTCTGTAGTCTCTGTTACGTAGTCTAGTCAGAGGAGAGAAACACAGTCTGTAGTCTCTGTAACGTAGTCTAGTCAGAGGAGAGAAACACAGTCTGTAGTCTCTGTAACGTAGTCTAGTCAGAGGAGAGAAACACAGTCTGTAGTCTCTGTAACGTAGTCTAGTCAGAGAGAAACACAGTCTGTAGTCTCTGTAACGTAGTCTAGTCAGAGGAGAGAAACACAGTCTGTAGTCTCTGTAACGTAGTCTAGTCAGAGGAGAGAAACACAGTCTGTAGTCTCTGTAACGTAGTCTAGTCAGAGAGAAACACAGTCTGTAGTCTCTGTAACGTAGTCTAGTCAGAGGAGAGAAACACAGTCTGTAGTCTCTGTAATGTAGTCTAGTCAGAGAGAAACACAGTCTGTAGTCTCTGTAACGTAGTCTAGTCAGAGGAGAGAAACACAGTCTGTAGTCTCTGTAACGTAGTCTAGTCAGAGGAGAGAAACACCGTCTGTAGTCTCTGTAACGTAGTCTAGTCAGAGAGAAACACCGTCTGTAGTCTCTGTAACGTAGTCTAGTCAGAGAGAAACACAGTCTGTAGTCTCTGTAATGTAGTCTAGTCAGAGGAGAGAAACACACAGTCTGTAGTCTCTGTAACGTAGTCTAGTCAGAGGAGAGAAACACAGTCTGTAGTCTCTGTAAGGTAGTCTAGTCAGAGTAGGGAAACACACAGTCTGTAGTCTCTGTAAGGTAGTCTAGTCAGAGGAGAGAAACACAGTCTGTAGTCTCTGTAACGTAGTCTAGTCAGAGAGAAACACAGTCTGTAGTCTCTGTAACGTAGTCTAGTCAGAGGAGAGAAACACAGTCTGTAGTCTCTGTAACGTAGTCTAGTCAGAGAGAAACACAGTCTGTAGTCTCTGTAACGTAGTCTAGTCAGAGAGAAACACAGTCTGTAGTCTCTGTAACGTAGTCTAGTCAGAGGAGAGAAACACAGTCTGTAGTCTCTGTAACGTAGTCTAGTCAGAGGAGAGAAACACAGTCTGTAGTCTCTGTAACGTAGTCTAGTCAGAGGAGAGAAACACAGTCTGTAGTCTCTGTAACGTAGTCTAGTCAGAGAGAAACACAGTCTGTAGTCTCTGTAACGTAGTCTAGTCAGAGGAGAGAAACACAGTCTGTAGTCTCTGTAACGTAGTCTAGTCAGAGAGAAACACAGTCTGTAGTCTCTGTAACGTAGTCTAGTCAGAGAGAAACACAGTCTGTAGTCTCTGTAACGTAGTCTAGTCAGAGGAGAGAAACACAGTCTGTAGTCTCTGTAACGTAGTCTAGTCAGAGG